>NW_022639475.1:2160498-2177675 GCF_010583005.1 Odontomachus brunneus
TTTTTTCAAATCAAAATAGTGCAAAAGCACATGTCGAAAAAACACTTTATCGCGTTCCATTTTTCACAAAGCAAAAGAAATTGTTGTTTAGGAAAATAATTGTGTATGCTGACTGAATGTTATCGAGAAATGTCGAAATTAATCACAAACTACCTGTTTCGTTAGTAATGACTACTAGAACTGTTTGCATTGCCATCTAACATTTGCGGGCGGAAACTAAGTTAAGGTCCTAATAATAACGAAATAGCTGTCCTGTCGGGGGAGAAGGACGCGTCGGACTACGACGCGAAAGGATATCGACAACGTATTATCGGAGGCGTGCCAGAAGCGTAGAGTAGAGTCGGAGTGACGCGGCTATTCTGTGTAGCCCGTACTCTGGATATTTATTACTCCATCGAGAAGTTCCCTCGCACTGTATCTCGAAGTGACGCGTCGAGATGAAAAGTATCGAGACGCATCACCGTAGCAACCATGCGCAATTTTTGCGGGGAATCTCTGAGAGTGATATTCATAGTTCAATCTATTTAGATTTATCTCAAGGTACTGGAGGTCGATGTATTGGTAGTCGTTGCTTGAAACTTGTCTGGCGTGAGATCCCCAAATGAAAAATTTTCATAGAATACTTTGGAATATTGTTTAACACTTTTTTTTCGTCACACAATCTTTCATATATGTATTGAACATATTCCTTTTTATGTCCACATTATCAAACCAAGTCTGTTTTATATACACGGAAAAAAAAGATTTGCTAATATACTACTAAAAATATTAGCTGCAGGAGCAAATTTTCTTGCTTAACGAAGTTATTTAGTTGGTACAGCTAAAAGATTTGTTAATATATATATTGGCAAAGAAAATTTGTTCCTGCAACTAATATTTTTAGTTTTCCATATATTAGCAAATCTTTTTTTTCCGTGTAGTTACGTAAAAAAGACAAATATACGAAATGAGCCCTGGGAAGAGCCTTTAAATAAATCGTGGTTTATTTAATTGTCTGTTATCTACGAGGAATAAACCGATTTGAAGTTGAGTTTCGTTAAAAATTTCTATGTCGGCATAATATGAATATTTCCGAATATTTATTTTTGGATAATAATATTATTATATAATAATTATTTTAGAATAATAATATTATATATATTTATTTTAGGATAATAATAATATCACGTATATCATATGATTCAACTAAAGTACTCAGACCTAACTCCAAAATTCTGATCTGAATATCTCAGGCAAGTTTATATTATTATATTGAGTATCTGAGATAAATTTTAGGTAATAACTCTTCAATACGGGCCTAAATTTCAATCCGTTTCTCACTTGAGGCAAGTTTGAAGCGACGGCTATTTATGCAGACCAAGTTAGGCCATCACAAGCGATCACTTGCATTATTTATATCTTCTCAAACTGGGCTTAAGACGGTTTCAAATACAAGATCGGACCGTGAACGTCGTCCTGAGTAAAAAACCTCGGTAGGTGATCGTCGACTCGTGACGATGAAGATGAGAAAAGGATTGCGCGATGAATTTTAAATCAACGAAATATGCTTACTCAGTTCGTCAGTCGGTTCATCGTAAAAGGCAGGTATTGGGTCGGCCGAGGCGTACGCCAACACGCAGAAGAGGGCGAAGACAGCAAGCAGCTTCATGACTCGCCACGGAGATTTGGCTTCTTGCTTCGGGACCGGATTCGAATCGTCTGAATTGTTAGACAATAATGTCTTCAAGTGTCCGTCAAGCGGCCGTCACCTTATATAGGGGTCATCCTACTCTTGCTTTCCTAGCAATCCACTTCCGTCTCGCAAGCGATTTTCCTGCGGACGGCCTCACCACCGGAATTCCTGTGGCTTCACCCCCGCTATTTTCAGCCGGTCGGCTATTTTCAGTCCGACAGCTATCTGACCTACGTGTTCGAATATTAATTTCCGGTTTTATCGCCGTTACCAGGACGACGACTGGGCAGGCGGCTTTTTCGTCGTCGATCGAAAGCGCGGGTGTGGCTGCGATTGGCCGAGAAACGGCTGAATCGAACAATAGAATCGGCAGATTCTTTTGGTACGATTCAATCCATCTTCGAGGATCTGCCATGTCATTTTGAATATTTCGAATCACGCGCGGTGCTTCTGCGAATAATTGACAGCGAAAAGTAATGCACGCGTGTCTTCGAGAGGAAAAAGCGATAAAAAAACCGATCGTGACTTTTATTATCATGAGCTGACCCAGGCGCGATAACTTTTGCCCGGACTAATATTTGTGTAACGGCTGCGCAACGTGATCCTTAATGCTACTACTCCTTTCCTTGACAGTCGCGTGAAACTTTTTAAATTTATGGCCGTGCATTATGACTGTCGAGAGTGTATACCTTGCTCTCGGCGGTGTTATGTCTTATATAAATATATTGAGACGGAGATTTCACCCCCGTCGTTTAACCCTCGGTGTATCTTTAAGATATCTTTAAGATTCATTAAACTTTAATTGTTGAGTTTCCCCTTCAAGCAATTCAAACTATTTCTACAGATGGATTTTTATGACTTTTGTTCCTTCTGGAAGTTTCGTCAAAAGAGAGGATGAGAAAGAAGACAAAGGAGAAAACTTATTGATCTCTTCTTTTTTGGTTAGAACATAGTATTTGTACGAAATAAATTTTAATTTAATTAACGACACGGTGCCGATATCGACGAACTTGTTAAGACTTAATGAAACCCACAAGGCGAATTCCCTGGTACGCAAAGTTGTCGAGTTACTCGCTCGATATCGAGTCGAGGTGTGTGATACGAATTACACGGATTTAATCGGACAATGTACACCGAACTGCATGCCACGACGCTTTATCCATTGGCAAATATCTGTCTCTGTGGAAAATCGAACGAGGCTTTCGCCTGGAATTTTTTAATATCGTGTGCAACAAACATTTTAGAAATAAGGCTCACTACAATTTCCATTATATTTAAAAAGAAATTGCCAAATATCTTGTAATAATAAGGCGATGGGGAATTAATAATTTAATTTCGGATAAAGCAGAATATATATACACAGAATCGATTAAACGATGGATAAAAATTATCCACTGTACGTTATAATAAAAAAAGATTCTTGCGTACGATACATCGTGAGGTATTATTATCCTCCCATAGTGAAAATTAATCACGTAAACTAAATCCTCCGACTGGCTCTTGTTGGTCTTAAAATATAATGGTATCGTGTGCAGTTTTAAATACGCGATAACTTTATTTCATTAATCGGAATGAATGTTACATTAAATTAATTACGATTAAATACTGTGCATATCGACCCGAAATGTCATTCCTCTTCCGAAAATCTCAGTAAATTTTATTTCCTTTCTTTGAATTTTGATTGATATATTGACTTTTGTGCTAATTGTAGATAGGATCGACAGAACATTAGCATCGTGATGAGGAGGCAGTCGTTTTGCTCGGGTCTGAGCAGCGGAAGTGGCGCCGGAGAACCGCTGATCGTCGTCGAGGAGAGCACGTTGGGCGAGGAAGAAGCGGAGCGTCGTCGAACGGAATCGCCACCGCGATGCGTGGATCCGGATTCACCATCTTTGAATCCCTATCTGCTCTCGCCATGGAGGGACGCCAGGAAGCACTCCTTACCGACTCCGCAGTGTACATCCGGGATAACCGCATCCCAGGTACGCATATGTGTCCGCGAAGGAAGTCGTGGTAAACGTTTGTCAAACGCCACATGACAGTGATAACGATAATGCGATGTTGCTAAAAAAAAAAGGTAAAGAAAACATACCCTACTAGCTTGAAATAAGCCGTTATTATATAGGCTACAGTAGTTGTGATCCTCTTCCGAAGAAAATAAAAAAAAATAAGAAAAAAAGAAAGACAGAAGAAATCACAATCTCGAAGACTGATTTTCAAATTTCTCTCATTGTGAGAGAATGAATATTTTCTTTTGATAATAATAACATGAAAAGTAATATCCTAAGTAGCACACACACGTTTTAGAAATGTTTTATAAACGTCAGAACCAAACGTTTCATAACCGTTTCCAAAATGTTTCATGACGTTTCTGAAACGTTTCTCATAAGTAAAAATGTCCACTCAAAAAACGTTAGGTAAAATGTTATGTTTGCGAAAAAATCGTTGAAGAAACGTCTTAAAACGTTTTATAAACGTTTCATAAATAAGATTTCAGAAAGGTTCTTGTTAAAACGTTTCTGATTGATGCTTTATGGTTCTGAAACTATAGATACGTTTGAGAAACGTTTCTGATACGTGCATGTGTCATGTGGGATGTTAATAGAAGTATGTTATATATCTATGTTATATTTCGTACGTTGTATATCTCGCATCTTAAAGAAAATCCGCGGCAAAGTTCAAAGTTCAAGTAGTTATAGAAATATAAATTGAGTTTTCGAAGATTACGGTCGAAATGCCAACATGGAAATTTCTAATGAGACTCAACTTCAAGTCGGCTTACTCCTCGTAGATAACAGACGATATATAATTTAAATGTTAACTAGTTGATGTTGCCCAAACATTATAACGTCGCTAATTAGGTAGTCATCTTGTTAGGTAGTTGTAGTTGTACTTGACATTCTCTTTTCGAATAATACACGCGACGACGACATTATGCGAACAGGTGCGACGACTGAGCGAACGCGGTGGAGAAGGATCCGGCCCGTCGGTGAGGGAGGCCGCCTTCCTGGCAACGCTTTCGCAGGCGCCGGCTCCTCAGGCAGGCGGTCGACGACATTCCGTCGTCACCATCTCCAGGGTGCCAAACACCCTCTTCGGACGCAACCGTCGAGAATCCATCGCCGCGTTTCCCATGGGAGGTGCCACCAGGATATTGCAGAGCCGACGAGAATCGTCGACCGGGCTAACCGGTCCGCCCAGTAATAGCGGAAGTACTCATAATCTGCAACTCGATATTATGGACGACATTGCTGAAATCAAGGCTAGAAAAGTAGGTTTTCGTTTCGGATATCGAGGTACAGAAGTGTCCAATTTAAACTAGAGATTAACGGCGTTCTTCAGATTAAACAAATAAATCCGATAGTTTAATTTGATGAAATCATGTGTAAAATTGTACTACAGAAAAGTGAAGAGGTAAGCGTATGACTTAGAGTGATATTTACAATACGATATCTTATATTTGAGATCGTTTAAAGTTGATTTTACTGTCTAGATATCTCGGAGTGAAATTCAACTCGAAAAGCAAAATAACAGTTAAGCCACTTGAAGTGATTTTTTTACTTATACAAAATAAATTCCCTGGTATAAATCGTTGAGAGTAAATATTTTCGTTCGAAATTGTACAGTGGGTCTGATGTATTTCATCCTGCTACGGTAAAATCATAAAAAAATTCATATTCTAATATAAATAATCTAAATCGTCTCGAATAATCTCTAAATCTCGTGTGTGAAACGTTTACTTATACATAAATTAAAAAGAAATTTCACTTTATAAATTCAAGTTAAATATTCGCTCATGTAATTCCGAAAAAAAAAAATGGCAAAATTCCCATAAAAAATTTACAGTAAATTTTCACTTGTTTTGAGTGGAATTTCACCCAAAGCAACTTAGCGAGTAAAGTGCTGTAGAATGCTCTTGTTTCATTAATTACTTAACATCTCAAGATGAACTTACGACGACCCTGAATACAGAATCGGACTAGAATACATTTTTAAATAATCAAACGACACGCTTCGCCTAATGCTCGTGCAAACGCGTCCCTTTCAGGTACGTTTAAAAATGTACAAGACCCCATCCCGTGAGCGCGTGTGCGAGGTCCAGCTTCTCGAGGGTAACAGCAACTCCACGCAGAAATACACGCAGCATCAGAAACGCCGATTCTCCGAGTTCTCGGCGTCCATCGCGTCCACGTCGACTTTGCGTAGACGTGCATCCGAGATGACGAGGCCGCTGTGCGAGGTCGAAGTACCGAGTAGCCCGGCGGCAGGTATCATATGTTCCAACACCGACCTAATATCCATCCTGAGCTCCTTGACGTCGTCCGCGACGGAGATAAACACATGCGGCACTTCGAACTCGAAGGACGAGCAGAAGTCGAGTTGGTCCACCAAGACGGCGGAGCAGAAGCGCAGTCGTCTGAAGAGCTCCCGCTCCAACAGCTTCGATGTGTCCATCCTGAGCGACGCCAACAGCAAAGCGGTGAACAACGACGGTAAAACCGCCACCCCCGCCTCTCTCATAGCACCGAGCACTTGGTTCGTCAAGCGGCATCAACCGATCTCAAAGAAGAACCGGTACCTGGACGAGAATTCGCGATCCTTCAAACTCGACAAGTCGAATTTGGTCAAGGTCGTCAGGGACACCTTGAGCAAGGGCTCGCCTCCAAAGGACTTGGACACCAGACACAAGGTTGTCTGGGACGACAGCAGTGGTACCAAGGTGGACGCTCAGGTAAATGAATGCCGCCGATGAAATCGCAGAATCGCGAATGAGGATACTGAGAAAAGGAAGTAATTAATCCTACTGAAGTTACAGTATTTTTGGCCAACATGTCTATTTTTTGTTAATCTGAGAAGAAAGTAGTAGCAGCAACATGGATCGTGAAATATAAATATAAGCTTTATTTTGTCAAATATACAGAGGAGGCAATTCGCGATTTTAATATTGATGATTCTATTCTTCTGAGAAAAAATTGCAGTCGCAAGTGATCGATTTCGATCGTAAACGACGAGCCCTTCGCTTGCCCGTATCTTTGACTTGATCTTAGACTCCAAGGAAAAAGGCTAAAGTTCTCGCGCGATGACGCGAGATAAAATGTAACTTTCCACTCAACGTCGGCAGGTGCTTGGCAATGCCATCGAGAAGATTCTCACGGCCCACAAGGGAACTGACGCGGAAGCACCGGCCAGTTCATCCGGAAAGCCATCCATGTCACCGAACAAGCCACGCTCCGGCAAGGTGACTAGCTGGTTCTCGAGCGGCAACAAGGAGCAGGAGCAGCCGCCGGACTGCGAATCTTCGATTTGCTCCTCCCTCAAGGATCTCTTTGTCAAGTAGTGCACCATCATCACCGTCGTACCATTCCTGACGATCCCGTGACTCGGTTCGTTTCTTTCTACGAGGTGCGCGACGTTCCACGCAACGTCGACGATGTACAATCGACCGACAATCCTCCGCAAGAATGATCTCTTTTCTTTTTTCCGTGTCTACTTCGATTGCATATTACGATGTGAGATATAACGATCCTTCATTCACATTCTCTCGATTTTGAAGGTCTCGAAGTCGATATTTCGTGTCTCGTGAATGTACCTATGTATGCTCAGGACGACATCTTCACCAAACTCTGATCAGTCCAATCGACGATTTAAAATCGCTATCAGTCAAGTATCACTTGCTCCGCTTTACTAAAATAGAGGTTATTAATTTTTCGGTCACCAATGAGAGAATGAAGGAATGAGTAAATAAATAATATTATAAACCAAGTCCTACTTCTTGGATGTATTTTTTGAAGTAAAATATATTAATAAAATAATTTTTTTCGATTACTACGGGACGATAAATTACACAGCTGGAAATTGAAGTTTGCGAGTTATTCTTCGATTAGTTTGGTCAAAGTTTGGTGAATCTTTAGACTTTTAACGACTATATCGCTGTTGTTACGCGTCGTTCCGCAGATATATCGTAGATATGCGTAGATATAGCTACGTAACGACATTTAACGACAATTTCATTGCCGTTACGAGATTATAAAATAAGCAAATTATAGAATAAGTAAAGACTGTATTTCGTACGCGTTTGGCGAATTTCATTATCGACATCTATCGATCTGGTACTTGTTGCACAGTTATCTTATAATATAATTATATCTGTGCAACGATATATATATATATATATATATATATATATATATATATATATGTGCCAAACCGACAATTGTCGATAAATATATACGAAATACAGATCTCCAAGGCTCTCTTTTCGTGCGAAAAGAAATTGCGCGACGAGGTGGATTAGTGGAGGATAATATGTGAGTAAGTCCACATTGGCGCAAAAGATTTTCTTGCGAGAGATATTACAGTGTAAAATAAGATATTCTGTGCTGTGTAAGTGCATTTCTCGTATTAACAATGATAACTTATCGATAGTCGTGAACGTTGATCTATCCTTTGCGGGTCAAAGGAGCACGTGTTAGAGATATGATAACATATATATATTAATATCCATATGATATATTCTTGAAGGGATGTAGTGGCGGCTGGTCCGGTGTCATTGGCGTTTTGTCTGTCGTTTCTCTTATCTCACCGCTTTTCCTGTTCCTTTCACTGTCCCATTCCTCTATCTCCTAATCGCGACCGCACGAACCGCCACTGATATAGAGATACCGATATACGTACAAAAAAAAAAAGAGTGGTACACCTTACAGTACAATAACGACACAGCAAGGTATTACTCGGACAGCATAAATTTCTAAGTCCTCTAAGTCGCATATTAAGAGGATGCTGGAGCTGAAAACCTTGCCGATAGAATACTGACACTTTCCTGCGAAGTTTACTTCATATTGATTGTACAGAATTACAAATGCTTTCACGCAATAGACTACGTACAAAAATAAATAGGAGCATTGTTCAATATGTTAGGAAAATGAAAAATATTTTTTATGTAAAATCTCAAGCTGTCAGTTAATATTTGCCTATAATCCAAAAGTTCCACAGCTTGTATATACCGAGAGTGTGGATGCTCCAAATAGAAAAATTTTAAAGAACATTGCTGTATCTTTTCGCATCCAAATTCAAGAACTTAAAAATATCTAAAAAGTTTGTAAAAAATTTTCAATTTCTATTTTAAATTTCTTCATGCGTGATTAGGTTTTTCATTGAATATGATAAAACAAAGTAAGATCTATATGAAAAGAATAGTTTGATTGTGTTAGTAACGTCTTTCTCTTATCGACATTGTTCGAGGTTGTCATCGACTTCAATATACCCCTTAATAGTTGTCACATGTGATATACTCAGATTTATATTCAGAGTTAGATCCAAGTTTTTTAGTTTAATTATAATATATATGTATCTGTAATTGTGCGATTCAACTGACAAACTCTCATTTAATTCTGAATTCAAATCTGAGTATCTCACTTGAAAAGAGTTCAGTGATTATTGATACAAGCCTAAAAGACGACTGAAAGAGATAGGACGCCTTTTAAACATCTCGAAGACGTCTTTCAGAAGTTTACGCTGTTCAGATACACTTGACCGTATGTCGCTGCGCGTTGAAACGATGGATCAAGGAAAATTGTCAATTTAGTTTGCGCTCTCGTCACGTTTCTCTCATCATCATTGCGTTTAAGCAGAATTACCCGAAAGCGTGAGATTCGCTTGTGTGTATCTTAGACTTAGCGCAGAGGCTCTTTGTATGTTAGCTTAGATTACCCAAGTGTCCTGATGTAATACGGAATTGTATATAAATAAGAGATATCGATATGTTCTCTGTCAATGTTTTCTGGCGAGATCAAGACGCGAATGTGGAAGGATGAAATATATGAAATATACGTTGATCGTAAATGTTGCAAACACTACGACTTCGTCTCGTGTATCGATGTCCCAGCCTTGACACACACGTTATTAAAGTTTCCCGACGCGGCGAGTAATGCGAAAGGGCAACGGAAAAGGTCAGTATCGACGTTACACCCCCATGCTTGAATATGTAACGTTTATAAAAAGGAAGAAATGGTAATTTTGAGATGTAAATGTCTCGCGTAGATCGATCGATTCGCTTTTAATTTCTGCGCACTAAGCTTTAATAAAGTTCTGGTACTCGCTGGTTCTCCTGATCGTCTCTATCGCGTTTGTAGATACAATGTGTTAGATAAGTACAAGCTTCTAAGCGACCCTAAAGATATGTAAAAAGACGTTCTCCTTTCTTCTAGATGTTTTTAAAAAATTCATGCTGTTTGGGGTGTCAAGTTTGTTGAAATGCTAGATTAGCCGAGTAATTAACAGGCAACGTATACGCAGATCTGAACACGATGTGAACAAATGTGATTAGAAGAATCAATGAGATTCGAGCTAGTAAATGTAGAATCTTTATCGAAGCTTTGTGCGTGTACGTGCTATCGGTTTTATAATTCTACAGGATCAGTGTAATATAAATGAAATGCAAGCTTATGGATCTTTCTGAAAACAATTTTATTTTTAAGAAATCGGAACTATTCAGACTGTTGCAACTACATTTCTTTTTTCAACTCGTTGGTGTTGTATTATAATAAGATGTTATTATTATTATCAGGCATTGCCCGCATTACAATAAGCAAACACGTATCTTTTTCATACTCGGTAGAGGAATGACGGATAGAGGAATACACTTATACGAAGGAACATAAAACGAAAATTGTAATGGTGACACCTGACATGTGTAAGAATCATATACACACGCATACGCATAGAAGTGTTATAAGCATCGTATGTTAAGTTGAAAAATACGACGCTAAGGATAAATGCATCAATTAACACTGGAATCGGTGCATCAAAATCCTAATTTCTTTCTTGAGTTCTCAAAACAATCTACTGCACTTTATAAGAGTTCCTCGTATTCTGAATATCGATTAACTCTCTCGCAGGATGACACGACAAAAATTGGAGATTACTGCGTCTAATTCTTTCACCACACTTTTCAACGGTGCTAAGCGAGCGTGTTTTTGTGGAAGAATATGGATTTTTGCAAAAAAAGACACATCGCGTTAGTATAAATCTGTAAAACAACAGGTCGCAGAGCACAACAACAAAAAAAAGAGTATAAATCTTTCACCAGATAATTTTTGTCAAGAAAAAATCTGTCGCCCGGTAAAGACAAAGGAAGAAAAGTTTATTCGAGAAAAAAGGACAAAAAGGAGAAGGGAAGGAAGCCAAGAAGAGGAGAGATGAAGTGAGGAACAATACAGGTAGTTCTTTTTGTCTCTATGTTGAACAAGCTTCAAATCCTATGTTTAATCAGACAAGAATAAATTGTCACCATCAGATAAGAGAGAGAAAGAGAGAAAGAGAAAGAGTGTGTGTGTGTGTGTGTGTGTGTGTGTGTGAGAGGGGACATGCGTTCAATGAGAATGGAAGTAAGGGTAATAAAGACTGTAAATATGTATGCAACAGCTAAATAAAAATGCAGTCATCACAATATCTAGTCGGTCTACAACTCTCCACAGTCTGCTACTACGATCTTTTTTGAGGTCTTGCCACTCTGAGATCCCATGGCCTCCAACTGAAAAACAATGCCGCTGTACTTAATTCTCTCTTGGTATATCAAGGAAGGGAATTTCTCGGGTAGAATTCATACCTTGGCAGAAAGCAGAAAGGCAGAAGCCAACGGAATTCGCGCTGGTAAAAAAGCAGAAACTGTCGACTATCACCTGACCACCCGCGCGAATTCTGATTGGCTTCTACCTTTCCGCAGAGAGCCTCGTAGGGAGAAAGTGGCAAACTCGATCACGTGACCGACTCCTCCCTGATTGGTCTCGGTTGCCAGAGTCCTTTGTGCAAATACAAGTATAGAAGTAGGTAAGAAAAGCTTGCTCGCTTGCTGTAACAATCTCCGTCTCCATAGACGATCTATTAGCTGCGTTCAGCAGAGAAAACTGCTTCGCAACTGTTGTAAAATTCGCGAATCTAATTGGCATACGCTCTTAGATTCAAGCAAAGTTAAGAGCGTATACCCATCAGATTCACAAATCTCACAAATTGTAAAGCAGCTTTCTCTCTGCTGAAAGCACTTGCTGATTTTAGTGTCCATTAAAAGAGATGTGCGTTTGAGAATTTGATGCTTGAACACATATTAAAAGACTTTCTGATCTGTTGACGCGGCATAGTAACTTTGACTTTAATCTAGCTTTCCTTATTTATATGTACGCAAGGGATTCCGATACCCGGGATTCGGTAACGTGATCGAGTTTGCAACTTTTTCCCTATAGCTAAGTTTGTCTTGCATTTGTACTTCCGTGCTCTGAAAGCATCATTCTATCTTTACCGTTCATTACATTTAGAAGGAAAATAAAATGGTACTTTCAGTATGGAAACATGCAAGACAAATTTAACTTACGAGGCTTTCTACTTTTCTGCCAAGTTTGCATTCTGAAACGTTCTTTTTGAGGAAAATTTTACTCAGTGCCTTATAATTAAGGTGACCAGATTTTTTACTCTTTGTCCCGAATTTTTTCGAGTGCTATTCGGGATACCGATTTGCCGTCATTTTCAATGATTGTCAAATAATTTTCGGATCTTTTAACCCGCCTCCCCCCGTTTCACACATTTATGAAGTGTCCCAAATTCAGGGCTGGAATCTGGTCATCTTACTTATAATTCACGTTACATATAGAATATGGAGTAAAATTTTCCTAAAAAAGGACATTTTGGAGCGCAACTCAAGATGTGAAAATTTTCCCTGAAGATGGAGTCCCATGGCATATATTTTCGCGTAACGCGTAACCACGTAATCAATCACATCTTTCTATTCTTTTAGAAGTTCCAACAGAAACACTAAACGTTGTAATTTATTGGTTACGCGTTTACGCGATACGCGGAAAATACATGCCATGGGACTTCAGCCTTAGAATAACACGTATACGCGCGTTTTTCGCCAGAAATGCAGTCACGACCTACCATCTATGTTTTAGAGATGCCGTTGAGATTGATCATCCCGCAGCAGAACACATACGCACCTTTCTAACAACATCCATCCCGTCGACGACCTTGCCAAACACAACGTGCTTTCCGTCGAGCCAACTGGTTTTGGCACTGGTGATAAAGAATTGACTGCCGTTAGTGTTGGGGCCAGCATTCGCCATGGAAAGTATACCGGGCTCGGTATGAGTCAGCTTGAAGTTCTCGTCTTCGAATCTGGTGCCGTAGATAGATTTGCCGCCGGTGCCGTTATGGTTGGTGAAATCACCACCCTGGCACATGAAATTCGGTATGACCCTGTGGAAGCTGCTTCCCTTGTAGCCGAAGCCTCTCTCTCCGGTGCAGAGGGCGCGGAAATTCTCCGCCGTCTTGGGAACCACGTCCTTCCTCAGCTGGAAAATCGCGTTACAGCGGACGAATGTAGTCGAAGTCGCTGCTTGCATGCCTCGCGTATTCAATTATCGCATAACGCGATTAGACGATCGCGATCGTATCGCGATGATTACGGTAAGAAAATCGTCGGCGCTTGACGTTAAAAGCTAAAAGATCTGCTTTCCGAAAAAAGAAAGAACACAGGATAAAAAATCGCAACAAGAAAACGACGTATCGACGGTGCTTCAGCTCTCTCGCGCCATCTGTCCATAAAACTCTGAACCTGCACGTTAAAATAAAATTCTAATACTATTCTATTACTTAGCAGAAATAACGAGCTAACGAGCCCTGCTAATTTCCGAGATTGCTGGTGGATATTTATAGAGTGTGTCGCAATATGCGATTCGTCGACGCGCTGTGCATCGCACGGATTTTCACACGATAAAGTCCTCACGCGAGCGATAACATGTTTTATCGAGATTTATCGAGAAAACATGTGATTTATCAAAATTAAAAAAAGAAGATAAGAAATAAAATCTTATCGATCGCATCGACGCGAAACCATTGCGAATAGTCCAGTCGCGTTTATGCGCGAGATTCTTTTTCCCTACATCCACGTTCTTCTCGGAATAATGCCATTGTCTGATTTTCCGCTGAAGCCGAGCACAACGGAAGCGAAACTCGCGAAATCACGTGCGCACGGGTGCAGTTCGCTCGTAATTGCGCGTCGACTCATCGTCGGTCAATGGAAAATTTCGCAATGACGGCCAGGATCGTGTGCGGGAGAGCAAACCCGCGCGACCATGATGCACCGCGGCGAACGAACGACCGTTCGCCATGATTCGACTGATTCGTGAGAGCGACAATCACCGGTCGAGTTTTGCCGTTTGTCTTTTATTCCGTCGTTAGCCGAGCTCGCATTACGACCACGTCGGCGACGCGATCGGCACGCGTGTCTCACGCCGGGGCGCGATCCGTTCGCGAACGACCGGCTCGAAAGAGCGAATCAAAATGGCCATGCACGCTGGAATCACGAAGGTGCTCCGCGGTCTGGTCGAAGTGTCGGTTTGTCGTTACGGTGTACATGTCGTTTTTCGACTCACCTCCATCACGATGCGACCCACGGGCTTGTCGTCCGCGGTCATGTCGAAGAAAACTCGTGGCAAACCCATGTTTTCAGCTACTGCGGCGAAACTTCGTGCGAGCGTATTGAAGGACGGTCGTCTCGGGCGGGCGGTGGCTCCGAAATGGCTCAACTGCCTGAAGGTCGAATCAATTGACAGCCGGCAAATCGATCTCAACGCCATTCTCGTAACTAGAAACTCGCCGGAAATCGATCCCGTGTGACGCGATCCGCTTCGTAGGCCGATCAGACGTTGCTTTTGGGGCTTTTACGAGCTTTTCGCCGGCTGTTGCGCGAAAATATTATGTAATAAAAAGGACGCTCACGGCTGTGTAACGGTTCTTATCCAGAAAGAAACCGTTCGCGGCAACCAATTGGGAGCTTTGCTTCTCGGATATTCTGGGAACTATCTCGATGGCGACCAATCCGATGCTGTAGAGAGAATTGCCTTTAATAATGATATTTGCAACAAGTGGCTTTGTCTGCACTATGCAATGGAAATATTGTTTAAAAAAAGAATCAAAGCCGAAATTGATAGATATTTTTGAAAGGACGTAACACGAAATTATTTATGAAGTAAATTGAAGTTTATCATTTACTAGATTTGGAGTTACTAGAAATTCTCGATCGTACGTGTCGGGTCTATATATTTATGCATCATGATTGTGGGTTATTCGAAGAGACATCAAAAATATCTCGAATATAGGTTATTAAGGATTCACACCGCGTCCGATGTCCGACGTACGACGTCCGATATCCAATAAAAGAATATCTTTCCAATGGAGAATTAAATTCTATATTAGAAAACTGTTCTCCTATTAGATATCGAACGTCGTATGTCGAATATTGGACGCGGTGTGAATCCTGCATTAGAGTGACATTTGTAGATGTAAAATTATATCTGAGAGAAATAATAATGAGTGCTTTCCATTTAATAACACAAATCGATCCAAGCATCATCCTATCTTTGTTATTTATTGAATATGGAATAAAGACAGAATGATGCTTATGTGTTATCAAGTGGAAAGCACCCAATATCTGTTGAATTGTTGCTGTTTCCTCTCGAATAATCGACAATGATAAATATATGCGAATATTCCAAAGTTTCTAAAGACCTTAGATCTAGTAAATATTACTGCGCTTATGCAGGATTCACACCGCGTCGATGTCCGATGTATGACGTCCGATATCCAATAAGAAAACAGCTTTCTAATAGAGAATTCAATTCTCCATTGAAAAGCTATTTATTCTTTTATTGAATATCGGACGTCGTACATCGGATATCGGACGCGATGTGAATTCTCCATTATGTATTTAACATAGATGGCGTTCAGCAGAGAAAGCTGTTTCGTACCAGGAAGTCGATTGTGTATCTCAAAGCGGAGTAAAAATGACAAAAGTAAGCAAATTTACTAGAATATTTATAATTTTATTGGTCAATGCTTAGTGAATTTGTTCACTTTTGTAATTTTCATTCCGTTTCAAGATACACAGTCGACCTCCTGTTGTAAAATTTGTATTTCTGACGGTCATAATGAGACGCGTTCGAAAACTCCACTCGAGTGTTTCTTTTCTTTCTTTATCTCACTCCTGTACACAGGGGGTCGATTGTGTATCTCAAAATGTGGTGAAAATGATAAAAGTGAGCAAATTTACTAAAATATTTGTAACTTCATTGGTCAATACCTAGAAAATTTGCTCACTTTTGTAATTTTCACTTTGTTTGGAAATACACAATCGACCCCCAGATGTCTATACTAAATTAAATTGGGTGCTTTCCAATTGCTTAATACATTTTGACACACACGTACACAAAACCAGTTTATTGGTCACATATTATCTAAAATATCTTGTAAGATAATATGCAACCAATAAACTGGTTTTGTGTACACAGTGTACGCAACTGGAAAGCACCCAATGTGAGTCAGCATAGACATTAAATTACTGTCATAAAACCAAAAATGCCAGCATCTTATTGCATCAAAAAATAACAAAAAAATAGATGATACTGGACGTTATTTGCTCTGCTCATTTTCAACAAAAGAATTTTATTACTAATAGCTCCTGTACACAGGACGCGGTAATGCTTGCCGCGCGGCAGAAGTCCACGCGACATGCAATCAGTATGTTGTTTTTCCGTAAGAGCTAGAAGGGGGCGTATATCAGTTGGACACGGGGCAATTGGACACAGTCCAATCACAAGTCGCTGTCAAGTGACCCTACAAATGTCTCTAAGTACACGGTGCTGTGATTGGCTGTGTCCAAGTGCACCGCTTCCGCTAGAAGGTTATTACGGAAAGTAGCATATTGATTGGCTGTCGCGCGAACTTCCGCCGCGCGGCAAACATTACCTCGTCCTGTGTACAGGAGCCATAAACATAGTGAAAATATGTGGCGGTAACGGCCATTTTCTCGCATGCACCGGAAACTCTATCGAACACAAACCGTTACATGCTTTTAGATAGCCTGTTAGCAATCTAGTTTAGTGTAGATATCTGTGCTCCTGTATCTTTCTTACTCCAATGCAGCAAGCGCATTCGTAGAGTTTCGAACGCACGCATGACCAGGGTTGGGCACGTATTATACTTAACGTATTATACATTGGTTATATACACGTATGAAACTAGGTATAATACGTCAAGTACGTGCCATAAATTAACTGAATTACCCATCAATATCATTGCAGAAGCATTGTCTGATACGACGGCATAAACACGAATGTTGAATTTGCTCTTAGCAATTTCCGTTGCTTCATGTACAATTTTTGTTAGTGCATCTCCTGTTTCTCTTATGCCAGTTAAGTCCCATGAATTCAGATACATACTCTTGTCCATTATTGTGTGTATTGTACAGACAACTAGTTTGCTATTAGCAGCAGAATTCTTCCAACCATCGATTAACAGTACACCTAGTGTTTCATGTTCTTTCACAGCTGCAGATGTTATTTCACTGTGAACTTTATCTAGCAATTGATTTGAAAGCTTTTTTCTTGATGGAATTTGGTAATCTGGATTTAGGAGTTTTATAAACTCCTTAAACAAATTGGACTCAACAACATTAAAA
>NW_022639475.1:2177685-2228373 GCF_010583005.1 Odontomachus brunneus
TTTGCAACTTTTTCCCTATAGCTAAGTTTGTCTTGCATTTGTACTTCCGTGCTCTGAAAGCATCATTCTATCTTTACCGTTCATTACATTTAGAAGGAAAATAAAATGGTACTTTCAGTATGGAAACATGCAAGACAAATTTAACTTACGAGGCTTTCTACTTTTCTGCCAAGTTTGCATTCTGAAACGTTCTTTTTGAGGAAAATTTTACTCAGTGCCTTATAATTAAGGTGACCAGATTTTTTACTCTTTGTCCCGAATTTTTTCGAGTGCTATTCGGGATACCGATTTGCCGTCATTTTCAATGATTGTCAAATAATTTTCGGATCTTTTAACCCGCCTCCCCCCGTTTCACACATTTATGAAGTGTCCCAAATTCAGGGCTGGAATCTGGTCATCTTACTTATAATTCACGTTACATATAGAATATGGAGTAAAATTTTCCTAAAAAAGGACATTTTGGAGCGCAACTCAAGATGTGAAAATTTTCCCTGAAGATGGAGTCCCATGGCATATATTTTCGCGTAACGCGTAACCACGTAATCAATCACATCTTTCTATTCTTTTAGAAGTTCCAACAGAAACACTAAACGTTGTAATTTATTGGTTACGCGTTTACGCGATACGCGGAAAATACATGCCATGGGACTTCAGCCTTAGAATAACACGTATACGCGCGTTTTTCGCCAGAAATGCAGTCACGACCTACCATCTATGTTTTAGAGATGCCGTTGAGATTGATCATCCCGCAGCAGAACACATACGCACCTTTCTAACAACATCCATCCCGTCGACGACCTTGCCAAACACAACGTGCTTTCCGTCGAGCCAACTGGTTTTGGCACTGGTGATAAAGAATTGACTGCCGTTAGTGTTGGGGCCAGCATTCGCCATGGAAAGTATACCGGGCTCGGTATGAGTCAGCTTGAAGTTCTCGTCTTCGAATCTGGTGCCGTAGATAGATTTGCCGCCGGTGCCGTTATGGTTGGTGAAATCACCACCCTGGCACATGAAATTCGGTATGACCCTGTGGAAGCTGCTTCCCTTGTAGCCGAAGCCTCTCTCTCCGGTGCAGAGGGCGCGGAAATTCTCCGCCGTCTTGGGAACCACGTCCTTCCTCAGCTGGAAAATCGCGTTACAGCGGACGAATGTAGTCGAAGTCGCTGCTTGCATGCCTCGCGTATTCAATTATCGCATAACGCGATTAGACGATCGCGATCGTATCGCGATGATTACGGTAAGAAAATCGTCGGCGCTTGACGTTAAAAGCTAAAAGATCTGCTTTCCGAAAAAAGAAAGAACACAGGATAAAAAATCGCAACAAGAAAACGACGTATCGACGGTGCTTCAGCTCTCTCGCGCCATCTGTCCATAAAACTCTGAACCTGCACGTTAAAATAAAATTCTAATACTATTCTATTACTTAGCAGAAATAACGAGCTAACGAGCCCTGCTAATTTCCGAGATTGCTGGTGGATATTTATAGAGTGTGTCGCAATATGCGATTCGTCGACGCGCTGTGCATCGCACGGATTTTCACACGATAAAGTCCTCACGCGAGCGATAACATGTTTTATCGAGATTTATCGAGAAAACATGTGATTTATCAAAATTAAAAAAAGAAGATAAGAAATAAAATCTTATCGATCGCATCGACGCGAAACCATTGCGAATAGTCCAGTCGCGTTTATGCGCGAGATTCTTTTTCCCTACATCCACGTTCTTCTCGGAATAATGCCATTGTCTGATTTTCCGCTGAAGCCGAGCACAACGGAAGCGAAACTCGCGAAATCACGTGCGCACGGGTGCAGTTCGCTCGTAATTGCGCGTCGACTCATCGTCGGTCAATGGAAAATTTCGCAATGACGGCCAGGATCGTGTGCGGGAGAGCAAACCCGCGCGACCATGATGCACCGCGGCGAACGAACGACCGTTCGCCATGATTCGACTGATTCGTGAGAGCGACAATCACCGGTCGAGTTTTGCCGTTTGTCTTTTATTCCGTCGTTAGCCGAGCTCGCATTACGACCACGTCGGCGACGCGATCGGCACGCGTGTCTCACGCCGGGGCGCGATCCGTTCGCGAACGACCGGCTCGAAAGAGCGAATCAAAATGGCCATGCACGCTGGAATCACGAAGGTGCTCCGCGGTCTGGTCGAAGTGTCGGTTTGTCGTTACGGTGTACATGTCGTTTTTCGACTCACCTCCATCACGATGCGACCCACGGGCTTGTCGTCCGCGGTCATGTCGAAGAAAACTCGTGGCAAACCCATGTTTTCAGCTACTGCGGCGAAACTTCGTGCGAGCGTATTGAAGGACGGTCGTCTCGGGCGGGCGGTGGCTCCGAAATGGCTCAACTGCCTGAAGGTCGAATCAATTGACAGCCGGCAAATCGATCTCAACGCCATTCTCGTAACTAGAAACTCGCCGGAAATCGATCCCGTGTGACGCGATCCGCTTCGTAGGCCGATCAGACGTTGCTTTTGGGGCTTTTACGAGCTTTTCGCCGGCTGTTGCGCGAAAATATTATGTAATAAAAAGGACGCTCACGGCTGTGTAACGGTTCTTATCCAGAAAGAAACCGTTCGCGGCAACCAATTGGGAGCTTTGCTTCTCGGATATTCTGGGAACTATCTCGATGGCGACCAATCCGATGCTGTAGAGAGAATTGCCTTTAATAATGATATTTGCAACAAGTGGCTTTGTCTGCACTATGCAATGGAAATATTGTTTAAAAAAAGAATCAAAGCCGAAATTGATAGATATTTTTGAAAGGACGTAACACGAAATTATTTATGAAGTAAATTGAAGTTTATCATTTACTAGATTTGGAGTTACTAGAAATTCTCGATCGTACGTGTCGGGTCTATATATTTATGCATCATGATTGTGGGTTATTCGAAGAGACATCAAAAATATCTCGAATATAGGTTATTAAGGATTCACACCGCGTCCGATGTCCGACGTACGACGTCCGATATCCAATAAAAGAATATCTTTCCAATGGAGAATTAAATTCTATATTAGAAAACTGTTCTCCTATTAGATATCGAACGTCGTATGTCGAATATTGGACGCGGTGTGAATCCTGCATTAGAGTGACATTTGTAGATGTAAAATTATATCTGAGAGAAATAATAATGAGTGCTTTCCATTTAATAACACAAATCGATCCAAGCATCATCCTATCTTTGTTATTTATTGAATATGGAATAAAGACAGAATGATGCTTATGTGTTATCAAGTGGAAAGCACCCAATATCTGTTGAATTGTTGCTGTTTCCTCTCGAATAATCGACAATGATAAATATATGCGAATATTCCAAAGTTTCTAAAGACCTTAGATCTAGTAAATATTACTGCGCTTATGCAGGATTCACACCGCGTCGATGTCCGATGTATGACGTCCGATATCCAATAAGAAAACAGCTTTCTAATAGAGAATTCAATTCTCCATTGAAAAGCTATTTATTCTTTTATTGAATATCGGACGTCGTACATCGGATATCGGACGCGATGTGAATTCTCCATTATGTATTTAACATAGATGGCGTTCAGCAGAGAAAGCTGTTTCGTACCAGGAAGTCGATTGTGTATCTCAAAGCGGAGTAAAAATGACAAAAGTAAGCAAATTTACTAGAATATTTATAATTTTATTGGTCAATGCTTAGTGAATTTGTTCACTTTTGTAATTTTCATTCCGTTTCAAGATACACAGTCGACCTCCTGTTGTAAAATTTGTATTTCTGACGGTCATAATGAGACGCGTTCGAAAACTCCACTCGAGTGTTTCTTTTCTTTCTTTATCTCACTCCTGTACACAGGGGGTCGATTGTGTATCTCAAAATGTGGTGAAAATGATAAAAGTGAGCAAATTTACTAAAATATTTGTAACTTCATTGGTCAATACCTAGAAAATTTGCTCACTTTTGTAATTTTCACTTTGTTTGGAAATACACAATCGACCCCCAGATGTCTATACTAAATTAAATTGGGTGCTTTCCAATTGCTTAATACATTTTGACACACACGTACACAAAACCAGTTTATTGGTCACATATTATCTAAAATATCTTGTAAGATAATATGCAACCAATAAACTGGTTTTGTGTACACAGTGTACGCAACTGGAAAGCACCCAATGTGAGTCAGCATAGACATTAAATTACTGTCATAAAACCAAAAATGCCAGCATCTTATTGCATCAAAAAATAACAAAAAAATAGATGATACTGGACGTTATTTGCTCTGCTCATTTTCAACAAAAGAATTTTATTACTAATAGCTCCTGTACACAGGACGCGGTAATGCTTGCCGCGCGGCAGAAGTCCACGCGACATGCAATCAGTATGTTGTTTTTCCGTAAGAGCTAGAAGGGGGCGTATATCAGTTGGACACGGGGCAATTGGACACAGTCCAATCACAAGTCGCTGTCAAGTGACCCTACAAATGTCTCTAAGTACACGGTGCTGTGATTGGCTGTGTCCAAGTGCACCGCTTCCGCTAGAAGGTTATTACGGAAAGTAGCATATTGATTGGCTGTCGCGCGAACTTCCGCCGCGCGGCAAACATTACCTCGTCCTGTGTACAGGAGCCATAAACATAGTGAAAATATGTGGCGGTAACGGCCATTTTCTCGCATGCACCGGAAACTCTATCGAACACAAACCGTTACATGCTTTTAGATAGCCTGTTAGCAATCTAGTTTAGTGTAGATATCTGTGCTCCTGTATCTTTCTTACTCCAATGCAGCAAGCGCATTCGTAGAGTTTCGAACGCACGCATGACCAGGGTTGGGCACGTATTATACTTAACGTATTATACATTGGTTATATACACGTATGAAACTAGGTATAATACGTCAAGTACGTGCCATAAATTAACTGAATTACCTATCAATATCATTGCAGAAGCATTGTCTGATACGACGGCATAAACACGAATGTTGAATTTGCTCTTAGCAATTTCCGTTGCTTCATGTACAATTTTTGTTAGTGCATCTCCTGTTTCTCTTATGCCAGTTAAGTCCCATGAATTCAGATACATACTCTTGTCCATTATTGTGTGTATTGTACAGACAACTAGTTTGCTATTAGCAGCAGAATTCTTCCAACCATCGATTAACAGTACACCTAGTGTTTCATGTTCTTTCACAGCTGCAGATGTTATTTCACTGTGAACTTTATCTAGCAATTGATTTGAAAGCTTTTTTCTTGATGGAATTTGGTAATCTGGATTTAGGAGTTTTATAAACTCCTTAAACAAATTGGACTCAACAACATTAAAAGATATGTTGCAACCAAAGAGAAATTTTGCCAAAGCTAAATTAATTAATTCATCTGAATTAGTATGAGAACGTTTCAACTCGTATTTATTTCATTTTATCCGCGCTCATTATAAAATCTAAAAGAATAGAAAGAAATTGTCAATATCTAACAATTTATTTGGATTTATGGGCTGTAATAGTTACTTACTTATATTATTTTTTCGTATATTATTCGTATATTTCATTCATATATTATTCGTATATTATTTTTGAAACACTTTATTTATATAACATAACTTATTCGATTATTTATTAGGTTAGAATTTCGCTTTTAACGACATAAGACGGAATAAGGCCAGATCTACAATAGGTGTAGTAAGCTTTAAGCCATAAGAAATTGATCACAGTCAATTTGACTGAGTCAAATATGAGAAGAATACTCGACTATGATTGGTCAATTTCTTATGGCTTAAAGCTTACTACATTTATTGTAAATCGGGACTTAGAATTTTGATATATATAATATATTTCATACGTTTCATACGTTTCTATACGTATTATATGTTTCATACGTAAAAAACGTAAGAAACCATTCGCGGCGCCAAATTGCCCAACCCTGCGCATGACGCATGCATGTTGCGCCTCTAAAGGTACCTTTACATGGGAGCATCGAGCGTCGAGCGTTAAAACGGTAGCCAATCAACGTGCCACTTTCCGCAAGAATTACAAGTATACTTCTAGAACCTGATACGTTGATTGGCTAACGCTTTAACGCTCGACGCTGGAACGCTCCCATGTATTGGCACCTTAACGCTATGCGACACCACACCAATTAAATCACTACCGCCATCTACAGAGGAAGACGTTTGCATCACCAAAGTCTGTGTAATCGCGCTTTTTCATGCCTCTACGCGCATCCCAAATGTTCACAACAATGGTTGTGCCGGTTGAATTTTAGGTTAGATCGTTCGTATGATCTCGTGTAGTTTAATAAATTCCCTAACAGAGTGAAAAATGGACAAAATAAATAAAATAATGATATGTGATCCCAACGACGACGACATAGAGAATGGGAGCGGGAAGGATGTAGAGAACGAGAACGAAGAGGACATTGAGAATGACATATTACGCGATATCAGACCAGTCATGTGGATCAATGATGATCCAAACTATGAGTTGGACGAGATTAATATGTTTTTTCATAGAGTCGATTCGAACCAAATTATATACGAGGAGAAAAAGAAGAAGTGTAAATTTATTGGCAAATACGTCATGGGCGACGTTCTCGGTGAGGGTAGTTACGGCAAAGTGAAAGAGGTGCTGGATTCACAAACGCTTTGTCGAAGGGCGGTCAAAATACTAAAGAAAAGAAAACTGCGGAGGATACCGAACGGAGAAGTGAATGTCCAACGGTGTGTTCAACGAAAATATTATTTTTTCTTTTTCACAAATATAATATGCATTATAATATGCGATCCTTTATAATTTATGTACAAACGCAATGTACGAGGTACTGTAACGTCACTTTCGCTTCTTGCTTCTATTCGCTATGGAGTAATATCTTGCTACATTTGTTTACAGGGAAATAAAGTTGTTAAGGATATTAAAACATAAGAATGTAATAAATCTTGTAGATGTTTTATATAGCGATGAGAAAGAAAAGATGTATTTAGTTATGGAATTTTGCGTATGTGGATTACAGGTAAATTTTTTCACATGTATTTGTTATTATTTCTAATAATTATTAGGCTCGTGTGTTCTCATATATATATAGTTATATACATAATTGGTTATAGTATGAATAGTTTTGAACAATCTTTTGAAATATAATGATATATAGAAATTCTTAAATTAATGCATATTATTTTAAGCGGTGTTTGGTTCATTGTGCTTTAATTATTAATAAGAAATGCAATCAAAAATATTGATATAAAATTTGTATTTTTTTGAGTCATTCTCTCTCTCTCTCTCTCTTCAGAACTGTATTTTCAGGCTTTGGGTCTCGATCATTGCAGATATTGTAAATATAAAAGTGAGGGTATTTGTCAATAAATTTTTATTTGTTTGTTATTAATTTATGTTTACTTGTTACATTATATAAAGTTGTCGAGTCATTGCTCAATGCAAAGTGTTATTTTGTAATGTGTGACATTTATGTGACATGTAAATAGCAATATAACAAAAGATGCTCATTTTACAATTTGCTTTTTAAACCAAAAAAATTCACAATAACAGAGAAAAATTGCAAAATTTCCTCAATATAGTCCTTTCTTTTCCCATTTTTTTTTGAGTAATATAAATAACAGTATTGCAAAGAAGGAAAAACTGTAATAAATCACACCGAGTCTCTGCTATCAATATCTGTAACAATGGCTTGCATGAATTAACAACAATTAGATTTCTATTTATTAGATCCTTTACAGGATATGCTGGAAAGCACCCCAACCAAGAAGCTTCCACTCTGGCAGGCGCACGGTTATTTCTGTCAGTTGTTGGATGGTTTAGAGTACCTTTACAGTAAAGGGATAGTTCACAAAGACATAAAGCCTGCAAATTTGTTATTAACCCTAGATGGTACCTTAAAGATTAGCGATTTTGGCGCTGCAGAGGTACAAGCTCTACCTATAACTCGTTACTTTGATCTCGAAACACATATCCGCGATTGTTGTAATTATAAAGGCCAAGTCGGAAAGGCAGACGTTAACGCGTTCACGCAAAGACGACGGGCAGAGTATTCACTTATGAAATAACGTAACACATATTTTGCAAAACAACTCGTACTTCATTCCTGTTTGTGATTACGCATCTCCATTGTGCTAGGCGTTAGACATGTTTTCCAAAGACGATACATGTACGATAGGTCAAGGATCGCCGGCGTTTCAGCCGCCAGAGATCGCAAACGGCTGCGAGAGTTTCTTAGGTTTCAAAGTAGACATATGGAGTAGCGGGGTGACACTGTGAGTAATACGTTCGTAACGATCATCTCGCAACGAAAACAACCATATCTTATAGGTGTAATCGTATTTTACAGGTACAACATAACAACAGGTTTATACCCGTTCGAAGGCGATAATATATATAAATTATACGAAAACATTGGAAGGGGTGAATATACAATACCAACAGAAATAGAGGAGCCTTTAAAATCGCTTATAGAGGGAATGTTGCAGAAGGATGCAGAAGAAAGATTTACATTGCAACAGGTTAAGAGGCACGCCTGGACGATATGTAAGCATCCTAAAACACAGGAGGAAGTGCCTGTACCGCCCCTTAAAAAAGACGGATGCCATAGCATGACCGTTCTACCATACCTGATGGAGTATCATTACGGAGTCGACGAGAATCCCATATACTACACGGAACATCAGCTAAACGGTGGGTTCGTCTACGAGGGCGACAATGGCGATGATGATTTTTTGTATTTTAACGTACTGTCCCTTGTGATACACGGAGAAGCAGGGGGCCCCTTTCATCGCTTCGTGGTCACGCATTAGTGGCGGGAGAGCGTTCGTGGGGAAAGCAAAAAGCAATGTTGTTTCTTTCCGCAGAGGAACGAAGACTCCAAGAATTGGATCGTATTAGCGAGGACCGCAAAGCTACCTGCAATAGCCACCATACGAAATCCAACGCGCACCAGAACAAACGGCGATGGCGCAAACCGATCTCGTGCATTAGCATCAAGAGGTTCCCCTCGTGCAAGCCGTCGTGATTTCGCCGACCGCACGCTGCATATTCACTCGCACCGTGTCTCGCTGATCGTATCAGTCTCACGAAGTTTCTCCGTGACGGAGATGACTGAAGACTCGCGACGGAAAAAAAAACAAAAATAAATAAGTAAAGGAAAAAAACGAAGCTGAACACACACGAGATGTAATGCATCATTACAGCGCACGGATAGAATACGAAACTCGAGTCAGTTCAAAAAGCGTCGGATGTAAACGTTTGTGATATTAAGATTAAATAGCATAATCAGTGATCAACGATATCCTTATTAATCGCCCAACACCATGAAACGCTCGAACGAGAACTGACAGACTGTTCCGCGGTGCCGCGTCTCTCGAAAGCGCGGCTGATGAAATAAAATCGCTAATTCTTCAGGAGAATCTTTTCGCATTCACTTTTATTTCTCTACGAAAACTCGATGCTCCGTCGAGAGTCGCATGATACGCGCTTTTTTACAAATTCAACTCGCAAAGTTATCGTGTTTGACGCATACGGCGTAATTTCAGTAATCGATAAGTACGTTACACATCTGCCATTACTGTAACATATCGCTCGCATTTGTAAAAGAGAAAAAAAACACGAGAATGTTTCTTTCAATAAAAATCGAATATCTTGGCTGGTATTTTTATCCACTGGATATTTCTTTTTTCTCTCCCTTTAGTCTATAAATTAACAAAATATTAGCTCGAGTTTTCGTTTTTTAATAATATAGAGATTTAACACTCCTTGTATTCTGCCGCGGCCATGTTGAATTTGTGACGTCAGAAGCGAAGAACGATATAAGGTGAGTTTTTTAATTTATCGATGGATCCATTGCATGATGCGTAAATACAGCGAAACATTGCATTTGCACATCATGCGATGGATCCATCAATGAATTAAAAAACTCGACCATACTGACGATTTTTGCGTGCTATTTTTAAATATTAAAAGATTTCTAAAAAAGAAATATGAACGAAAAATATTTGTATAATAAACGGTGAAATGATGAAATGAGTCTATCTCATCTATTATATGATAGAGGAAAGGGATATTTTTCAATATCAGACAATTTTACAAGTGTTCTCGAGCAATCTCAAATGCTCTTTCGTCTATATTTATCCTTATTCAGAAGTGGCACGCGCAACTTTCGTCAGCATATCATTCCTCGCTTCTGACGTCACAAATCTGACATTACAAGGAGCAGTCTCTTCAATTGAATTCATTTGCCATCTTTTGTATTTGTCATACATTGTATTTCGATCGTTTGCAAGGCCTGCGCAATATGACAAAATTTTCAAGATCTTTTAAAATGTAAAATCGATTATCAAAAATTCGATATTTTTGTAATCAATTATTCGGAAGTCGATTAATCTTCTCTCGATACTGGCATCCTGCTAGGCTGCGTTTTGGCGCTTACGTTCTAAGCATTATTTCATCCTTGTTTCTATCAAATACTAAACAAGGACAAATGATGCTTACACGCGCTTTGAGCGCCAAAACGAACGCAGCCCTAGTTAAGAGTTTCTCCGCATCGTGGCGCCGTTCTTCTTTCTCTCTCTTTCTCTTTCGCTCCTCTTTGCATGCTTCTTCTCTCTTCTTCTTAAGTCCTGGCGTCGGCTCACTATGCCGCCATGTTAAAGTGCAGTGTCATCAGCGTTGATCAGCGCGCTCCGTAAAAGTGAGTGACAATCGTCCGATCAGTCTCGCACGCGTTGCACAGCGATTTTTTCTACATCGGTAAGCATGTCGAGCGGAGCGCTTTTCGGTAACACCGCGTCGCGCGGTGCCTCGAAAAATCTGGTGGAGTTCAAGGCCGGCAAGATGACTATGAAGGATAAGATGGTTTATCCGGACACGCGGAAGGGTCAACTCTACGTCTATCAGTCCGACGACTCGTTGATGCATTTCTGCTGGAAGGACCGCACGACCGGAGTTGTCGAGGATGTACGATAGTTTTAGCTCTAACGCTTTTTTTTTTGCAATTTATTACAAGTAAGAAAGAAGTAGTGCAGAATGTGTACCCTTTATATCCGGCCTTGTATGCTTAAAAAACACCTGATTTTTTTTAATTCTGTTCTTATTTTTTATTCTGTTACTTTGTAAAAAATTTCTTATCCTTGTTTTATTGATTTGTTTTACCTTCTGTAATACATCGAACTTTATATCATATTAAATATGCAATATATCTCAATCAAGTATACTTTTCAGGACTTGATAATCTTCCCTGATGATTGTGAATTTAAACACGTTCCTCAGTGTAAGACTGGCAGAGTGTATCTTCTACGGTTCAAGTCATCGAGTAAGAAGTTCTTCTTTTGGCTGCAGGTAAAAAATACAATTTTGTAGTGTACTACTGCAGAAATGTTAAAATGCAAATAGAAGTACATTAATATATATTATATTACTTTGAGATTTTATGAGCACTGTTATAGATAATTGTTTATTATTGCTTGATATATAATTGTTTCAGGATGTAATTTTACATCAAAAGTATTAAAGTAATTTCGTCATATTATACATAATTTCATGAAATGCATACTTTGTTCTTACAGGACTTGAAAACTGACAAGGATGAAGAACACTGTAGAAAAATTAACGATGTACTTAATAATCCACCGACTCCTGGATCTCAAAGAAGTGGTGGCGCCAATCCTGAGGGGGATCTTCAGAATTTGTTGAACAACATGTCGCAGCAGCAGCTAATACAATTGTTTGGTGGTGTCAGCCAAATCGGTGGCCTTGGCAGTCTATTAGGCACAATGAATAGACCGCATGGTGTTCAAAGCACAAGAGCTTCCACTACAACCTCCTCCACCCCAGCCTCCACCACAAATACATCTAGATCGACTCATTCATTGACTCCTGGATCTACTACAGACTCGTCCAAGTCTACGAGTAAGTTAATCCGCGACCAGATATAATATACAGCATATTCTAATGATATACTATTTAGATAATAATAATCAATTGTCAGCGAGAACACCAGCTCCGTCCACACCGTCCGCTCCAGCAACAACGGGTCCAAGCAATAGAATACAGCTTAGCGACTTGCAGAACTTTCTATCGGAAATTCCAACGCCACCACCGATGGAACCAACCGTGCAGGTAATGTCATATTTTACGTTTATTATCGAGTTAATTTAATTCGTATATTGTTAAGTATTGATTATAAATGATATCGTCAGCCAAATTAGGAAACCTCTCAATATTAATTTTTGAAGAAATTGAGATATTTCGTCTGACTTGTCTTGAAGGATTCTGCACTGTTCGGAAAATCTCCTGTAAAATTGGAATTTTGTGAGTTAGAAGGTTTTCTAATTTAGCCGACAATATTCAGTTGCTTAAACTTCAATGATTATCTTAAGATTAAAAGTCTTAACAAGATCGTATTATTATTATCGTATCAATCTCATTATCGTAACTCACTCTTTCATCCAAAAAGAAATAAATAAACAGTTCATATTTATATCTGTAACATCTCATTGTTAGTTATTTATGAATTGGTACTTGCTTTATCGGATAGAATTTGATAGGACAATAACTTGACAAAGAACATTGTTATATTAATATATGGGGCACAAAAGGAAGATAACATTTGTGGCAAGCAAACTATGATAATTATATGATATATAAGTATATGAATCTGTAGAAAAAAATCTATTTTAAAGCTCCTGTCTACATGAAAAAAGTAAGAGGCAGAGTAATTTTTTGGCAGAGTGACTTACAGAAGTGAGATATCTATCATGTTACTAATTGGATATTTTTTACAGCTGTTATTATTATCAGGAATATAAAATTGAGTACGAAATTGCTTTCGGGCCCTTTCAGATTTTTTTACAAATGTGTAAAACTATTCTCTAAATTAGCAAACTGAGCAAGTAAGAAACAGTTTTTTCTCATTATATCTATTTGTCTGATTACTAAAGTCTTCTTGTAATTATATGATGTGTTTTTCGTTACGATTCTGCCATATAAATAATTTATACGAGCACACAGAATTAACAATATAGTAATTTAATACATTCATTTATTAAAAAATCATTGATATCGAAAATATTATTATTGTGATAAATTAACAAAAGTTGAAAAAAAAATTCGCAGTGAGTTAATAAATTTACCTTCAACTAATAAGTATATTCATGAAAGCAAAGCTTAAACGAGTTGATAGTTTGTTTATGTGCTTGTAGATGATAATGTTGTATTAGAAATCACATGAGCGACAAACCGGGTACCATGTATAGCTAACTTGCGCCACAATGTTGCATTTACTCCCTTCTGCCACTACGACTCTGTAAGGTTTTAATAATTTATGAAAGTATTGCTTTGCCACTCGCGGTTCTCAGTGTTGCATAATCATCAGTTTTGTGCAGAGGGGGTGTCCTTTGTTTGCTGATTGTTAAACGTGTCACACATTTTCAACACTGAGATTACATTTGCTAATATATGTTTATTGCTAAGCTTGGTGCAAAACGCTTGAAACAAGATCGTTAAATGATAATATTAGCACGATGTATTGAAGCAAAGAGAGAGCAACAATAATTCTCCGAATCGGTGATACGCATCGATAGCCGTTAGACATAATTCAGTTGAAGATAAGGAGAAAAGAGAAATCCGAGAAAGGCAGAGAGGGAGAAGCATGGTTTTCTCACTGTTCAATATTATCCTCCGTCCGAACTTTACCTGGCTGTCGGAGACTCTGGCTCTGTTGAGCAGTTGGGCAAGTCTCTCCGGTTATATCTGCTGTTTTCGGCCAGCTACAGCGCAGCTTATTGTCCGGCAGAGGGGCGTAGCGACAGAGCTGACCAATGCCATCCCAGCGGCGATTTCTACGACGGAGAGCCTGGAGAGTGCCATGAACATGCACTTGCCACCCGGGGACAACCTGTGTACCACGCTCTCGTCCCCCCAGTTCTGCCAGGCGCTATCAATGTTCTGGTCTGCTTTGCAGTCGGGCCAGGCGGGCCCAGTCATCCGTCAGTTTGGCTTGGGATCGGACGCCGTCAATGCCGCGGCCAGTGGTAACATCGAAGAGTTTGTCAGCGCGATGGAGTCCGAAGCTAAGAACGGTCAGGGACAACAAACGCAGCAACAACAGGGCCAAGACGACAAGAGCAAGAAGCAGCCGTCGTCGACCGCTAGCCCCGATAAGAAGGATGATGACGATGAAGGCATGGCTTTAGACTAAGGATAGGATTCGCGCGCGCATATCTTTCGTTGCTTTCTTTCTCTTTTTTCTTTCTTTCATTTTCCTTTCTATACTTGGAACTTTGCGCGATGTATATTAGGCCTGGTCTACACTAGCCTTCAGTTTTATGCTCTAAGACATAATTTCTGGCAAAAAGTTTTTTCCGCGCTACTTTGACAGTTGGAATCCGGTCAACTCGCTTGGAGATTTCAGCAGTGGAAAACTACGCTACAGTTTTCGGCTTGGAGCATAAGACTAAAGCATAAGACTTACTACACTTATTGAAGACCCGGACTTATTGTCATGATGGTCTGCATACGATGATAAACTTCTTCCCGAAGACGCGATTCTTTTCCAATTTAATTTTGAGGCGTTTCAATAACACGCTTTCACCAGTGCGTATGTGAATGTTTTTTCTAAGTGTTCGATAACCCTATATTTATATATATATATATAAATGAATAATTAAACTTGATGCTGTCAATAAATAGTTAAATAAAAAAAATTGTAAAATTTCATCATTTATTAAAGTTACTTATATGTGCGGAAATTGACATAGTTAAATCGGATTTTTGTATATGATACACATACACGTCTACTGGATCTATCAAATTGTGAATACTTAAATATAACAAATTTTAACATAATGTGATTCATTTATTACAAATACATTGTGTATAAGTGTATGCACAGTTAATATTAAGTATTCGTAGAAAATTTTTTTAGAATGTAAAAATTAATAAATTTTTTTATTTAATTAAAATATTTTTTCCAGCTTGTGTCGTCATTTTAAAGTGTTGTCTTTTGTGAGTTTGAAGAGTCGCACAGTGTGACAGAAATAGATATAATTTCAAACTTTTTCTTGCATTATTGCAATTGTTTTTGCCTATAAAAGTTTAATTCTTTTCTTAATTCTTTTATTAATTCTTAATATTAAAAGAAAACAATTTTTTCGAAAATAATATGCTGTTCTTTATTCATCGATCTTATATAGTAGTCAAATAATTTGATATTCGAGCACAGTCGGATATAAAATTCGTATAAAAATGCAGTGGCGGGAAAACGCGGTCCAATCAACGACTCTTGTTTACGACGCACAAGCCTTCTATTGGTTCTCTCCGATAATCGATATATAGCGTTACCTGTACTGTATTATTAATCACTGCTGAATCGAGAGAAATTAAATATATTAGCAACTCAAACATATACGCAATTCATAATTGTTATCAAGCATCAAAAAAGTACACAATCTGTCTGTTTCGATTGCTGGTTAATATCTTAAATCAATTTTCTCAAAGTCTCGGAAAGGCAGCGATTGCTAGAGGTAGTAGGAGTGAAGCGTGTCAGGTGTTTGCATGTTCATTCGCCGGAGTATCCTATTGGTTGTTTGATTATGACATCACTCAGGCGCGGCTGTCAGCGCGAGAGGTTAAATGCTTGGGTGCTCCTGGTAGATAACGCGTTTTCCGTGAAGAAAAAGTATTTAATAATATATTATATTTGCATACATTTGCATACGTATACATACAACCTATGTGTACATGTAGACAGGAAAATCTCAACAAGAAGAGTCATCGTTAATTTAAAAAATGTTTACATTTGTAAACGTCAGTTTTTTCAAAAAATAAAAAATGCGCATATTATTACAATGATTATAAAGAAGTGATAAAGTTATGCGCAACTAATATTATGTTAATTAATTAAAACAGGGTGGAACTGAAATAAAAGGAAATGAGAATTTGCGATGAAACAGGAAATCACATATGTCATACATTATTCTTCTAAGATAAAAACATTGATGAATTTTAATCAAGTTATACACAGGGGTGTACAATAATACACCTCTCAACGGTAGGAAGGCATGAATCGAGGCGCGCAGGCACGTCCCGCCGTTGCCGGCAGGCTCTTTCACGCGCCGATCGAAGAAGCGCGACTGGTTGGCTGGCTCCGGCGGCCAGCCGGGTATTTGTTTGTAAACAAGTCAGTCGCCCCGCGTGCGAGCGCCCGTTCATGGCGCCGCGCGCCGGCCCTGAGAGCGGCCGCGGCTGCGCGCTGCCGCGTGAATCGAACAAGTAGTGGGGGACTCCCTCGCTAAACGCTGATCGCCGAATGCGCCTCGGCGAAATTCCGCTAAAAAAGCCGCGGCGTATATCGCGTCGGGCCGGACACAAGTGAGCACCGTTTCCCTTGTGAGTGCATCCGAGCAGCCGCTGCGGCGAGTCGCGAAACATCGTGACCAGTGTCATCGTGGAACAAGCTACGGATATCACGATAACGCTATTGTTGTGATAGCGGTACCGCGGTGGCTGGCGGTGGTGCGAGAAGGGCAAGAGGAAGGGACGTAGCGAGAGGGAGGGAGTGAGCGAGAAAGAGAGAGAAAGAGATAGAGCGTGTCAGGGGCCGCGGGGGGGTGGGAGGTAGGCAGGCAAGCGGGCAGAGCCAAGGGGAACGCGCGGTTGGCGATGAGGTAGTGGAAGAGAGACGAAGCGAATTGGTGTGTATTTGTCCCCTGTGTGTGAGAGAGAGGGAGAGAGAGCGGGTGCGCGCGCGGGACTCCACGCACACGCGCGACCGCGTACGTGTGCACAATGGCAACCTTGACACTTGGTGATCGTTTTTGGTGGCTCCGCGCCGCGGAGATCGCACGTTCGTCCAGCGGCATCGCGTAGCGGGTGAAAGCGACGACGGCGGGCGCGCCTCGAGCAGCAGGAGCAGGAGGTAAAGGAGGAAGAGGAGGAGGAGAAGGAGGTGGTGGAGGAAGGGAAGAATAAGAAACCACGGCGTGGAGAAACGCGGGAGTGTCGCGTACGTGGACGTCGGCGAGGATCTCTTTCTCGAGAGAGGAAGAGAAAGAAAGAAAGAAAGAGAGAGAGATTCGACTCGCGCACACTCGACACGTCGCGCGCGCGCTCGTGAGAAAGCGAGAAAGAGAGAGTTTGTTTTCGGTGTGAGGCCCGCGCCTCTTTGTTTTGATCGGGCGGTCCGCCACGGAGAGCGTGTTCGCGAAGTCGAGGCGTTGCGCACACCGCGGCGTTTCGGCCCGCCGTCCGCTGGAAACGCCGGCGGTGGTGATCGTTATCGGACGCCGGACGACCGGGGAATCGTCGTGCCAGAGGTTAGACGGCTGTGACAAATGTCGCTCGTTGAAGAAACGACGGTGGTATGATTCATCGGTTATCGTTCTCGCTTAGCTCACGACTGTGTGACGTGCGTGTGTCTGTGTGTGTGTGCGTGTTACATTTCTGCCCGCGTGTCACTCGTAAAGGGATATACCAGTTCGAATCGCCGCGATGCGAGTGAGAGATCCTCTCCTGTGCACTTAACAAATTTCAAACACGCGTGATTCAACGTCACTCTGCTCGTATGTACCGTGTATGTGCATACATACGTCGACTTGACGCACGAAAAATGACAGCGTCGCGCTATTCCGCAGCTCTCGAGCTTTAAAGCACCATTTGATCAAAGTTAAAACGTCGTTCGCTCGATTACTCGAAAAACAGATCCGATTGACTCTCAGTGAGTTCGCGATTGATATAAATGACGATCGTCGAGACCAATTTTCCCAATCTCGATTCGTTTTCGGTCCTAATCTCGATCTCTTTCTACGGACGAAAACACCACGTCACCAAACGCAGACCGACGTCGAGTCGAATATTTCGCGTGATCTCGATCGCGGCCGAATGTGTCGAGTTTTCCGCCGTGTACATACAAGCGAGCACATTTTCGCGGCTCGACGCTTGCCCCTCGAGAGGCGAAGCGCGCACGCGCGCGCGGAAACGTCAAGTCGCGCGAGTACCGCTCGACGCGAGTTCGCGCGGCGACCGGTTCGACGACCCAATTTCTTTTCTTGTCGTTTGCGACACGACGAAAACACAAAACACACGGAAGCGTACCGAGAGCGATACGTACGTACGTAGGCGCGCGCGCGCGCGTCGTCCGTCCGTTCATCCTTCGCGTGTATGTGTGTGTGCGTGCACGCACAGCGACGTGTACGCACGCGGAAGTCGCGCGTTTCTTCCTCCGCGTTCTCCCGACTGCGCGCACCGGCCACGCGCACGCACCGTGTTAACGAAGAGGATCAATTTGACGGGGAATATCGTGCGATTTTGTTTGCGTCGGCAATTGACAGCAATTGATATTATTTGCGAAGAAACCGTATTAGATTACCGCTGCATCGAGCCGATTAATCGTGCGATAATCAATCACCGAATTGCGACGAGCACTCTTGACATTCGACGAACTTCACAACATATCCGGTATTCAGTGGGAAAATTGATTTTTTCTCTCTTTTTCTGGGAGACAAATTGTCCTTTCAGATCCTACCTAGATGCTGTTGCGGAACAGATCGAGGTAAAAGTGTCGCGACCTTTCTTCCATCGAGACTTCCTATGTACGTCTGTCTTACGTGGCCTCGCGCGAGTCGCGTTAATTCATAACATGGCGCGACGTCCGAGCAGTCGGAGCGATTGACGAGAGCGATCTTGTTGTCGTGTGTGTCTCTCGACTCAGATAAGAACACGGCGATGTGAGCGATCGTTCCGAAGAGACGTCTCTGTTCTTCCACGTTGACTCTCTCGTCTGCGCTTTCGAGAAACGCGGCAAACGTCCCAAGCGAACATGCTCGTCATCGTCGCGTGGATTACGAGAGATTCTTTCACGGCGCGCCGGTAAAATCTCCACGCCTGTGATACTCCCCGTTCATGCGCGAAACACGACGCGATATAGTAAGTCAGGGATTTCAATGAGATTCATCGTAGGTCGAATCTCGCGGGTACGAGCGAAGGAATAATGACGAATCGTGCCGTTGGTGGGCGACTCACAGCGAGTCGTCGGCGAAGTGTAAGCGGAGAAATACGCGCTCGATTTACATCATGATACGTGCCGCTTTATTGACGAACGATTCCCTCGGCTTTTGTCTTCATTTGCAACAATATCGCGAGCGAGCGCGCGCAAACGTTCGCGTTTGAACGCAAAGTTGAAATAGCACCGTGCGCGCGCGATGTCGCGACGTCGCTTGACATTTGACGACCGCCTTACGTATTGAACGTATTTTGTTTCGCGAGCACGCGCGTATTTTTCGCCTATTGTATCGGTGCAAGACTCGCCACTTGTGTCAAGGTCGTCGAAGAATAATTTATATTCGGTCCCAAAAAAAGGGATTATCCATGTCGCCTGTCTCCCTCGCTCTTTCTCTTACCGTAATATCGAATACAAACAATATTACAGCAATTTGTACACAGCAAGCATATACGGTAAATCGAAGAAGAGCCGCGAGTATTGTCATCTCGCATCTTCCCCTGTTGACTGAAAAGTATCTGATTAACTTGTAACCGGGGAATTGCGAAATTATTCGGTAGTAGTAAAAGAGGCGGAAGATTCTGAGAGAGCGTGGGTGGGAAGTTTAAATTCGCCACTGCCCGGCCCGCCTGTAAAAGGAACTCCTCACGATCGATCGATCTCGCGAGAGTGCGCCGCGCGGTTCGATAGAGAATCGCGAGGAGAGGAGAGAGAGAGAGAGAGAGAGTGCGCGCGAAGGCGACACGAGGAATAAACTCGATGTTCACATTTGCGGGTGTTGTTACAGAGAATCCGGTCACGTGTGCGTGGACATTGACGTCGAGAGCCGCAGCGAGGGATGCGATTTTCCCAAGTTCGTTCGCGAGTGACAAAGAGAGACAGATAGAGAACGGGAAAGAGAGAAAGAGAGAGACAGAGAGAAGAGCCGGCAGTGACACGACTGCCGCGCGCAGCCATGTAGCCCGCGCGGCACGGCAGGAGAAGAGACGATTACACACAGTGCGTCGTTGCGTTGTGCACGCGCGCGTGAATCGACGGGAATGCCGCAGTGAAGTGAACAACCATCGCAGAACGTAACGCGATTCTTGTGCACGTTCTACATCCAACTTGTTCTAACGTTCATCTGTCACCTGTGAGGATATACGCAAAAACAAGGTGAGAGAGAAAGAGCGTGCATGCGTACGCTAAAGAAGAGGAGGAGGAGGAGGAGGAAGAAGAAGAAGAAGCGTGATCGCGGGGATTAGAATCGATAGAATTTCGTCGAGAGTACGCGAATTTGTCTCTCAATGCCTAGAGAACGCGTCAAGTGGCTCGCTTAGTCGTGACAGTGAAAAACTGCGACAAAATTTGCACGTAGCGCGTCTGTCAGCGTATCTGTCATGTATGGTCGAAGATAGCAACTCGCCGAAATTGCGATCGTTTCGATCCCCGATTTTTTGCATTGGTGCGTCGCTCGGCTCTTTCAAGACTCGGCCGATTATTTATCCAATTATCGCGTCTCAGTTGTCTCTTTTTCTTGCATTTTTGTCGTAACGATGAAATTTAAATTTATGGACATACACACGGTATTCGGTGTACGAAAATATACATGCTATTTTGGTCGAGAGATATATTTAGAGATATGCGTGTTTTTATTGTCTTGAAAGATTTAACGGCGCCAGTAAGTTGTTTTATGGATCTGCAGCTACGTTTCAAATCTTTACACTTTGATACCTCTTCATTTTGTCGGCTAACTGCTGTCAATCCACTTTGACTCCACTTTTCTTTTACACAGAGAGAACTTTATAGTAAGAATCACTATAGGATTTTGTAAGCAAGAAGCAAATTGACATTCTACGAAATATGAACACTTGTCATATTTTTAGTGAAATATATTATGTTCATTTACCGACAGTCTATTCTCCTGGACTAAAAACATAGCGAAATTGAGCTGAATTTATATGAAGGAAAACTATAATATTCTCTCCATGTAGACCCTTCGCGGATTGCTGGAGACAGTTGCATGAAAAGACACATCACGAGACATTTTAAATATTATTCGCGGATTTGTTACCACGTGTATTATAATTCATAGTACCAGCAAAAAAAATGCAAAACCGAGTGTCTTGGCTTGGTGCATTACGATTTTATCACACGCGACCGTAAAACGAGTCGCGTCTCGACGCGTCCGTCTAGCTAATCTCGAACGAGTTAATCGCGAAGTAAATTTGTTCAAGCGAGACCGCGGACGGACGAGTCCTCCTTAGTTTCTTGACGATATTATTTTTCGCCGACGACGGACAGAGACACAGATTTCTCAGCAGCATGGTACAGGCACGACGGGCGTAAGAGAGATGTTCATGCTGTTGTAAATTTAAAGAGAACATACGCTCGCAAGGACGATAGCAGTACGGTCAAGGGAGACAAAGAATGAAGGGAGCGAAACGTGCACAGACGAAATGAAAGGAACAGGGGAGAGAGAGAAAGAGGAAGGAAAAGGAGGAGGAGGAGGAGGGAGAGAAAGAGGTGGACAGAAGAAAGGAGAGGCACACAACACTCGGTGAACTTGAGAAACGAGAATCGCACCGGCTTACCGAACTTCTCGTAGATATTTCACGCGCCTTCTTTCGCGCATTTCGCTGTTAATCGTGCAGAAAGATTGAGATTCAGCCTGAAATTTCTCACTTATGTTGTTATTGTTTCTGTGTACTTTTTAACTCGCCGTCGCAATTTGCTTTTGTATACTCTTCAATTCCTTTTCACAGTTTTTATCCTTTTTTTTTCTTTTTGTAAATAATGATATGTATTTGAAAGAAAATTACACGAGATGACGAAACAATAAACACAAATTGAATCACGTGTGAGTGCGTATGTGTGTAGGTTTGTTTCCGCAATATATATATATATATATATATATATATATATCTTGCACAAAGTTTTCAACATCTTTTTAGTATTTTATTATCATCAGAGCCAGAACGGTTTTTGACATGTATTACACTTACAAAATCGTCTCTCCTTGCAATGCTACGCAGAGAGCTTGTCGCTTTAATTACGTGAGAACGAGATGATTTAGTGACTAAAGGTTTGCGTGGCTACGACGCGCGTACAAAAAAAAACTCAATAGCTGTGACATCGAATGCATAGAAATTGAGTTGGTTGACATTGAGGAAGTACGTCGGACGTCATCTTGTGAATCGAACTCGCCGTTCGCAGTCTTTTAGTCAACGGGATGTAAGGTGATGAATCTCGAGAGAATAAATGCTACCAGAAAGGTACCCGCGACAAAACAAATCACAAAAATGTACCATGTTTCCTCGTCAAACACGTCGGTGAAAGCTGGAACATGACTGTAGAGCGTGTCGATAAGTCTTATATTGTAACCTTTACTTTCCGTCTGCTTGGCCATTTTTGCAGTAAATTTTCCTTCTGCAAACTTAAAAAACTAGCACGCGTTGCGTCTAGATGTTTGTCGTTTCTACGGTCGGGTGCAGTCGACGAACCGAGTTTTATCTCGAGCGTGTTAATTGAATTAATACAGTTCGGGCTATTTTTATTTGATCGCTAAGACCTAGCAGAGACCCTGGAAGAATACAAAACGACGGTTACTGTCGATACTCGATTTCTTTGTCTTAAAACAAATTCAAGCGCAAAAAATAATTGAAATAAAATTTTGTATCGTCTATCGACGATTAACAATTTTGTCCGAGTCGGCGCGATTACCTGAGCTAACTATTGTTTTCGCAAAAGATCTCTCAGCGATCTCGCTGAAGGTGCAATTTAGAAGTATCACGCTCGACAAAATCGATTTATTACCAGCCACACAAACAATTTGACAATTGTCGCCAATGAGCTTATAAAAACACTCCTCTACGTTTGCTCCCTTCTTTTATCTTAATCCTTCGTCTTCGCTTTTTCTTCTTTTCCTCGAGCGCTTTTCCTCGAGCCTCGAGCTCGACCGGATCGGGCTCTACTAAAGAGGTGATGTGCTTGTTGTAAAGCTCCAAAATATTCAGACACGTCAAAAGACCCGTTTTAAATATCACTTTTTCACCTGACTCTGAAAAGTAAACAAGCCAATGACCCATTTGCTCGTTACGCTGCGTTGCGTAAGCACGATGATGGATGAAAATGTGAAAAGGTATAAAAGAAAAAAAATCTACGTGCGAACAATTCTCCTCTTCCCCCTCCCCTACCCCCGACAAATAATCATCCGCACTTGTAACTGTCAATTTGTTCGCGGCAAGCGGATTTCTAATCGAGCTGACTGCTTCGTCAGATGGAACGCACGGACGAGGTCCCGTTCCAGACAATTATCATCCTATATTGTCTTCGAGATATTGTTTTTTTTTTATACCTTTTCTAGTTCTATACGCTATGACGTTTACATGACAAGTGAATTTTGCGAGAACACTGATATACTCGGTTGCATGAGAAACGGTGACTTGGAATGCGTAATATGTCTTGCCATACTCACGAAGACTGAACGTGACGCTCGGATCCGAACGATCGCACACGATCTCCGTTTTCAGCGAACAGTACGGATTTGTCGCGAGGGTTTTCGAGCCGGTAATGTAAAACAGAAAATCTCTGCAAGTAAAGAAAAAAACGTTACGCGCATTGACCTCGTGTACATATATATATTTTTTTTTGTCCGTTGCAACGTTAGCGTTGATTTCAACGTGCGGGAGCGATCGAATTGCGCTCGATCTTACGTTTCGTTCCTTTCGTCGTTCTTTTTTTCTTTCTTTTTCTATCGCCCGTTTTCTTTATTTTCGGTCAATCTCGCGGCCTCGGTTCGCAAGCGATGCGATTCGCTTTAACGTTCTTTTGCCAACTTTGTTTCATCAATGTGTCGTTTCTTTCTAGGCAGAATGGCACAAATGGAGCAGCAATTACCGCTTCCAATGCCAGATTTAAGTACCCTACGTATAACCACAGCCGTCTCCATGCTTGGCAAAGCATACGGATGTGGCCAATGCAGCGGTAAGTCACATTTCACATTTGTTTAAACAACGAGGTACACGGCATCGTGTTGCAACGAGACGCAAAAAGAATCAGGCTCCATCGTCGCGTGCGCTCGATACCTTTTTTTTCTATTATACGCACACGCACAGTGACGAGACGGCAATAATTTTCCTCGGCTTTAAATATTTGCCCAAAGCAATTACTTGGGAACGTATTTATAGCTCCAAGTAGATTAGATCTCGCCCGTGTAAACTTATTGTTACGCCCCGGACTCTCGGTTTACACCGTCGAGGTGAACTTCCGTGTTAACGGCTCGATTATCGATCGCGAGTCGAAACAAATGGTCGGATTCGAGGAGATTATGTAGATAAGAAAGAGAAAAAAGAACTTTAGACAAGGGTCGTACTCTTTCGCAACGTCATCATAGCCGTGTACTCGAAGACGGCTTTATCTCGTAATTCAATATTAAGGGAAGGTGGATGATTCACGTCGTTCGATATCGAGCGCAGCCTCGTTTGTGCACAAATGTCAAAATCTCACACGGTATTGCGAGCTTGCAGGCAAGGGAGAGACGGAGAAAGAGAGAAAGAAAGTGAGAAAGGGGCGAACACACGTCTGTCGCTCCTTTCCTTTTTTTTTTACCTCTCACGTTGCGGTACGCGTTTGTAACGCGGCTTATCCTGGGTAACGCGAGGCTCACGGACGACTCGAGAGAATTTTCCGTGGTTAGAAGAAGGGCCTTTCACGACCAACAACACGCGCACGATCGAGACACTTTTCTATAAATAACGGGGCTGCGCATCGTCTGCTAGCGTAACGAGGGGCTGCGAGTTGCGCGTGCGTGCGTTATCGACGTCACCGGCAGCTAACCTAACCCAACCCAAAGCTAAGCTGACTCGTCCCGGCGATTGATCACTGTTCGCTCAAACCTTTCGAAGAACATGATTTCGTACCGAACTACACTTCTCTCTTTGGTAGAACAGCATGGAAAAGAAAAAAAAGAAGTTACCGACACTTTAATAAATCATTGATCCACGTTCAACCCGGGTTTCGTTTGTGTTGTCCTCTATGGAGGATTTGTTTACCTCCGTTCCGAACCTAACTTGAATGTTTACTCGACTGTACTTGACACTAAACAGAAACCGCGTGCTATAACTCAAATTCACTTGGAATAAGTTCGTTTTTCTCTCTTCTTTGTTCGGGGAGTTGTGCAAGTCGGGAGATTAAAGAAAGAAACGATTGTCTCCATGGCGCATTTCATGTTTTCCGATATCGCCGTCTCAGAAATCAGTAGAGTACAGGTGCATCACACAAGCATCATCGTCGAAATCGCGCATTTGACGGTGCCCGCGCAAGAGAACACCGTGGCGCTCCGGTGCGCGGACAACTTCAGAGAACTAACCTCGTAGGCTTGACATTCTCATGGAACGGGTCGAGACGCACATTGATCCTTTTGACTGGCTTTAAGTTGACGCTCCTTAGTTGCTTCAGAATGGAACTGATCACGCCGCCGGAACGCGTGCGACAGCCGCTGAAGGGGATCGACATTTTGTGCTACGATGAGAGCACGCGATCCTGCCTTACGACGTATCGCTCGTTACCACTGCCGGAAGTTGCCGCGCCAATGCTGCCAATCTGCGTTATATCCCCGTGCTGCCGCTGACGGTGTCGGCGCCACCGGGCGCCGATCATGCGCAATGACTTCTGCGACGATACAGATCATTATCGGAACCGATGATTTTTCTTACGTTTTTCGTTAAATTTTTTTTTCTTATTTTAACTCTTTTTTTATTTTAAGCTCTTTCGGTATTCGTTGGATTCACGTCGAACACGACTTATCCACTTGTGAATCGACTGTTTGGTTTTTCGTCAAGTCTCAAATATATACACACACACATATACCCCACACAGCAGAAATGTCCCAAATACATATTATAAAGATATTTCAATATCTATAGCATATCCCTATAATATATTCGGGACATTTCTGCTGTGTAAGACAGAATATACCTGGGACGATAGCTTTATATCTAGTACGAGCTTTAAAAATGACGCATAAAATGTCTTTAAGATGTCTTAGTTATGCTTATGACATCTGAAAGATGTATCATAAAGATGACTAAAGGGCATTTTAAAGTCATCTTATGCGTCATTTTTAGAGTTCATGCTGTTTGGGTATATAAGCCTATATAAAACTCTATTGTATGTATAAATTAGGTCAAATTGAACACAAAATTTCTTTACCATTTTGCAAAAACAATCACGTAAAATTTTGAGTTATTGATTAAAGCAAATTGCTCGCGCGGGATACAATGAGTGTGTAAGCACGATTCACGTTGCATACAGATCAAACTGGACGAGAATGTCCACCATTTTATAAGTAACCACGTAGATTTTTTTAGTTATCAATTGAAAAAGTTTGGCGAATAATCACGCACAATCGTTCGTTAATCTTCTTTAATTAATAAATTTAATTAATAACAAAAATCTACGTAGTTGCTAAATAACAGGATTTTTTTGTTCAATTTAACCTGATCTACATTAGAGTTTTATATGTAGTCATCATCAGTTACTTGGTATCTCATTTCAAGCTTGGACAAGAATTGGACAGTTATAGAAAAGAGGTTGCAACACTTTCACCTTCATGAATTCCAGGACGTATCCGGTATCCAGTAGGAAAAGTTGTTTTTCAGTAATCCTCAAAAGATAAATTTTCCTGTTGGATACTAGAAAAAAAGTGTCGCGACTTTTCTTCTATTGATTGAATATTGAGTGCGGTCAAATTACGCTTATCAACTAAATATTACCGCGGAGATGAAATGTGATGAAAAGTCTAACGGTAATAAAAGTAACGACGTGCTGGTCGAGTCTTTTTATGATCGGTAACAGTCTATTTATTATCTCGTTAACCGGATCTATAAGAAAGTTATTACCTGCGATATATCACACTACCCCTTGCGCAGCATTATCGTCAACGAACATGCGCGTTTCACGCAAAGAGGTATTTTGCACGAAGAAAAAAAATTGCCTATCTATTGTTCGCGATCGACAGAATCGATAATGGAACGTTAAAACGCGGAATATACCGGCAAAGGTCTACGCACATTGTACGCATATCCCCTTCACGTCGAATATTCTCATATGGTTTTCGAATCTTGTTATGTCCCGCGTAATAATAATGAGATGTAGCGGGCGACACGATTGTAACTGGAGGCGCGAAAAATTCTCAAGCGCCATTCGCGCACCCATTGGCCGCGGCGCGACCAATGAACGCCGCGCTAGCGGACGCCATTGCGAAGGGCAGTAGTCTCGGTTTGGTGTCGTTCGCAGTGTGTGTTGTGGGGAAGCGTGTAGTGCGGCCAGTGGGTCTTGTGTTAAATTTTTTACTTATTTATTAGTGGTTATCTGGTCTTATTCGTCCGGCGGTCGCGACAATGTATCCTGCAGGACAACGTGAGTATCCTGGTGTCGCCGTACCCGCCCGGGATGGCCGCGGAGACCCTGTAAACAAGTCCTCGCTGACGTCCGCTGACGAGAGAACGAGCGAGCGTACGCTCGCCAGTGAACGAACTTCCTCAGCGCGGACGCAGCGTCCCCCGAGCGCTTCCTGGCCCTTCGTTGCATGCCCATCGACGACCCCGTCCGCTTCCGGGAACTTGGCGCATGCATCGCGACTCCTTCGTGGAAAAAATGACTCGTTAAATGACCTCGGATGAACCTCGCTCAACAGGCGCGCGTGTCGTCACTCGTCTGCGATCCGTTAGACGTCTCAGGCTGAATCGCGCGGACAAGCCCCACTGCATTAGCTAATCCTGGTCTAACGACTCGCTATCTCTCTTTAGATTATGCTTTTTATCTATGAGACACGCAGAGACGGGAAGATAGACTTAATCAAGATTGTGTTGGCTGACCACTAACATGACACCTGAAAACCTGAGACTGAGCTGTGCTCTCTCTGGGTTGTCCGATTAATTCATTATTTTCCTCACCTTCCTTCTTTTCCACGTCTCATTTAAGTTTAAGTTTACACTGTAGAAAAAAAAAATTGATGTTCAGTTTAGACCAAATAAGCGTTGATTGTTGATGCGCAGCCCAAATATTCAAGTCACAAGACTCATTAAGAAAAGATTGCCTTGAGTTAGATAGTGTATTTCTCAGAAACAGTTGTCTAAACAGCAGCGATGTAAGCTCTGTATCATAAAAGAAACTAATGAATATAATTCAACCCAGCATATAGTAGTGATAACGAGTAAAAGTTTTTCACTCTTCACTATGATTCTATTACTATTAGCTTTGATACTTTGTTTAAAATAGATATTTGTAAGTTATGCTTCTGTTTATTTTGTCTTCTATTCTCGTCTTAGGACCTAAAGAGAGGAAATATCTTTGGTTCAAGATAGGAGAATTATATTACTGATGTGAATTTTATAATTGAGCTCTATAAAGACATATATGCCTTTATAGCTATAGTTGTTGTGCAATATATATATATATATATATATATATATATATATATATATGCTTGATTGAAATGAAGCAATGTTATTTTTGCATAATATATAGCAGTAATAAATTGTTACGTGTTATGTTGAGTAATTTTCTATTACACAAAGTTAATAGTTGCACCATATTGATAAAGAATTTTCTAGTATATATTGTGTCAATTAGTATTTATGAAAAATTATTTAATTTAAAAATTGAATAGGCACTTTTAGCTTCTACAATGTTACTATTTTAAATGCTCTATGGATCATGTTTTCCATTAATAAGTCTACATATGAGTACGTGTCACTTTGTTTGATATTTATATTAATACAAAAAATTAAAGCATATTTTGTCAATCTTAAATTATAATTATTTTAAATCATCTTGTTAAATATGTACATACATTTTTCTACATTCAATTATGATCACTGATATTCTGTGTTAAAAAAAGAATAAAAAGAGGAATATACAGATACTGTAATCTGTTGTTTAGCTTCTGCTTAAGATCTTTTTTTAAGCATTGAATATTCAACGCATCAAGTAATGATTTAATTGTATGCTTTATGGATAATACTATTACATATAGAAATACTGTTGTACCTGCTAAATTGAAAGAAATAGTTTAAAGAAGTAATCTAACTTTAAGAAATAATCTAATCAAATTAAGAAAAAAGATAAAAAGTGAAGAGTTATAATATATTTGCAAAATAATATTGTTTTTAATCTTACGTAAACGTATGTATATATATATATGCAAGGCTGATATTTTTTATCAACATTTAACAAGTGTTTTATGTTATTTTGTATTTTTGTAGCACCCCCACCTGGGCCGTCAACGAGCGGTGGTTCTGTTGGGGCAGCTGGAGCAGCTGCTAGCAGTGTCGCAGCTCCTAGTTCCATGGGGCTTGTACCCGCACAACAGCCACACCCTCCTCAAGCATCAGAACTGCCAAGTAAGAATCCATATCTATTCTACCACTGTGCACATACGAATGATACACTCTCTAGCATAATATTACGTTATACATAAAAGAGATTAATGAATCACCTGTTTTTCCTTACACAAATTATTCTTTTATTCTTCGTAGCGTTTACATGCCCTCGGAGACCAAATATAGGACGAGAAGGTAGACCGATTGGCTTGAGAGCCAATCACTTCCAAATTACTATGCCACGCGGCTATGTACATCACTATGACATTAATATACAACCTGACAAATGCCCTCGGAAAGTTAATAGAGAAATCATAGAGACTATGGTTCATGCATATACTAAAATATTTGGAACTCTCAAGCCTGTGTTTGATGGCAGAAATAACTTGTACACAAGGGACCCCTTGCCCATTGGTAGTGATAAATTAGAATTAGAGGTAAGTTACTATTTTTGGCCATAATGTAGCTGTGAGGCTTTGGATATTACGCAACTTGTGATAGCTGCTACAATTATTGTTTCTTTTTTTTTATAGGTCACACTGCCTGGTGAGGGTAAAGACAGAGTTTTTAGAGTGGTTATAAAGTGGTTGGCGCAGGTTTCATTATTTGCTTTAGAAGAGGCTCTTGAAGGACGTACTAGACAAATTCCGTATGACGCTATACTCGCTTTAGACGTTGTAATGAGGCATTTACCATCTATGACATACACTCCAGTAGGTAGATCGTTCTTTAGTACTCCGGATGGGTACTATCATCCATTAGGTGGGGGCAGAGAGGTATGGTTCGGATTCCATCAGTCGGTGAGACCGTCACAATGGAAGATGATGTTAAATATCGATGGTAAGCAAAGAAAGAAATGTTCGATTCGCACTCGTATTTTGTGATCTTTCATCACTCACCTGTTTTCCTTTGTACATCCAGTTTCTGCCACCGCTTTCTACAAAGCACAACCGGTCATAGAATTTATGTGCGAGGTATTAGATATACGAGATATCAACGAACAGAGGAAACCACTAACGGATTCTCAGAGAGTGAAATTTACCAAAGAAATAAAGGGTCTCAAGATCGAGATAACTCACTGCGGAGCTATGAAACGAAAATACAGAGTGTGCAATGTTACACGTAAACCAGCCCAAATGCAATCGTAAGCGCATCTCAAAGCGAAACATACTAATAAACATAATATCGTGTCGGGTACTTAAAATGCAACCGGAAATACATGCTTCGTCTCAATTGATTACAGATTTCCGCTGCAACTGGAAAATGGGCAGACAGTCGAGTGTACGGTTGCCAAATACTTCTTAGACAAATACAAAATGAAGTTGCGCTTCCCACATCTTCCCTGCTTGCAAGTTGGCCAAGAACACAAACACACGTATCTGCCACTCGAGGTATGCCGCGCGAAATCTTATCTCAAATCTCAGCGACGTTGATTTCTCGCGAGACTATTAGTTAATTAGAAAATATACTTCGAATTATTAGATAATTAAATATTGAAAATGACGCGACTTTCTTTTTGCTGCGAAGGTTTGCAATATCGTTGCCGGACAACGTTGCATTAAGAAGTTGACCGACATGCAGACTTCGACTATGATCAAGGCAACCGCACGTTCTGCGCCAGATCGTGAACGAGAAATCAACAATCTGGTTAGAAGGGCTGATTTCAACAACGACTCTTACGTACAAGAATTTGGGCTGACTATATCGAATAATATGATGGAAGTCAGAGGTCGTGTTCTACCTCCGCCCAAACTGCAGTACGGAGGGCGCGTAAGTTCCCTCAGTGGACAGGTGAGAAACTTCCAACTAAATCAGTCAGGTCTAGCCGAATTACGCATTTATAGAGGCTGATGATTTTATTGATTTTTGTAGACATCAGTTTTCTCGTAACGTCGGTGATCTGTTTCTTCGACAAATATTATAGATCGTTTATTATCTATTTTCTATGTTCTCTTTTCTTCTGTAATTTGCAAATTGATGCTATTAACTGGCGAAAGATATCTGATGTTTTTTGCGCTAGTCGTTATTCTCGATTTCGTTGTGTCTAATTCTTCCTCGCGGGGAACGTGGCAGAACGTAGCGAAGATTTGACTCCCACTGAACTCCTGTTGGAAGCGTAGTACAATTCTATTGCTTTTACTTCTTTAGCGTGTGTTCTGTTTCTTCGCAGTTCGCGCGTTTCCACGTACTTCTCAATTTTCAAAATCTACAATTCTTTTCTCGTTGCTGAAAGTCTTTCGTTCTTTCCCTCGCATTGTTTTAAAATTCGGGAAGGTGAGTTCAGTTTTTCTAGCGGGAAATAATTGATAAAACTTATCTTTTCTTACGTCTCGTGTGCAATAGCGTTTGCAAAATTTGTATTCTATAATGTATGTTATATATCGTGCTGATAATATCGTCGATATTTTAGTAACGAAATTATACCTCTACACATGTAGCCAAAAGTTGTCAAATGAATACATGGGTTCTACACCTGGTTGATTTGATATTTGGGCTGCTAGTGTAATGAGCATTCATCTTGTTACTGTAGCATACAAGTGTTTGTTGTTGTGAGATAAATTATAGGCGATAAATGTGAAGGATACAGCTGTTCTGGAATATTAGTAGTAGAACAAAGTTGTAGTTACGGTTTACAAATGTAACTAATGTTACATTTGCAGTCCGATATCACCTGCGAAAATTCGATGCTATCAGTATTCTTTCTATGCAGCGTATTGATGATTCTTGATTATCTCTATAAATTATCCTCACCACTTAAATTTCCGTAATTACATTTTGGTTTGTTCTCTATTCAATTAGTTGCGCTATATTATCGATAAAGAAAAAAGAAAAACAAACGAGAGAAAAGTATGCGTATGCGTGTGAAAACACTGATGCATCCACTGCGTCAATTGTATGTCGCTTGAACGAGTCGTTTGAATGCTCAATAATGTATATCTTTCCCTTAAGACGAAGCAGCAAGCGATGCCTAATCAAGGCGTATGGGATATGCGCGGCAAGCAATTCTTCACCGGAGTGGAGATCAGAGTGTGGGCGATCGCTTGCTTTGCGCCACAGAGAACGGTGCGCGAAGACGCGTTACGCTCGTTTACGACGCAACTTCAGAAAATTAGCAATGACGCCGGCATGCCTATCATCGGGCAGCCATGCTTTTGTAAATACGCCACCGGACCAGATCAAGTTGAACCCATGTTTAGATACTTGAAATCAACTTTCCAAGCGTTGCAGCTAGTTTGCGTTGTACTACCAGGCAAAACTCCTGTTTATGGTAACTATATTACTACACTACATAAAAAAAAAAATATGTATATATATATATATATATATATATATATATATATATATATATATATAATATGAGAATGTAGTATTTGAATTTATAACTGTCCCGGATCTAATTGCCCATTTTTCATCTGTAGAATATTGAACGGAGTAATTTAACTTCATTAAGGAACTTTTTAAGAAAAGTTATTAGTTTTCTAATCGGCTGTAATGCAAGATTTATTAAATTATTACTAAATTTTCTTAAAGGACTTGTCAAGACATTAATGTTTTCTTAAATTATTTTATAATTGTTGATATCAAAATTTTTATTAATAGAAATTTCAAATTGCCCAAAAATACTTGCAGAGAAAGTGGCTCGGTAGATCTGGTGTCAATCGTGTAATTATCACAAATACTTGAAACAAGTAAGCTCTTTGTTTTCCAGCCGAGGTGAAAAGAGTAGGAGATACATTGTTGGGTATGGCAACTCAATGCGTACAGGCGAAAAATGTTAACAAGACTTCACCGCAGACGTTATCTAATCTCTGTCTTAAGATAAATGTCAAATTAGGAGGCATCAATAGCATCTTAGTACCTAGCATAAGACCGAAAGTGTTTAACGAACCAGTTATATTTCTTGGGGCCGACGTAACTCATCCTCCAGCCGGCGACAACAAGAAACCCAGCATAGCCGCTGTGGTGGGTAGTATGGACGCTCACCCATCTCGATATGCAGCAACCGTCAGAGTTCAACAGCATAGACAAGAGATTATCCAGGAACTTAGTTCGATGGTTAGGTAAGTGTACTTTGAGTTACATTGTAATTCACGAAATATTGTGACCAAAACGTTTAATGGGTTTCTCTATAGTAATGATATATATATACACACACGAATATATATACACACACACAAAAGTGTGTATGTGTGTACACACATATCTGAGAGATAAATCAGGTTAATCGTGACAAGTACATGTGATACAAGTAAATACTTCTATATTATAATCATTCTTCTATGATGTGTAATAATAATAATAATAATAATTGTGATTAATTAATATCGATCATATATCAATCAATAATAGCTTTTATAATATAAAAATTTCTCAATAACACGCGGTAACTATGAGATATGTATAATAATTATAATGAATATAATTATAATAAGTATTATAATAAGTAAATATACGTTATATATATATATATATATATATATAATAATCATGATATTATTGAAAAAATAATATTGTCGATTATATTATTAAAGAATATATTTCTGATAACACATAAATAAACGTTGTGTTATAATAAATATTATGCTATTTTATGAAATCAATCTGATATTTATTATTGCTTTGTTGTTACATTTATTGTTACATTTTTCTTCTATTTTATGCTCTCAAGAGTGATATTGTATAACGACATTCTTTCTTTTCTTTTTCTTCAAGGGAATTGCTTGTAATGTTCTACAAGAGTACAGGTGGATACAAACCACATAGGATAATTTTATATCGCGACGGTGTCTCCGAGGGTCAATTCCTTCACGTTCTACAACACGAATTAACTGCCATTCGTGAGGCATGTATCAAACTCGAGGCTGACTACAGACCTGGCATAACGTTCATCGTGGTGCAGAAGCGACATCACACACGTCTGTTCTGTGCAGATAAAAAAGAACAAAGCGGCAAGAGTGGTAATATCCCGGCGGGCACAACTGTTGACGTGTGTATAACTCATCCAACGGAATTCGACTTTTACCTGTGCAGTCATCAGGGTATCCAAGTAAGGATTTACATCGTTTTTTTGAAAACATGCTCATTCAGATTTGGTCATTTTAAGCTATAAGCGCTAGCAATATGCACTTACTTCTTATCGTTTCACAGGGCACATCAAGACCGTCACACTATCATGTTCTTTGGGATGATAATCATTTCGAGAGTGACGAGTTGCAGTGTCTCACATACCAACTGTGTCACACTTATGTTAGATGCACAAGATCCGTCAGTATACCAGCGCCGGCATATTACGCTCATCTCGTAGCATTCCGGGCCAGGTATCACTTGGTCGAGAAAGAGCACGACAGGTAAGTTATCGTGTTATCATTACTTTTGTTTCGTATCGCTAATGACGTAGCAGATCGCGCCATATATCGTGTAATTAAGCGAATGGCACATAGGAAAACGCATTCAAGCTAACCACATTCAAGATTTAATAATGTAACACTATCGTGTCGAAATTTTCAAGTGTGATTAATCAATTCGCTTATTGCTTAAGTTTTGCTACTTACATTTTTGTATGTGAAGCATAGTCCTTAGATTGCGGTACATTAGAGTGCGAAGTCATAGTTGTGTTAATTTTGTCTAATGTCGCTATATCTTACAGTGGAGAAGGATCTCATCAGTCGGGCTGCAGCGAGGACAGGACGCCCGGTGCGATGGCACGGGCAATCACAGTTCACGCCGACACAAAACGAGTTATGTATTTCGCATAATTCTGTTTTTTCTACGTTGAGTCGAGCCACTCTCACGGGCAGTTGTCGGTCTTCATCGCGAGGGAAGAACCTCAACGTACCGCAATGGTGGCTCAGTGATGAATTTGCCGGGAAACTTCATGGGGCAGCGCGGATCCAGTGGCAGCCGCGCGCGCGACTACCAGTGGTAGCGTGTCGCATCACAAATTCTTTAGACTACTTATCAACGGTTAGGGCAATTCTCTCGAGTGGTCAGTTTTTTTTTTTCGTGTACTCTCCGTCTTTTATTTTCCCTTTTTTTTTTTTTACTTTCCCGTTTTAATTCGTAAGAAATCCGCGCGACAATTCGGGTCGAATTATGTATCTACACGCATTCGTTTTATCCACATACGTAGAGATAATGGTGAATTTTCGATGAACTTTCTGAATGTTGTATAAATCGAGTTTTTACGAGAGGTGCTCTAAGTTAATCATGTTTTTTTTTAGATTAGATTAAGGACGTTTTGCAGCTTGACTGGTGGAAAATCGTTGATCTTTTAGTCAAACTAACACAAAATATTGGTAGACTTTAACTATATTATAGACTAAAGGATACATAAATCAGCTGCAATGCGCATGTTATTACGCTTATTTTACCTTTTCTAAGAGAATTAACTTCTCTTGGCATTTGTGCACAAAAATGCAAAGAAGAACGTTTTTACGCAAAGCCATATGGAGTCACGATTATACATATATCTATATATATATGTATGAATAGTATGAATAGTTCGCTGTTCGCGAAACTATAGTACTTTGTTGCTTGAGTATAATTATTGTTTCTCGTGCCGAACGAGAATAATTTACATTCTGTGAATTTTAGATTTCTAATTATACTGATTATACCAATAGATTGGCATAAAACAATCGTCCCACATAAGAATGTTTCTGATTGTGTGATTGTTCTATATTGAGATAGTACTTTTGGTATGTGTACATGATAACTAGATTATTACTGCTGGTCATTTGTATTATCTATAGTAAATTCATGGGTAGAATTTATCAATAAAAAGAAAGAAAAGAAAGGGCGACCAGGTCAAGCTGCAAATTGTCGATGAGTAAAATGCGACCGAGTCGAAGTGAACTGTAAACCGTACTAAATGCCAAGGAAACTAAGCGAATGGCCAAAGTAAGTTAGGGATCTGTTAGAATAAATCATCGTCCAATAGAACACTTGACTATGAATAAGCTGGACAGCTGGTTACGTGATGCCTTTTAGAACTTAAATCACGTCGTGCCACACTGCTCTGCTGCTACATAATTCCCTGCTGTAATACCGTTATCTTTTATACAACGCACTTTTAATCAGTCTAAATCTAATGTCATTTTGAGATAATTCCGAAGTTAATTCTTACAAGACCGACGGAATAACACCATTGCGTGGGCACGCCTTGAAATAATCGGTGTATAGTGAGTAAGAAGGAACATATAACCTTTGTATGGAGAGAGAGAAAGAAAGAAACACATATATTAGTGATGTAATTGAAGTGTTATATACAATGTGTCTGGTAATTTAAGGTATAACGCTCGTGTGTAGGTACAATGCATCTAATTGGACAGAACTCTTGTACCATTTTGCAAATTTTGCAATAATTAACTCTTTAATAACTATTGCGAAATTTACAAAATTGTGCATCATTTTTCTGTTTGGCTTGATCCTTTCTACTTCCATACGATTATTGTGCCTTGAATTGTCAGACATCCTGTATATATGTGTATATATATAAATATATATATAGAAAGTGAATTATAATTCCGTAGCGTTAAACTGTGGTTAAAGTGTTGAAGTTTTAATGCAAATTAAGCAACACAAACACACACACATCATTTTTTATAATTTAATACATTACTGCACTCCGCCTCTCCCTCGCCACTTTTATCTTGTTTGGGGTCTCGTTAGGATGTACATTTTATTCTACTCATTTTAGTTTCTTATTACGCGTTATCGTACTGTACGTTGCACACAGCTCATTCTCTACGCTTACGTCAACTATCAATGACGCTCAGAATTAGCATAGCATCTTATTTGTGTTACAACGCGTATTATACACGCAAGAATATCGAGGATGAAAGTAAATTAAAGGTGGAGTTCGTGTTTGGTGTCTGAAACGGTCGAAGTGTTGTTTGTTTAGACAAAAGATAGCTATGAGAATGCACATCATGGCATTAGATCTGGGCTGATAACAACATCCTTTTAAAACAAAGAAACTCAGTGCAAAAACGATTAATGCAAATAATGCCGAAATATTAAAACGATGCCGAAAAAAATGACGAGGAATGACAATGTTCACAATATAAGTAGTATATTCAACCGATAGTTGAGTGATACTATAGAACATATGATAATAGGATGCGCAGCATAAAGTAAGCTATGTTTTATTCGACGTATGCGGCGAAAATTTTAAAGCTCTCGTATTTTTACTCTATATAACAGCGTCGTCTGATAGCGACTCCTCATGGCAGGTGTCTATCTCGGATGACAGAAATCTATTTAAATAATCCTGTTGTACAATAACTATTACAGGACGAGTCTTACGAGCCTTGCAAGTGTATTACAATATAAGTACGTGATTAGATTATCTAGATAGAGGATGTAGCGTATAATTATTATCGGTATTAATTATCGATATTAATTATCGATCACGACATAAAAGCCGATTATCGACTATTATTAATGTTAGAATCATTAATATACCAAGATTCTCTTCTTGTACAATTAACGCAAGCGAGTTCAGGTGGAATTTTTTTCCGTTGCAATAAACCATGATTTGTAGATCAGTATTAAAGAACGATGCGTTCTACCGAGAAAAGAAGAGAATTCTCCGGGGGTACCATTTTTGCCGAATCACCAATGATTATTCACCGAAGTTCACGGGAATGTTTACTGTCGATTGTATTAATGATTCTAATATATTAGGTCTACAAGTGATATACAATGTTAACATTATCTCAGAAAGTATGAAGAGGACCTTCTATCTTTAATATATTTATTCTAGTTGTATAAATTTAAGTCCGTACTCTGTACAGACTAGGGCTTTGACTTACAACGTGTCCCCCGTGAGAAACATTTAGGTTACCAGGTTAATGAATACTTGGAAATTAGGTGAAGAGCATATAACTTTCGGCATCTGTGTGACCGACCGAACAGCCACTTAATCTTAGCTGTAATAGTAGGGCAACCTGTAATTTGTATTGAAACATAAGAGTATCTGTAATAGTCGTAAGAAGAATTCATGAACATAGCAGGTATTGACCCCTTACAGCAAATATATGTGTAGTAACATATATAAAACAAAGTACGTAACATATAAAGCCGGTGGCATATAATAAGAAAGAAAACAAAAGAGAGAGAGAGAAAAAAAAAGAAAGATTATTATTCGCGTTGTTGAAAAAAAAAAAAGAGATACAATTACACGTACCAAATGTCTTAGCGCCGGGGAAAGACAAAAATAAAATATTAGTAAATTATGCATCATGAATCGTAACGAGGCCATACAGATCTATAAAAATAATATTCATATACATGTACATATGTATCGCGCAAAGCGCGATAAATGAATATTTCTAAAAATATTGATAATAGACAAAAAACAAATCTTCATATCTTCTAGGCGCATTTATTTTTTTTTTTTTATAAAATCGTCGAAGAGAATTCTAAGTTTTACTTTTTACTTAAAAAAAAAAATATATATATATATATTATCCAAATTTATTCTAAAATTATTGTTTTACATTTTTAAATATAGAATGTAATATATTTTTCCTTATATAAATAAATTTTTCTCGTCAATCTGCATATGAAAACAAGAAGATAAAGTGAATATTTCACGAGATATATTTCTAGATATATTTCTTATATTTCTAGATATTCTGACACAAAAGACAAAATATATCTTGAATATTTGCTATTCGTTGACTTTACTTTCATACTTTTACATTCAAAATAAAGAATCAATTAATATTCATGTTCTTTGCATCCATATAAAAATCGCGATGCGCAGCTGCATACTTTTTCTCTTTTTTAGTAATATATGGTCTGTTCTTTTTAGCTGCACTGCTGAACTGTGCAATAAGTTACAATGAGACAAATATATTTTTTCTCACTCTAACTTGTTGCACTGGTTTAGCTGCAGTGCAGCTAAAAAGAACAGAGCAATAGTTATGTCGCTATCAACATCGGTGAATAAAACCTCGACATTTAATGTACGTCATCTGTCATCAATATTTCTAGAGATGCTCGCCTATCGCGCTTTACGTGCCTTATCTTGCGTTTAGGTTTTAAGGTAAATCATGTTATAATGAACAGATGATATATAATTGGCAGGAGAATGGCTACCAAAATGAGACGAGGAATTATGCATGCTGCCTACCTCGTTTTGAGATTAAGAGAATAGGAACGTATTGCTATGCAAGGTTATCTCGAGTGTTACGCACTTTTTTTCTTGGTCGTGAATTGCTCGATATGACCACAGGATTGTGATAATTTTTCCGGCAAATGTTTTGTGAAAGTCTTTTGAAAACTTGCAAGCCCGTTATAGCTTTACATCGCTTGAACACTAAGATTATCATTTTATAATCGAGTCTTTCATCAAATATTCGTTAAGGAAACACCAACAACTCACAGATTCGCTGGGGAACTTACGACCAGGAGAAACCGCGCATTTTGGGTTATAATGTGTATGTTCAAATCTTTTGTGCTAAGTTTTTTATTCTACATATTTTTTAGCTCTGCGAAATAAATATAACAGGATTTATGTTTCGGTAATTAATATATAAAGCTTGTTAAAAATTATATCTATTATAAAATCGCATGTGTTAGATATTGTGTATTTATATTCGGGACGCCCTTTTAAAGTAGAGGAACGATGGCGACGTGAAAAGAGAATAGGCAAGTTTTATCAGACCATGGCATTATAGTTAATCGCGAAATTACTATAAATGATGTATAAAAAGAGCATAAATTATCAGGATTCGGAGAACTTTAATACACAGAAAGCATCATAATAATTAACTTTCTTCCACATATTGTATCATATTTTAATGTAAGAAAAATAATTTATATTTGTATATCTGTATACATTCGCACACGCATACACGTACACACACATACACATATACTCAAGCGTACTTTTTCAAATTGAATTTTAAAACGTGAGTGAAGAAAATCTCATTCACTAACGCGAATCTATATGTCAATATACAATATTATAGAATGTTGTACTCCTCTACAATAATTTGCTAGCCACTCGTATTTTACAGAGCTTTACGAATTATAGATATATGTATAAAAAATCACACACACACACACATACACAATCCCACATACTAAGCTTTATTGATAATAAGTTATTTTACTTCGAAAGGACATGTGTGTATATCTACTTTCGATATCGCTGTATAATAATAAGCAACAACCGACACTTGAACAAAATCGTGGATTTTGTTTAACTGTTGTCATTGATGCTACCAATTCTACAATGTTACTTTTGCAATCGTGCACATTATATCACATTTTGTTATTAATATAAATTTGTGAAATCATATCTACCTTGTTTTCTCTCGTATGCATGATACATGCATACGTTAAGCTTTTGCGAAATCAACAGGACATAGGATAGGATAATCATACATTATTAAGAAAGTTGTTAGATTAACCAATTTTTTACCTGCATTACGTCGATAAGCTTTGACAGTTGAAAAAGTGAAAAATGGAGTTATAATTACTAACGAGTCAATATATCGATGAATACCGGCTCTGTTGTATTATTCGCGGCGCAAAAATAATCAAATATGTTTTAGAGGCGAGTTACATTAAGTGAGCACATGTCGAGTAAATGTCTTTAATAAGTACCTTTTTTTATCATTTACATATGAATACATATAACAAGTAATAACGGGTAATATACGAATCGAAAGTAGAGGATACCGAAGTCCTTTCGAATTTACTCGATGCTGCGAATATCGATGGACCAGTGAGCAGGAAAACTGACAGTGAAAGCTTTCTGAGAGGATCAGGGATGTTCATTATTGCCTGATCTGGCTCCGGCTTTGACGCCGCGTTCTTCACGGATTTGTTCTCGACGTTTCGTGAACATTCCACTTCACTTGTCCAGGAGGCTTCTTCACTAGAGGGACTATCTCAGGTTTCAGGTTTCAGGTCACACTGAAGAAGTGAACTGGAATGTTCACGAAACGTCGAGAACGAATCCGCAAGGAACGCGGCATCAACTTGGGGAAGCCAGATAATTTCATCATAACGCGGGAATCTAAAGTATCAGATGTTCATTATTGTAAGTTTGCTACTATTTAAGCCTCGTGCGGCACATCACGCTCGCGAAACACAGGTAAAATCGAATGTATCTCAAAGTGTCAGCTTTAAAAGTGCCAGAGCCCTATGTGCGAACGATCGATAATGGAGCTTTATGATAATTAACACGGCACCAGCTTTCGAGTAGTCATAAAAGATATGTAGTCTTTAAGGGCTCCGTAGGTTAATGTTGTAATCGCGTCTGTTTCATTTCTGTTTTCTTCGAGCGTCTACATGAATTATTATTATGCTGTAACGACCAATGAGTTATAGTTTCACGAGTGAGTCCGCTTGAGATATAACGTGGGTTAATTTGTTCGTCCCGACGGAAACGACGGCAGTACCAGTACTGTACATACATACGACCGTGAGAAGTCGGTACCGAGCTATAATTAGTGATTCCGCACGTTGTTCGTGACGCTTTAAATAGGTTTAAGTGAAAGCGAAATTCATGATCAAAACGTAGGACCGATCGTCGTCTCTCATCAGCCGAATTTCAGCCGAGTCTTAATCTGAGGCTGAGGAGTCGTACGATTTGCCTTTTACGCAATGTGTGTAAAATATTCGACAATATCTCGCTCTGCCACTGATCTTGAAATCTCCCTCCGGCTTCCCGAAAGTTGTTACGCGTTTCAAGCACGATTTCGCCGGACTTGTCGATATGCCGTTTTCGTGCTTCAAACGTGCGCTAGAGCATTGTAAGCACCAATCAGCGCTAATAAGTAAGAGAACCGATCGCAGAGAAGCGAAGGGATAAGAGGAAACAGACGATCGTTCGATGGGTATTTACATTTTAGCGATTTTGCGCATACTGTTTGATGTCTCCGAACGCGTAATCCAAAAATAGCTAGATAAGAAATAGAAATATTGAACAAGCAATCCCACCTTTCGTTAAAAGAGACGTCAATGAGGCATTAACTGAATTTGTTCTCATTATAGTCCAACATCGACGCGTGTTTCGCATTTTCATTGCAATCATATCAATCGCGCGTGTAAATCCACGATATCCGTTAATTTAAGCCGCCGACCGAAAAATTCATCTAGGATATGTGATCACAGCGACGAGTTGGGTGTCAAATGAGCACGTTTCTGCGATTGCCATTTCCTTCTTGTTGTACCGAAATGAAATGCATAGCTGACAAAGTGAGCGTGAGCATCGCAAGTGATCGAAATTACGCTCGAGTGGTACCAATTTACGCTTAAGATTGGTGAAGACTTCAAAGAGACGGTATTCTTTGTGTTATAATTGAAATGCGCGGCATTATTTTTTATTTATGTTTTTTTTTCATTTGCGTATTCTTTATTTGCATCACAGTGTATTATCCTATGTCTATCGATATGACTTGTACGTAATATATTTTGGGGATATTGAATCAAAGTGTTTCAGTTATAAAGCACTGTAATTTCTTTCATCACATGAGACGAAAGGAGATATACTTAGTAAACAACTAGCAGTAACGTCACATCAATGCTATAATTTTCCACTCAATAATGTAAGTGCAATACAACATGTTGTATATATAACACAGTTAAGTGGGAAATTATATCATTCATGCAATATTACTGTTGATTGATTTATACTGAATGCTCAAATAATTTCCATACTATCTGGTAATCTCCGTGAACATTGAAATATCGTGAATTAACACATCGTACTTCAATTTTAAGATTGGAATTGAATAGCGGATTCTGGCGATTCTTTGCGATTCAAAAACTGCGGGTAATAAAATTTAGAGATCACCTATAATGTGTAAGAACATTTTCGCAGTTCACGGTTAAAAATTCACAGTAATAAGTATCTGAAGTTTCCAAAAGATTAGAAAGGAAAAGAAAGAGCACAGACGATTTGAAAATAAGTTAAAGAGCTTAGTACAACAGTCACCTGATTTTTTTTTAAGAACTTGAGAAAATAAATCTGAATGTAATTTCTCAGGTTCTTAAGAGTAGGAGAAAATTATGTTTCGCTCCAATATAAACTCCGTGCGGATAGTAATAAACTGGTTATCCTTTTAATCTTGAGAAGGAATTAAAATTGAATTTATATCTAATTTTTTCAAGGAAAAGAAATGCGGATGGATCACTGTTGCACTGAGCATCTCAGTTAAGCCCTCATTAAGATGATTAACGTTCACGTGTTCAGCTAATATTCATACAAATCATACATGCTAATACTATACAAGATAGTACATACCACAGAGTTGCATAGAGAAAGATACAAAGTTACACAAGATTCTGGCTCATAGATACAAGTGCATAGATAGTACAGGAGAAATGAAAGAAAGAGAGGGAGAGAGAACGCGACATTTTCAAGAACCCATCGCACAATATCCAAAACAAACCACAAAGAATCTCCGAGAGCAATGGTAAAATTCGCTATATGAAATTTCTATATTTACTCCATTCAAGTGCCTGGCGCCTTATCCGCGCGTATTACACGATATTAACCCCCGATACGATTTCTGAAATTCTAAAAAGTATTCCAAGCGAGCGAGAGTTTGAATATGGTGTAAGAGAGAGAGAAAGAGAAGGAAGATAAGGAGGGAGGAAAGAGAGAGAGAGCGAAAGATAGAATGAATGAGTGAAAAAGTACCTCAACTATTACGTTGATATCATCGTGAAATATCGAAAGGTGTGCCGCTGAAACGTGTATGTTGTGTGTCTCGGAGCACGGTTGATAATAATTAATTCATTAAGCAATCGATTAAGTCGAACATGTATAATATACTTGTTAAGGGGTGAATCGGCGAGTTTCCTAGCGTTCCCCGTGAACATGTTTGAGGAACCGACTGGCCGGTGCACTGAAAGTAAACATTTAATTACATCCAATTATTATATCCATTGAGGGTCTGATCATCTAGCGACAAATGCCTGGGAAAAGAGAAGGTCGTTATTAGTTATAAGGATATATATATATATATATATATATATATATATATATATATATACACATACATACATATGCGTATATACATAAGTATATACATAGATAAACGTGTATACATAGGTATAGCCGTGTGTACAGGGTGGGGCGATTAAACAACACTTGAACATGCGCCCCCTCTACTCTTTAAGATTGAGGAAAATATCTCGCGGAAAGGCTCGCTCCCAAAAATTATGCTTTATTCAACATTTATCCCCTAGAGTCACAGGACTTTCCCCCGGATATTTTCTTCCTCCGGCTGGAGACACTTCAGGAAAATCAATCGATTATAAGGGAAAATCTGTATGATCACAAATACAGTATTCTCAGTTTAAAGCAAATAACTTTATCATTAACACTCGTTCCCCAAAACGATGATGAATACGTTATTCCAATATCTCTGTCAAAATATTAAATCTGTCGAATTAATCCGTTGTATCATTTTAGGCGATAAACTTTGATGTATATGTGTGTGTGTGTACGTGTGTATGCGTGTGTGCGTGCGTGTATAAAATTCACCCTGTATACATATATATTCATAAATGTCGGATAAATAACTGTGGGAAAAGGGGGGAGTAATTAATAAAATAAAATCCGGTGTGTAAAATGTATGTGTGTATGTCGTTAATCACGGTTTTTCGTCGACACGACAGCCGAGGTCGGGAATAGCGGACTTTCGCGCGAGATTAATGCTATCGGACGATCACTGTTCTTGATTCGAGCAATTGCACAAGCCGAGCACGATGCGTGTTTTACAAACGATATATATGCGTTAAATAATCGATAACGACAATGCCGTCGTGACAAGCGTCGTCGGCGCCGGTGGGATAGTACGATCAGGGCACATATTATGGAACTCCTTGGAACCGATTGGAATAATTCCGTTTTCCCTAGGAAAGACAATAGAAATCTAGCGAATAACGTAAATATTCCGCTCGAAATCGATTCTGAAGAAATTCGTAATACGTATCCTAAAGAAGCAGTTGCGGCGCACTGCGAACAATTACGTACGCTCTGTACACTGTATATAAATTGAACGATGTTTATACCCATCGAAAAGATAGCTGTGAGTTATATGTTAGGTGCTGATGAAATTTCGTCGAATTTTATAATTTCATTGACGCGCACAATGATATTAGAAATGAGTCTTGTCACGGAAAGTGGCGAACAGCAATGACACTTCAATGCACTCATATGCGATTTTGTTACTATCGATGAAATAAGTACAACTGAAAAATTCGACGAACTTTCGCAAGCACCGCTATTCATCTGAATTCTGCGACTTTTTTCGAACCGTTGATAGCAACTACCGAAGTTAAAGTACGTGTTGAATTTTTTAAATAGAATATCATTAAGTCAGATATCATCAAATCGAATATCACGCGTGAATCGATTTAGTTTTATAAAACTTCGCGTAAACGATCGATTAAAAAATATGAAAAGAAGAAGCAGCCAAACAGTTCACGAGATCGGTTATATTTCGAAATCAATTTCGAAGTGTTAAGGGGATGCCATACTTGAAAACTTCACCGACAAAATACTGACTTTTTTCCGCAAACTTTTGTGTCATATTGGTTTCATAGAATTATAAATGCTTCTACACAATAAAAGTACGTACAAAAATGAATTGGAGCATTAAAGCAATATGCGACGAAAACGATAAGAAATCTCGAAAGAATCAAATTGATATCTTGAGCTGCCACTTAGCGTAAATATTTGCCTGATACAAAAATTCTGCAGCTTGTAAATATCGAACGTATGCGTTTGCCCCGCTCAGAAAAATTTTCAAGAACACTACTATACAACTGAACTTTACAACTGTATCTTTACAACTGAACTGAAAAGTTCAGTTCAGTTTCGAAATATACGAAAAGTTTGCAGAAAAAAAGATTTCTATACATGCGTGGTTAGATTTTCCGCTAAATATACAAAAAAACGCACATTTATATAAGGTTTATATATAGGATAAATTCGAGAAGAATAACGTAATTGTGCACGCAAAAAAATATCGGTTTATGTAACTGAATGGGGATCAGACAAAAAACTCGCTGACCAGAAGCAATATTTCTGTCACTGTTACCGAAAACGTTCGTCTGAATATTCAGCTACATTGAAACTCGATTGAGGTGACTGAAAGAAACTGGCTGAGTAGGAACCTCGTACAGGAATCTTTCTTTTTCTATATGGAGGGAATTTTATAGTAAACATTATTATATAGTAACATTATTATATTGTAAACATTATTATATAGTTAAAAGGAATAGATCGATATTCTGTCGTATTCTTCCATGTCATACGTACCGCTTATATTTTAAACTTAAAATATAAGCTAAAATACCTTATGAAAAAAATTGCCATATTTCTAGAGAACTTCACTATATTCTTCCAGTAAGATGGACCATTGTTGACAGTCTATTCTTGGATTTCTAAAAACATAGTAAAACTGTGAAAGGAATTTATATTCCTCGAAAAGAAACTATAATATTCTCTCCCAGGTAACAGAAAATTCAGTTGCAATAACGGAGTTAGTTTTGCATATAGCGGTGGCGGCATACGGTTAGTGGCGATCACTTCTATGTTACCGATATTTTTCGAGTTTGTTATCCATCTTTTGGCATCTCCTTAAATAATAGCCGAGATCACACGGTGTCACTTTCTGAACCAACGCACGCTCGCTCACTCACACTTGCGTGACATCTTAATGATTTAACTTACTGTCATACATGTGTCAAAAATCGCTGTTATATCGCTGCGAATGGAATCGATATCGTTTTCAATTGTAATGATCGTTTCATCACTCTTCGGCGGTATTTGTTACATACTTATTAGGCGTGTTATTTTTAAGGTCACCTAGTGAGACGTGAGACTCGTCGTTTAAAAGATAATCGTTTTATATTGTTGCGTATTCAAAAAAATGTATTCAAAAAAATGTTTCGTCTTATTCCATACCTATAATGCCGCGATTATACGCGGCGCGAGCTGCAATTGCGTTCGCGGCGCGAATTTGGAGTCGCAAGAAAAAGTCATGATCGATCTCTCGCGAACTATGCGTTTCCGCTTTGGCGCACTTTCACGTGAATGGTGACAAAGCTTCACTGTCGAGAGGTTTTTTTAGCCTCTCTCCACGTAGAGATTCGTACGCAATTCTGCTGTGCATTAATTGTAAATTAAAGACAAGAATTATGAACTATAAATATTAGTTTGTGTATCGTTCTACGAGATTACGGGCCGATTTGTCCAACCTCTCGGTAAGCTAGGCAACAGTTAAATCCTGTACGCCTGCCTTTGACTAATTTTAAGGAAAAAAAAACAAAGATAGAAACATGATTTAACTGTTAGTTGACATATCAAGAAGTTGCGCAAAAATCGACCTTAAGAAATAAGAGAAGCTGGGGGTTAATCATTGGAATCTTTTCGCCTAATATGAATTCGTGAAAAGTGAAAAATTTAATCTTGAAGATATTTACTCTTCATGAGTTTACATTAGAGGAAAAGATTCATGATTCCCTCCAAGTATTGCAAAATTATTCACTTTACATAATTTTATATTAGAAGGGAAGATTACATGATTGATCACATTTGATTACATATACGATTGTATTGATTAATTGATGAGTGTGATCGAGTTCACGTGAAAAGATTCGTGATTAATGCTCTGGAGCAAAAAATAAGAAATCGTAAATCAATCCATGTATATAACATGTAGCGTTAATTGACGTTCACGCCTCTGCTCACATCAATCAAAAATGAATTTGATATATTGGGATTCTGTGCGGAATCTCGAGGAAGGTTAACGTCGCGTCAGTAATTGTCCGCAAAACGTCTAACTCGATCGGACTAGAGCAATTTTCAAGCGGTTTTTTTCTTCTATTCAATGTTTCTTTGCCGATTTTCGTTATCACACCCCTCCGAGATGCACAGACGAGTCGCGGTTGAGGATCAACACTCGATGTTCTCGGTATTATAGTAGACCTCTCCGCGAATCTCTTTGTAAGAAGAGGCTATTCGTCTATTCACTCAAACAGAAAGCGAGTCATTCTACAAGAAATATGAAATATCGAAACAATGTCTTTCACCTTTTTGAATCCGTGTATATTGTTTGAAATTACATACGTCGTTAAAGCGATAAAACATCGAGAGATCGTCTCATATATCGATAAGTATCGATCGCTTGTGACGCGCTTCAAAAGCGAGTACGATCGACGATGGACGCCGGGTATTCTCTTAATTAGCGAAGTATTTTCGCCGAACATGCCCGCGGGAGATAGCTTTAACATTTTGTAACTTTAGTTCCAGATGAACTCTTCGATCACGCGCAATGTGTCTATACAGAGAGAACAATTTGGTTGAATCAAATAAACACTTCTTTGGAATAGTCCAAACGAATTTTTTGGTTGATCGAACAAAATTTTATTTGACGCAACAAAAATATTTATTTGCGGCTTAGTTTGAAAGAAATATTTTTGTTGTGTCAACCAAATAATTTGTTTGGACTATTCGAAAGAAACATTTATTTGATTCAATAAATCGGGTACCTAATCGCGCGCGTGTATTGTAACTGTTGATCACACTTTGAGGAAGTGGCTCGAAATAATTTAGGTCTCCCAGAAATATTCTAAACGTTTAATATTCTAAGGACATAGGATATCCATAGAATATCGTGTGTTGTCTAGGAATCTACAGTCATGATACAAAAATATGTAAATACACACGCTGCGCGTGACCGAGAAATTTAATTCGTTTCTGCAAAATGTTCGAACTATTCTCGCGGATTATGTATGCACGTTTCGATCGATTTCTTGTCGAGACATGTGCATACGTGTATCTTAGATCGGTCCAAAAAGTTTGGTTCGATTTTCTCAAGTCTGAAATTTCGTCGTCGGTGTTTATGATCCTTCGACCAATGATCCGGCAGCATTCTTATATCTCTGTCGTGACGACCGGTTTGATAGAATTAATTTTAATTTGATTTAGTTACCTTTAATTAATTTAATCTAGTTGGAAAAAGCCGCTGAAAATTGAAACAAACTTTCCGACCGATCTTATACGTATCTGATAATAAGATTAATTAAGAAGAAGGAGCCGGCAGGCGCGGAGTTTTCGAAGTGCAAATAATATGTATATGTCTGTCCAACATCTTGTACACCAAGATCGATTAGTTTGAACTTCAGTCAACGATATATTGTCTCTCTCCAGCGAGAAATGACTCGTCGATCGACGAGTCATTTCTCGCTAGGTCTTTGTCCACGTATAATCGTAAGCGTAATTTAAGAGGGTATAAAATCGTTGATCGGAGTGTTTCCGATTGCCCGAGTCGAATAATTTTAGCCCTACTTTCGGTCTCAACTAAAATGGAAACGGAAGTTCTACTTAGCGCCTATAAATGGCAGGGAACACACAAAATGCCACTTGTAGATTTTAAAGAGGACTTCCTGGCAAAGCTAACAGGTCATATGGGATCAAAAGAGATTGATATAGGTTTCACAGCATCAAAGTAGGTGTTGAATGGAGTATTGAAGTCGAAAGTAGGATCACACACAAAATTTCGACTCGGATGAATTCTTGGGCAATCCTTCCGTTATGTATCGTCAAGGTAACAATTTACCAATAAACAATAAACGAAAAATTGGACGTATGGCATGTATAAGACGTAGGATGAAACTTAACTATGAATTTGCGCAGAACAATAACAATAAAAGGTTAGAAAATGATTAAGGTGATTTAAGATAAAACTAAAATACTAGAGAAAGCGGGAACTTCTTTGTAAAATATATTGAAAACCCAAGAAAGACGAAGACTCTTGAAACTGGTAACATTCACTCGCCTTAGTCAGTTGCGCTCATTAATAACGAGACTATGATTGTACCATTATTAATTATTATTGTACTAATTAATATACATATAGTGAGATAATGAAGCACATAAGAAAGAGAGAGATGCAGCTCTCGATGCAATTAAAAGGACAAATAGTATGGAAGGAAATAGTAAGGGAAAAGGCATCGGTGACGTAATCGAGTCATCGGTATATAAACAAATAGAATATAAATATAAAATGGAATAAAACCACGAACGGCTACGAAAAAGATGGAATATTAAAAGTAAGCTACTAAAAATGATTCTACTAAAAATCCTACTAAAAATGATCAGTAATCTTGGCGTGATATATACGGCAAGATAGCTCAAAGCAACTTATCGTATAAATCACGCACGTTTAACCACTTCTCGTGTATAAAGATGAAGCAAAGTGATTACAATTTTATTAGCAACACTCGTTCTCGTTGTATATAAACTGTGTATGTATATATATATAAAATATATAATATATATATATATATATATATATATATATATATATATATATATATATATATA
>NW_022639475.1:2228546-2237509 GCF_010583005.1 Odontomachus brunneus
ATATATATATATATATATATATATATATATATATATATATATATATATATATATACATACATATACACATATATTACTTACACATCCGCACTGAATAATATCTACCAATATGATAACGGAAGAAACAAGTGAAGACTTATGTCAGTCTGATCTACTAAGATTAATGATTATGTGTGTCTAATGTAATGCCACAGAGCTCTGTCGACAACACTATGGTACATTAATATGGTACATTATACATCAATTCGGCGTACGGGTTATCATTATTTCGATCTTTCGATTAGTTATGTATAGATTTTTTAGACGATGAAAAACCTAGTTAGGTAAGGTTTATTATATGAATGTCCTAGATTTAATGAACTCGAAAGATGGTCAGATACATCGTCAAATCAATCACGTTAAATAAACGTCAAAAAATTTAATGGATTGTATTTTGTATATATATACACACACATACATATACATACACGTATATATATCCCGTCTATCTCCCTTTTTACTTGTCCTGAAAGGAAAACATCCCATATACAGAACAGTACAAATGTCCAAAATCGAGTCATTAGGACGTCTTTAAGACATCTTCAAGACAATATCTTATAATTTTGTCTTAAAGATGTCTTAAAGACGTTTTATGGCCCGATTTTGGACATTGTGCTGTCTGGGATCCCTGATCAGTGGAATATATCTGGCATTAGACGCGATGGTATTCCGGTATATTGTATAGAGGACTAAATATTGTCTAGCTCGTGTAAAAACATTACAAAGCAGTTTATTTTTTTTCCAAAACATACACAGAATACTAAACACAGCACCAACAAAATTTCAATTTACAGCTTGTGATTACGATTTTTTTTTATTTAAATTTTACCTATTTCTTTTGTAAAGAGATCCTTTAGTTTTATATATTTATTTATTTGTTGTATATATATCTTGTGTTCTCTCTTTGTTAATATGTACAGCTGATTTATAAGTTATAAGTAGGCTTTATTCGCGCAATTTAAAGCTCCTGCCTCTCATCGCAGCCAGCGATGACTTGCTATCTTGACTTATGACGTCAGAATGAAATATTGACGCCTAAAATTCCTGCAAAGTCGAAATAAAATGTTATGTAAATATAAGTTAAAAAGGAAAGTTACATATCACGTTTATTTTACGATTATTTATCAATAGAGCAAAACGAAAGTGTTCAAAGTACTTTAATGGTGTGCTTAATCGATTATTGTATATATTGAATATATCATTTTATTTCGATGTACTCTGCAGCAATTTTGCATATGCATTTCCCTGTTTCTGACGTCATCAATCAAGAGTTTCGCAACAAAAGACCAAAAGTCTGAAATTGAAATTTTGCGGACGTTATGGACTCTCCCTGCACTCTCTTTTGTTATATTCTTTACACTAGTGCAGAAAGTTCAATTGAGTGAACTAAACCTCAGAGAATCTATTATGAATCTCTTCAGTGAAAACTTATGAAAAGTGAAAATTTTCCGATTTGAAAGCATGTGAAAGTTTTTACTTTTCACGAGTTCACACTAAAAAAAAAAAAAATTCATAATCAGTCCTCCGGCTTGTTCTTTTTATCTAAACTAGTACTACACCGGATTTTCGTTCCTTTTTTCTTCAACGCTAGAGTGTATACTTGTTTCACTCCAAAGGCAAAAAGTGCAATCCAGTTCAACTAAAAAGAACAGATCTCCCGTATTAGTCCACGTGTTGGGGTGTGAGTTCAATTTGCGAGAAAAATTGCTGTAAATACTAATGGTATATGCTGTAGTTCTTTGTTTAAGTAAAACTGAAGTTTCATAACTCAATTATTTTTTTTTATTATTGATATACATTATTTTGTGGGCATCTGTGAACGATACTGATATAACCTGAACGTAAGTGTTTATAACCTCTTTCAACCGGCTTATTTGCCAAGTTCTCGATTATTTTAACTCGATGTTTAAGAAAACTTGTTATGAATTTGATTTATTTGCAAACATTCATGATTTAACATTAATTGCAGATGTCTCAAGATACTCAACCAATATCTGCTTATGCCATGCATAAACGTAAAACAGAACAATCGCAGAATGGGTCTAAAAGAATGAAGCGACAGCACGTATCACAAAATATCGTAGCATCTAATCAAAATCACAATGTGAAGAAGACTGGAAAACAAATAACAATGAAAAAGAATCAGATCAATGGTAAATGTACTTTCAACGCTGCTGGGAAACTTAAAAGAAATATTGTTACCAGAAACTTAAGTACTACAAAATCTAAGAAAGGAAATAAGAAGAACAGTTCTGATATAACACAACTAAAGAATACCAAGAAGCAACAGCAAAGTTACATGCTAAATGGTGAAAAGAACGATGAAAACAAAGTGAGCCCTCCCTTCAATCCTATTAAAGAGTGTATGAACATATTTGAGTGGTTGATATGTCCTGTCCAAGTGCAAGACTTTCTCACGTAAGTTGAACATTAAAAATAAATATTTCCACATTTTTTATTCACATTATTTATTCACATAATATTTTCTCCTGTCTCAATCAGGAACAATTTTGAGAAGCGTCCAGTGCATATACAAAGGAACAAACCTTCTTATTACTTAAACCTTGTGTCAACATCTTTATTGGATGAAGTATTGAGGGAAAAGAATGTCTTTTTTACCAAAAATATCGATATCACCTCTTACACCAATGGAGTGAGAGAAACTCACAATCCACCTGGTCGTGCTGTTGCTAATGCTGTTTGGGACTATTACATGAACAAGTGTTCTGTGAGGATGTTGAATCCTCAAACGTTTATACGTGAAATATACATATTGAATGGTAGAAAACATCACTTAATCATGCTTTTTCTATTAAGTAATTCCTATTCGTTATATTGTTGCTTAATTTTACAATGGAGTAATACTTTTTGCAGCTACTCTTCAGGAATACTTTGGCTGCTTCGTCGGTTCCAATTTATACCTCACACCACCTGGTAGTCAAGGTTTTGCGCCCCATTATGACGACATAGAAGCATTCGTATTGCAAGTCGAAGGCAAAAAGAGATGGCGACTGTACAGGCCTCCTAACAATAGCTATTTAGCGAGATATTCCTCTAGGAATTTTAACGAGTCGGAAATCGGAGAGCCTATACTGGATACAATCCTTCAGGCAGGAGATTTGCTATACTTTCCACGAGGGACCATTCACCAGGCTGAAACCGCCGACGATACTCACAGTTTGCACATTACATTGAGTGTATATCAGAAGAACAGTTGGTATGACTTTCTCGAGAAGCTGCTCCCGCTAACCTTGAAGCGGGCAGCCGAAACCAACTACAATTTTCGCACAGGACTGCCTTTCGATTATTTGAGATATATTGGCACCGCGCATACCTCGAACAACGAGAAAGCTAGAAAAAACTTCGAGAAGAAGATGAAGACTTTTCTCAGGTTGTTGGTAAACTATGTCGATATAGACGACGCGGCCGATCTGATGGCAAAAAGTCATATCCACGATTTTCTGCCGCCTGCACTCACTTTGGAGGAGCAAGAATGTTCGGTGGCCCAAGACGGCGATATTATGACTAAAAACGGGGTTGTTAAACATTGCGTACAGATAGAATGCGACACGAGGGTGCGATTGACAAGATCGCACTGTATAAGGTAGTCTATTCAAAAATTATAATACGAAGGACACACACGAGCACAAATTATTCTAGTTGATATACAATTGTTGGTATTGTTATTAGGTTAATAAAAGAAGACGATGGTACATACCGGATATACTATTCCACTGAAAATTCTAAGGAATATCATGAATACGAACTGCAATTCTTAGAAGTCGACGAGAATCTTGTTCCTGCCGTTAGGGAGATAATAAAATGCTATCCAAGTTTTATACGTGTGGGTGATTTGCCGATTGACTACGATGACTATAAGGTAAGAAGCATCGACAACTGGCCGTAGTTATGCAAGAATGATTCAATTACATACGTTAAGATACGTTTTGAATAAAATTTTGTACATATGAGTATGAAAATTTTGTACATGATTGAAAAAGTATAGACAGCACTGATGTTCTCTTCGCAACCGTTTAAGAAGTCAAGCATGGTCAATTTTCTTCACTTTAAAGTAATTATTGACAAGCTTAATTCTATAAAAAATGCATAAAAAAGATGCAATTAATAAAAATTACGCAATTAATAGAAAATAAAAACTTTAAATTAATTTTAAGCATCCATAAAGCTCGGATCTTTTTTATTTTGTGAGAAAAACGTATAGACTACCCATCAGTAATAAAAACTTCAAAATCATCATTTTGTGGATTGGATCATTCTTGTAGAAGTATGGCGAAGTCATATTTAATGTTGCTTGTGTTACACAATGTTGCATGATCGATACAATTGACATTTTATAGATCCAAATAGTGAAAGATCTTTGGGAGAAAGGTCTTCTCATAACGGACATTCCTCGATGCGATATCACGAGAAAAAAAGATAAAAAGAGCTCAAAAACTAAGAAGAAACTGCTGAACCGATAAAAGTAGCACATACAGACCAAAACCCTATTTTTTTAATTCATCTATTGACTAAAATACATCGCGTGTCCGTAGCTTTTTTTGCACGTTCGACAAACAATACATATTTTAGTATACGCTGTAATAAATGTATAAGATAAGATTCGTATAAGATAAAGTATATCTGAATCATTAAGCAAGATCTTTCCGATTTGACATAAGTTTAAAGTTCCTTGTATGTGTGTGTATGTATGCGTATACGTACGTGCGTATATAATGTACATACGTAATGTAAGTTTACTTGTACACCAGCTGAATGATGTACGTGTACGCGTGCACGTACATATGTATATGTATGACGTGAGTTTTATTTGTATTCCAGCTGAATAGAAATTTTTACGTTCCGATTCTGAGCTTGCTGCGTTTCTCCTGCGCGATATGATCTCTTTGCCTGCCCATTACATACTCGACGTACTCCAAATACCCATCATTATTCACGTCATCTTCTTCCAATACTCTGTCTATCAGCTCTGAAACAATTAAAAATAATATTCTTATTGCATTTATAGCAAAATAGATCGGCAATATATATGTATATATCTTTTCTTCAATCAATATGATTATTGTGATCATTGATTTCGTTTCGATCGTACCTACGATCCAAGGCAAGTCCTGCATGTCTTCCTTATAATTGTCATCCTCGGCGAGTCTATTTTCATGGAAAGTATGTTGTATAGCGTGAAGAATCTCTAAGCCGTCTAATTTTGTATTATTGTCAACATCGTGAACTCTGTAAATTGCGAAATGTATTACAAACCAATCTGATATAATTTGCTGAAAAGGAGAAGGCGACTTTGATTTTCTCGACATACTTAAAGTAGTGAAACTCTATCTCTTGCTCGGTCATCTTTGAAAAGTCGAGTTGATCGCCTAAAGGACCCATGTCTTCCTTTAAGTGTCTAAAAAGTTTGTACACATTATTTATATATTATTAATACTTATATTTTTATAAATTTACTTATTGTCAATCCATTAATTGCTACTCAATCACTTACGTGGTATCGTGAAGGAGCTCAGAGTCTTGCGTTAATTTCACATCATTTTGCGGTGTATAATGATGATGGGACACAGTGCTTTTAGGATGATGCGGCCCACGAATACCATTTGCGTATACCACCAACAGGCTAATCCATAAACCAATTAAGGATATTTCCCCCATTATTATCTGAAAAGAATTTTAATAGTATCCTGAAGTCCAAAGTATTATGTATTCGTTATATCTTATGTTAGATAAATATATAAATTAAAATGTATTATAAAATATTTTATATATAAACTGTGTTAGATAAAATTATATTGCAAGATAGTAGTAATAAATCAAACAACCAAATTATATATACAACACGATATGAAATTTCAAGCAATTTCGTCCGAAAAAGAGAAAAGGAACAGAATCTTGTTGCTTTATAAAAGTAACAAGACAATTGGATTATATAGTCTGTATAGAAACTATAGCTAACAAAAACACAGATTAAATCCTCTAATATCATAGGGACGAATTACTCGGTCAAATGCGGCGTTTATCTTATTTACAATTAATTATTACAGAATTTTCAACGTCTAGTAATTGTACGGCATCTCATCGGTTTCAAGACGTAAGAGAATGACCGGCTTAATTAGCCAGTTAGCGATTGAAGTGCGATATCACAGTTGACGAATTGCATTTATTTCGTGATGCTCTCCGTGATCAAATGCAGTCCGGAAAGAGTGGTGACTATTTGGGGGACTCCACGACATTCCGAGCGATGCCCATCGACAATGGGACCTGCTGGGACACGCTCATCGGGTGTATCGCCGTGGTGGTGGTGCCTTCCGAGGGTTGAACACTCCGCCGGTCGCGACAGATGGGCGGTAGAGGGGGTCCTACGTAATTATTATGCGATTACCCACAAGCCCATTGATTTAGATTGGACCCCAGGGGGCGTGCTGCGCGCGATCGTGGGCCCGCTCCGATTTGTTACAAGACCTACGGTCGAAAATTCGCAAGTGCTCGGTGCAGCGGCGCGATTTCAAGGCGTGATATGGCGCGGTAACGGTAGGATTCGGAGAGAAAGCCGTAAGCGATAAGATTGAAGTAATAATAGACGAGTCACAGTCCGGAATCCCGACATCCGATCTTGCGTTCTCGATACGCTCCCGTGTGCGATGGTCTAGGCTGCTGTTAAAGTTTTACCGCCTACGTTTTCTTCATACGCCATCCGTTAAACAGTAGACGAGGTAAGAGTACCAATGCATTAACCAATGATGCTAACAACACTGATACCTAACTCTGGATGTTCTTATCTCTCCTGTATATATTCAAAAAATATGTATGTACATATATTCTATATTGAAAGTTTCGCATTTGAACCATTTAATTATCAAAGCAATAAGAATGTTCAGAGTTAGATACCGGTGTTATTAATGTCCAGGCATTATCTTGGTACTATTATCTTACAAGAGAAGGATCTTTAATCAGGCACATTCACAATAAGTGAAGCGAGTCCGACGACGGTTTGTAATCTTCGCGAAAATTCATCCGTTAGTTGCATCCGCCGTCCCGTTTCTCGGCCTAACGATAATCTCGCACTGTCCTTTTCCCTCGTGAAATCAGACGTCTCGTTTGATAAACATCAGATGTCGCTAATGTGAAGAGATGTTCGTTTGAACTGAATTGAGCAACGGTAGCGCGCGCGATCGCGACGCGATCGCGACGAACATGGCGGTTACGTATCCTGACGTGATCCTGACCGATTATTTGCAAGAATCGCAAAAAGCAAGGATTAACACGTAAGTGTTAAGAGACGAGGCGAGGGCGAGGCGAGACGGGAGGAGGCCGACACGAATGCGGGGTACTTAGGAATCAATTTTATATGGGGCTTATACGGCGGTCGAAGCGCCAATGCATATGCTGAGGGGTGTCCCTGAGGGGTTTCCGATGCGCGCGAGTAGACCCCCCAGGGGGCTCCGCGCACCCCAATTCGTAGCCAGTCTCCCGTCCGGCCTCTGTCTCTCTGGTGTCGAAATCTATAAATAATTTATATCATTTGGTCCATTCACAACGGAGAGAGAGCCCATATGTACCTGCGTCTCGCCTTACAGGGGACCTGCGGGGGCCGCTCCCGACAAGCTCTCCTTCGCAACGCCGAATGGGACCGGCAAGAACCTCTCCTGCCCCCGTCCCGCCGCCCCCGCCTGCACGTCGTGTACACCGGGTGCGCGGATAAGCTTTACGGATTTGACACTAATGGCTTGGCCGGGAGCGACGTGTCGTCGGCGGAGATTGGCCGCGTGCAGGTGCTAACGAGATTTCGCGCGACTACGCGGAACCCTAGAGCCCCTCTCTCTTTTCCTGGTATTTATGTAATTTATTTGTAATTAGCACGAACACGCGCGACGTGTGAACGTCGATTATGAGCCGTTGCGTGAAAATGTGACGATCCACGAGAGCGCGATCGTTTGGATCGATCTCGGCACAGCCCGTTCGTGGAGTTTGGAATTTTTCGGTGATCTCTTCTCCTTCGTACGTGTATTCCGATGCGCTGCCACTCTGTGCAAGTTTCCGCGGAAACTTGAGGCATGAATATAAAGCAACTGCTAATGTCCGCTATGATGACGCGTAAAGCGCGTAAACGCGCATTTACATCATGCACACGCGTGTTTTGTTTAAACGCGGCACGACATGCGCTTATTAGTGCGCAGGCATACTTATTGCAACGCAACACCGTGTAACATATCGACCGCGGTCGCCGCGGTGCATTCGCCTTGTCCGAAGCGTGCATTCGCACGTTACACGACGAGTTATCAGTCGTTGGCAAAATCGCGCCGCGGATGTATTTTCAGGAAATCACGATGCAAAGAATTGCCCACGCACGTTTCCGCGCTTTCGCGAGGCCCGGCGGCGCCTCCACACATCTTCGTGCGTTCTCCTCACTAGAGATTGCGTGCGTGATCGTTCCCCTCACCCACACACCCCGGGAACAGCCTCGGGCTCGCCCTGACTATAATCTCGACTGTGCTATCCGGCATCGCGACAGCGGCTAGAGGGTGGCAGTCAACCCCCGGGCAGAGGGTTCCATCCAGGTTAGGTTGTCATAACCTAGGAAAGAGACCGAGGTTTCCCCGGCGCCCGGCTGTTGTTTCGAAATTTCGCGCGAGGTGGCGAGGTGCGCTTTACCTGCGTTTTGCCTGCTTCCGACGTAGCGGCCGATCAATATGACGTCGCTCGGCGACGGATATCTGCCCTGCGACACCGACTCGATCGATCGATTCGATCCACCCTTCGCGCTCCCTCGATCCCGGCCGACACAGCGCCGTACTCGTCCTGGTCGTTTTCGACTCGTCGTTGTAGTTGTCGTCGTCGTCGTCGTCGTCGTCGTCGTTATCGTCGTCGTCGTCGTCGTCGTCGTCGTCGTTGTCGTCGTTGTC
>NW_022639475.1:2237700-2245523 GCF_010583005.1 Odontomachus brunneus
ATATATATATATATATATATATATATATATATATATATATTGTTTTTGTACATAATAGCGATAGTTTCGCTATATTGAATTCAACAATTTTTATTTCTATACATGTATATGTATATACTGTTGTAATGAGAATTTCATATTGAAATTAAGTAATTTGAAATATTTTAAACTTGTAAACGAAATGTTGATCGCGAAATGCATATTGTTCTCATTTGTGTATCATAGGTCGCATGCACAAGATATGCAATATATATAATATTAGTGCTCTAAATCTGTATTATATTGTATACGAAATTATGAAGAGATAAACATCGGGCATTGGCTCATAAGCGGCTCGAGCTTTTTTAAATTGCTGTCGTCGTAACAAACTCGCGAGGCGATCCGAGTTTAAGGGCGTTTCATCCCGACACCAATTCGATCGCGGCTGCAAATTCGCGCGGAGCTATCTGGAATTTTTGAGGAGCCCAGTGGGGCAGAGAAGGGGAGAAGTGGAATACAGGGCGGTAGAGGGAAGAAGGAGAATGGATGCAGCGTAAGAGGACGACGGGAGAGAAGACGAAGAAGAGTACGGAGAACGAAGGGTGCGTATGTTTGAGGGTTGGAGAGGGACGGAGATAAACTGCGAAGGGTTGAGGGTGGATGCGGGGTGGCGTAGATGGAACGGGGCTCGGAGGGATAGGAGGAAGAGGCGAGGAAATGGGAGAGAGATGGAGAGAGGCAGAGACAGAGAGACAGCGAGGGAGCGAGAGATTGAGGGGTTGCGGGGTAGCAGAGGCAGGAAGAAAGAGAGAGAGAGTCAGAGAGTCAGAGAGAGAGAGGGGGAGAGAGAAAGAGAGAGAGAGAGAGAGAGAGAGTCAGAGAGAGGGAGCGAGAGAGAAGGCGAGTGGGATAGTGCACGGATGGGTCTCCGGTTGCCATGGCGACAACCGTAGCCTAAAGCTATGCTTTTATTGATTCCAAGCCGCAAACAATGTGCAGGAGTGGATGTTTCGCTCTGTTCTCTCTCTATCCGTCTGGATAGTGAGGTATTAACGCACCCCGAAATACCGATACCCATGGGCACGTGCCCCAGAAAAGCGGGGCCGGCTCGTCTCACCTCGTCCTCCCCCTCATCTCTAGTGCCCCCCTCCTCTCCCCCTCATCGTCCCTCAAACTCCTGTTGCCCCTTTCGTCCTCTTCCCCGCAGCCGCCGCGAAGCGCCATCCGATTAATTCAGCAGTCTCTCGATATGCACAGTTCGCCGTTGCATTAAAATACACGGACTTCAAAGCGCACCAGCCGAGTATAACGCAACGCGAGCCGACGTCAAAGGTTACGTCGCACTGCACCTTCCAACGTTCGCCCCTTTCCCCTGTCCCTCCACACTTCCCACAGCCCCGAATTTTACGGGGTGCTTTTTTTGTACGGTGTCGCGCGAGCGTGATAGCGCGCCTTCGCGTGCGAGCGTGCTACTAGATGACGTAGTCGCGGTTTACTCGGGGGCTTCCAATAATAATTCCGCATTCCGTCGAAAAAAGAGATTGTTCGAAGTTAGAGCGCAGTAGCTCCGTTTGAGTAGAGTCAGATGTGATAAAGAGAAGCGTGTTATGATTTGACTGATCTGAATGATCTTGATGCATGACGCAATTACGTGAGAGGATACGATGAAAATGATGCGGGGAGAATTATATGTGCGAATGCGCGATCTGTTTAGATCGCAAGCGCGCGCTACGCTAGAATTATAAACTAAACCGGATGTATGGCACTGGGGACATGAATACTTGAGATCGAATTGAAAACGTATCACCGCAGGTAAATTCGGTGGTCGGTGCTGTATTTGCCGCTAACAGCTGCGATTCGGCGACGGGATAAAAGGGAGGGAAGAATCGCACGGGAAAATACTCCATTCTTTCTTGTGCGGGGGCTATCTTTTGAAAATCGAATCAATAACAATGAGCAAAACTAGCCATGCGAAAGTCAGATCGCGATTGAGTTTTCTACTCGATTACTACGAAGCGGACCACCCATCGCGATTTCTCTTTCGCGACTGAACAGTTTACCGCCCGCGGATGCGTTTCAATCGCGCGATATTCCAGGCATGTTCCTCTCGTAATATATTAGATCGAGTTAGATATATTTAAAGTAATGAAATAATTTTTCTATAATAGATTATTTTATTTTGAGAGAGAGAAAGGAGAAAGGAAGAGGGAGAGGGGGAGAAAGAGAGAGAAAGAAATATGAATTTGTGTAACTTTCCCGTAGAATTTTTTTAATGAAAGGAATTTGTTTTGCAGTAAAAAGTAACTATCAGTATTAGTTTTATTATTGATAATATATACGGAAAATAAATTTTTATGGATTTTGAGGATACTCTGAGATCCCGATATTCTGCAATAATTGTTCTTTTATTTCACATATGTTGCTTATATTTTAGAAACTAAAATGTGCTGTTAAAAAATTTGCGAAATTTACTAAAAAAATTTCTATTTACGACGTTCCTTAGTAAGATGAACCTCTTATACTAACATTCTATTCCTGCACTACTAGAAATATAGTAAAATTGAAAAGAATTTATATAAAAAAGATTTATATACATATATTCTCTCCGTATGGCTTCTTAAGAGTGAAAATATGGTCTTTTACTATATTAATCGTTAGAGTGTAGCAAATTTTCATGAAGATTTTCCATCGCCAATGAAATTTTTCTAGCGGGTCAAAATGACCTAATTTTGTTAAATCAAACTTATGTACTTGAAGATTACTTTTATGTGCACACGTACGAATCTATTTGCAGTAGTTTCGCAGGAGTTTATTTATTTAGTGTTTTGATAGTGATTAGCGATTGTCTTGAGAATGTATACTCAATCGCGAAACAAAATTGTTACATCGAACAATTGTGTTGAAACTCGCGCTGTACATACAGCGTCACTGAACTCGCGGGAAACATCGTCGAACGGGTTTCCCTCGCTGTAATTTTAATCTCTCATTATCTTGATTCTTTCTTCGTGCGACAATTTGTCTAAGAAAAAGTTGGATCAAGAGACCTACTAACAGTTTCGCGATTTCAAGCTATTATTCGAACTATTAACTATTAGAAATGAGACGAGCATTCTGGTGAAACAGTCCTCCGTTAACCATTCCATTTTTCGATACCCTCGCCGTCTCTCTCTTTCTTTTCTGTTCTCTGACGATCAATGCCACGGAGGAAGATCAAATATATTTCCCTGTAAGAATATACACGAGACCACATTACATCACATCGCCCGCCGTCACTTCCTCGCGTGATCTTCGAGATCCGCGAATACACGAAGCACACACCAACCCACCACGTTTCTCCCTTCGCGCTTACCTGTTGACCCTCCTTAACTTCTCCAAGGAACGGCGTGATCGCGCGACGTATATCTCTCTCTCCCCCTTCCCTGCCTCTTTGCCACCACTCCTGCCCTCCCGCTTTTTTTATATTGTTATTCGGATTTTCTCGTCGGAGGAAAATATCGCGCTGGTTAGCGACTGCCGCTGCTCGTGCTTGCGCGCGCGCGTGCACGCGTACGTGCGTGAGTCGCTCGCGGTTGCGTGTACATATATACACACATCTACATATGTGTGTGTGTGTATATTTTTTTATTTCCGCGGCAATCGCTCGATCGCAGGCGTGTCGCATTCTGACGCATGAAAATGGCCCAAAGGGATGCGCCAGCCATGATCGATGCTCCATCCGATCGGAGTCTACCGAAACTGCCCGTCAAATAATATATTCATAGCTTCCGGATGGTTGAACGCGACTCTCGGAAACCACCCCCGCGACCCTGCAATCGCGTCTACCCCCGCCAAATCCCTCTCTCGTCCGCGCGCTTCCCTCCTCCGCCTCCTCGTCCTCGTCCTCCTCGTCCTCCTCCACCTCCCCCACCTCCTCCTCCTCTTCGTTGCCTCTCACAGTGCGCAGTCCATCCGCACGCAAATCGACTGTCGAATAATTATCGAAAATACACGCGCGGCCGGCTCGCGTCGCTTTATTTTTCCTTTTTTTTCCCCCCCCGTCGCTCCCTCTTCCGTTCTGTCCTCTGCCTCGCGGACATACGATTAACTCTTTGAGCTTTTGCCGATGCCGTTCGAAATATCGCCGCGTTATCTGGAGTTTTCACGCGCCATTGCCTCGCTCGGCTGTTCCATCTCCGCGTGTCCGGCGTGTCCACGTAAGGCCGAGCGCGATCGCGACCGGCGACGAATAGTGACGGTGTTTTGCGAAGCGACGAGCTTTACCGACGGCGAAGTGTGTGGATGAGAGCCGCATTTCACATGTACATCGGAGTATTGATAAACGCCTCGCGCCCGTTTCAACGAGCGTTTAAACCAACGCGACGGCGAAGTCGCGAATTTTATTCCACCTCTGGGGTTGTGTGTATGTGTGTGTGTTGCCGTACGGCCTGTCGTATGATAATTGACGTGTTTTATGAACGGTATAAACATGCGGCGAGTAGATGAACTCTTTAATGAACTCCATGTTACTCGTTCCGAGAGCGGGAGGAAACGAGAAACAGAGAGCTGAGCAATAATATTACTAAAGTGTACAAAAAAATTCTAAAAATATACCATGAAAACATGTACTTTCTTATACACCCCGAATTGTCACGTTCTTTAAAAAATGCGACATAAAATGTAAGCACACTGAAAAAAGAATGTTTATCACTTGTAACTATAATTACATAGAGAAATGGTTGCTGTAAATTATGCTTAAGAAACTATTTTTTTAATTAAATCCTATGCTATGATGTTAATAATTAAGTAATTAACGTTACAATAACCAAAGAATATGGTTAGAGCCAAAAGTAATCATAATTTTAGTTGGATTAATCATTTTTCTCTCAGTTCGGAGAAAATATTATAGTAAAAATTACGATAAAACTTTTGTAATTTTGATTCATGCAGAAAGAGATTACAACTGAAATTACTATATATCTGTTTATAAATGTACGTTTGATTTTTTGCAATAAAATTATTGTAATCGAATATTTTTTACATCACATATCAGTTAGATTGAATTTATTTCTGTAGTAATTTATATTACAGTTTTCAGTAGAGTACAGCTTTGCAAAAAACATTGTAAAAATATATATAAAATTTTAACGTAATTTTTACTGCAATATTTTCTCCGTGCAGGTGTTGCAAGTGTGACGGGATCGAATCATCTCACACGTTCGTCGACTGATCAGTGTTGATCGTGGTATCAATATCAGATCGTGTTATTTATTTCTGCCAACGTTTGCGAGCGAAATCCTTCAAGCTTTGTCTCGAGTTCGAGAGTGATGCAAAAGATTCGAGAGAGAAAGTTCGAGCTCGCGTGATTTATCTTTGTGTGTATACGTGGTCGTATATTCTCGCGATAATCAGACTGCCCGTCGTCGTCGCGAAAGAAACAGCGAGGGGGTGAGGAGGAGAATGATACAGAGAGAAGGAGGGAGACGAACACAGAGAGAAAGAGAAAATGCGTTCCCTTATAGTCCGCGGCAATTTCTCTCACCAACGGCGTGATTGCAGACGACCGAGGCGATTTTCCGCATTTCCTCCCCGATTTTCGTGCTCCGCGATTTTCGTGCTCTTCGCATTCCGCGCTCCCTTCCGCTCCGGATCGTGCATCGAGCGAAAAAGAGCGAGGCACCAATCCTTCCCAATTTTGGCAGCGCGCTACCTTCATTAGGCCGATCGACCGTGTGCAACTTGCGACGGATTGAAAGGGAAACGGGAGTAAGAGAGAGAGAGAGAGAGAGAGAGAGAGAGAGAGAGAGAGAGAGAGAAAGTGCAAAGTGTATTTTTTAATAGCTCTTTCTCTCTTCTTCTTCCTTGTCTTTGTCTCTTATTATTCAAGCTCGCACGAGTTCACGTGCTTCAAATGTCATTTCGATCTCCGCGACTTATATCGAAGTAGATCGACACTCTTCTTCGGATTCACGCATCGTTTGAAGAAGTAATTTTGTTACTTATTCCAAACAGAGTATGTACACTAAGAAAAAAGAGGGATTGAGTTGATGAGATTTTGCTTAAACGAACAGAATTCGTTCGAAGTGAACGTTTGTAGTCGACTACACGAATTATATAGTTGCTGTGATGAGAGTTGTCAATCGATTCAATTGCTGCGACGTGGTTAATAATTATATCCACGCAACTGATTGCTGTACTGACATGTAATCTGTGCGATAGATATGATACTTTCTTATGGGAAGGCAGTTGACCATCAATACAATTGCTTTTCTTTCTCAGCATATGCATATGATGTCGTATATATGGAGAGACAGTATAATAGAGTTTTTCTTCATATAAATGGATAATATCTTCTTTTCAATTTTACTATGTTTCTTGTAATGTAGGAGTAGACTGTCAATATCTTTCTTGCTAAGGAACATGGTAAATTTTGCTAGAATTTATTTTCGCTGGGAAAACGTTTGCTCGAATCAATCAAATTCTTGGTGAAAAAAATATGAACGAATCAGAAAATTCCGGTAGAAGTTATTAGAAGCCTGTTTAGAGACCAGAGAATCAGAAATCTCGTTAACTTAAACAGAATTCTGATAACTTCAACCAGGATTTCTGGTTCATTCACATTTCGCCAAAACTTTTGTTAGTCCAACTAAATGTTTCTTTTTTTCATGTGGCAAAAATGTTTAATGGAACATTCCGGTTATATTAAATCGAATATAAATAGAGTATACGAGACAAAAAGATAGTCCATTACCGCAGAATGTCGATCTATTCCTCGCTTACAAAGTTCTACAGTAATTCTTACTATAAAATTCTCTCCATATAATAGCATACTCTCTCTATTCAAACGTTCGACTACGTTCGCGGGTAATTAAAAACAATATCTAACGCGATCCGCGTCGCAATCGATCGTAAACACTCGCGTTAATCCACGTGACGGACGTGCATAATTCCATTCGGATTATTCCCGGCTATACTAAATGATAGAAATATCGTTACACTCCTTCCTCCGGCACTCGCTCTCTTCTTCTTCTTTTCTCTCTATCTATCCGTTTCTCTCTCTCTCTCTCTCTCTCTCTCTCTCTCTCTCTCTCTTTTCCTCTCTCTCTCTTTTTTTCTGTTCCGCTAAACACACATAAGGGGACGAGACACGCGGGAATGGGGTAAAGCTGTAAAGCTGTCCTCTCGCACTCTTTTAACCCGTTCTCTCTCTTTCCCGTTTCCTCTCATCCGGCAGCTACGTGCCGCGTCTCTGTCCGGTTTAACGGCGGCGGCGACGGCGGCGGCGACGGCGGCGACCTAAGTGCAAAATTATTTTAAAAATATTTTCTTAACCGCGTTAGAGAGCCTGAAAGCTGACCCACGCGGCGCCGCGCCGATGCGTGAGCAGGGCGAGAGCAAAAAGAATTGGAAATGCCGCACAGCGGTTTTTCGACTTGCCGCGGTTTTCAGACCCTTTTTCCTCCTCCGCGCAATGGCGCGACGACGATTTTCTTGTATGTGCATGTGGCATATTACCCTGAGTATACCTGAATACGAGTGTTCCGAATACGACTAGGACCGATCGATGAGCCTTCTCAATAAAAAGTACTGAATATGCGTGTGTCTTTTTAAAATTGTCGTGCAAAGTCGGCGGAGACGGTAAAAGCCGTGAGTAAAAATTCATGTTACGGCGAAAGCAAAATACGATTTTGTAGAATAAACTTCTGCTATTTTTTTCCAGAAGTTTTTCTGTAGAATCTCTATTGAAATGTCTTAATATGAATACATTATTTTTTTAAGGCTTCTCGTTCCTCGTCGAATTGCGTTAAGGGATATATATATATATATATATATATATATATATATATATATATATATATATATATATA
>NW_022639475.1:2245533-2253120 GCF_010583005.1 Odontomachus brunneus
TATATATATATATATATATATATATATATATATATATATATATATATACGGAAAAAGATTAAGTTGAATTAACCAAATATCTGGTCGAATATGAACGATCCAGAAATTCCGATTGAAGTAACCCGAATTCTGTTTAAGACAACCAAAAATCTTGTTAACTTAATAATAATTCAACCAAACCTTTTTTTCCGTGTATATATATATGTTATATATATATATATATATATGTTATATATATATATATATATATATATATATATATATATATATATGTATGTATAATAACAGCAGAGTCACTGTGTGTGAATATTTTTCTATTGGAGCAAAAGATTTTGAAGCTATCCTGCAGATTTAAGGAGGATCAAGGTATATAATTACTGATTGCACAAAATTTATATGTTTTTGCAAAATCCTAATCGTTCCTTTGCATTACTCGCATAAAAATGCATCTCCGTCTGTTGTTTTCGCACATTTTACTGTATAATTTTCCTACGGCAACGATAATATTGAGAAATACACGGAAATTTTACGAACAGTATTTATTGTAATAAGTGACTTTTCCATTAGGGGCGAGAAGTAGATTTCGTTGCGCGCGCACTTGCACAGCTTTACATTTTACAGTATTACCTATACGTCCTTTACACACCTTTTCCATCCCATGTACTTTTAAACCATCCTCCCTCTCTCCAGGCACCACACCACTTCGATGCTTTTTACGCGGTGCTTTTCTCTTATTTTGAACCTCTCCGTTGGTCTGGCCAAGAGTTTCCAGTCAGCGTTACGTAGAAAACGTTGAACTTGTTCGAGAGCTATTCCTCTCTCGGAAAAAGAAGTGGCGCGCGAGGAGATGGAAGAAATGGACGGAAAATGTCAAACAAATTTATTGCGTCTTCGTGACACAAAACTTGACGACGAGGCCGCCTTTGTGCTCCTTCTCTCTCGGATAATGGCCGATATTAACTGTCACAATTGCGAGAAAGGATAATAGATTCGCGTCGGACGCATTTCTGTCGATGTCGTGAATGCGACGCGGCTGAGTACGCGTTCGTTGATCGTCGAAAAATTCCGATTAATTTATCAGCATCAAGACGCTCGTCTCTCTTGCAATTCCGTGTTAAATATAAAATTATAATTAACGGCATTTATTAAGCCACACGGCGAGAAGTATTGCAGTCGTGAATCGACCGAAATTCGACGCGACATTCATTTTGCAAAAAAAATTTCCCTCAGAATCGCGAAACTGCAACTTGAAAAGTATCCCTTATTTATTTGTTGCATGATATTCGTTCATGAAACTCGATCGATTTTGTAATTATTTGAACTTTTCCGTAATTTCTTATATTTATATTTAATAATTTTATCACGACCTGAGAATCTCCGAAACTGACCCGAAAAATAATATATAAAAAAAATAATATACAAACTCCCTTCCTAATTCTCTGTAGTAAATCTTTTTTTTTTGTTAAATACACGCCCTTTTAACGTAATCTCTCACGCTCGAGAGATAGAAATTCTAATTTTCTCTCACGCACACATCCGCCGGCTGGTAGCGCGACGCGCCTGATCAAAATATCTCTCCGTCGAATACTTAATTACTTCGATCTCACTATCTTGTAGATGGCTTGCTCTAACAGCTATGTACATTATATACAAGGAAGACTTACGATGGGGTTCCAATTTGCCGCGGGGCGCCGTCAGGCTGCGTTTAACAACTTTTTAATGGAGGCTTGGCGACCATCGTCGGCTCCGGCCGCCAACGTCGAAACGTTAATTCTAACGGGTGTCATCCAGAAAATACGTTACTCCGTCTCATCCCCGTGAGTGGTGGAGATTCGTTTCCTTTTTTTTTCTCTCTCTTTTTTCCGAATTGTTCTGCCATCGTGAGATATAGGACGATGCGCGGAGCGTAGAAAATACGCTATCTACTGGCAAGATTCTATCGTCATAGGGCAATTGAAAGCAAAAACGACGAGCGAAAGGCTGCGCGACTTAACGTAGGGGATGTCGTCGCTTTTTCCACGCAAAAGCGTGGTCGAGCGATCGACATATTGGAGCCGGTGGAGGAAACGACGTGAGGAAAATCATCCGACGTCGCGATACTCGTCGCGAAAGTCACGGCGACAACAACAATAAAAACAATAATAATTACAGTAATTAACCAGCGGACGGTTCTGCGGAGTTACCTACGGCTCGTTCGTAGCTAGTGTCCGACGATTGCACGCGTCGAACGGCGCGATCGATTTTTCGCGCGCGTACACGCGCGCACGCATCTAAACGCACGCGCTAAACTTCCTCGCGCGCATACACACACACAGCCGCCGTGCGCGTACGCGCGCATCCGTGTACACAGAGGCATATGCATACATGCGTATACACACACACACATACACATGTGCACATATCCACACACAGCGTACACACACGCGCGCGCGCGCGCGCGTTCGCCCGAGCCATCGCTCCGAGCCCTCGCAGAATCTCGCCCAACCCCGACTCTCTCGCCCACCCCCTCGACAATTCTCCACCCCTGATAAGCGTCCGTGCACCCCCTCGCCGCGCCGTGCCCCCTGCCCTCGCTCACCCACTCTCGCGCGCGCTCTTCCTCGTCGTCTCGTCCGTTCCCCTTCGCCCTCGAAACCGTCCTCCTGGCACGAACATCCCCCTCGCCGTCGGCCTCGTCTCCTCGCCGCTTCGTCCTCCGCGCCCCCGTCTCCTCCGCTCGTTCTCCTCGTCGCTGCCTGCGCTGTTCTCCACCTAACCTAGCGCAGCATCCGCGTTCTGGAGCTGCTCTCGCAGCTCTCGTAATCGCATTTGACGTCGCTACGTTTTTGTTTCAGAGCAGTACGTGACGCTTCCGCCCGTGAGGGCTCTTGGCAAAACACGCGAGGGAGGAAAAAAGAAGAAGACACCGATGGGGAGGGAGAGAAATAATGTGCACGGCTACGTGTGTGTCTGTGTGCGCACGTGTGCGTGTGTGAATGTGTGTGGGTGGTAAGGAGAGATAGAGTGAGCGGAGGAGCAAGTAAGGAGGATGTCGGGGGTGGAAGGCGCGACGTAGGAGGGCACGAAAACGACGAAAGGGAGAGAGAGAAGGAGGGAACGAGAGAGAGAACGCGAGAGTAAACGGACGCGCGAACGTCCGGAGGGGGATAGGTCGGGGGTGCGCGTCGAGGATCAAGAGATCGAATGGGAGGCCGGTCCCTTGATCATCTCTCAGCTCTCGGACGACGACGGCGACGACGACGGCGACGACGATGACGAACAAGTCGAGCAACTTTCTCTCTCTCTCTCTCTCTCTCTCTCTCTCTCTCTCTCTCTCTCTCTCTCTCCTTCTCTCTTTCTCTCTCTCACTCTTCCACTCTCTCTCTCCTGCTGTTTTTAAGGACCGTAATTTTTGCCGATATTTCTTGGCATCGTTTATTCTCTTTGCTAGCCGCGCTGCGTTCTAGGTTCTCGCACACTCTCTTCTTCTCTCTCCCCGACCGATTCCGTATCCGAGGCGGAGCGGCCGATGATGATGGAAAATTCGTGGGCTCTGCGTGAGCCGATCTTTACAAAGGAATGACGGGGAGCGCCGGTAGTTGACGTTAATGAAGATCACTGATTAAATTCGCATTAATGAGAATCGTGATACCGAGAAACGTTGTTTTCCTTCTCCTACTACTTCCAACACGACATCACCGCGAGATGATTTTTTTATTGCAAAAACGTGTTTCCTCTCTCTCTCTCTCTCTCTCTCTTTTCTCTCTCTCTCATTCGCGTATTTCTATGCAAATTATTGAGTGTCTTTTCAAACGTTTTTGCGTTTCCGGTGCAATCCCGTTTATATTATAACTGGTCGAGGTACTCTGTGCGAAAGACCGAAACTTGATGATAAGGCGAGGCAATTTTTCCTTCAAAACATAAGTCAGATCCTTATATGATAAATGTCCTTATGATAAATGGACGAATTACATTTGCTTCAATTAGGAAGGGGATTTGTAATATACGGAGAAAATATTGTGATGAGAATTACGTCAAAATTACATTTCTTTTTACAGTATTTTTGAAACTGTACATTATACTAAAATAGTAACATAAATCACTATAGAAATTGTAAACTTGACTATCCAACTGGTATATCATATAAAAAACACTCAAATAATTACAATAATTTTATAGTAAAAAGTTAAACGTGCTTAATATTTTAACCAAATATATAATAATTTTGGCCATAATTCCGTATGATCCAAGACTACAAAGATTTTTGTTGTAATTTTTACTATATGGAAAAAAGAAGTTTAGAAGAATACCAGAAATCTTGTTAACTTGGACAGAATTGCGATAACTTCAGCCGGAAGTTCCATTTCATATTTTACCAGAACTTTGCTTAATCTCCATCCAAAGCCTTTTTTCGTACACAATATTTTCCCCGTGTAGTTATTTCACATATAGTTTGAACATTCAGCTCTCAAAAGTTTCAATTGTCTAAAATCTTTGGAAAATTCCAAATTAAAGTCCATCCATTCAACGATAATCGCACTGTCGCGTCGGGAAAATTTCCCTTCAAAAATTGGATTTCATTTTGACGGCGCACGCGGTGAAATCGAAACGACGCGCACTTGGAGAAAATCTTCGCCGCGCACGCGAGTGTGTTTTGGACTAACGCAGCCCGATAATTGGCCTATTCAGATCGAGCACAATATTTTGACGCGGTTTAGCCGATGACACGTGCGGCCAATAAATTGGCAGACACGTGTCGGTCGACTTGCACGTAAGGGTGACTTTTGTCCGATTTAAACGTTACCCCGTCCGTGCCACGTGTAAAGCGGTCGTAGGTGTGATCGGTTAATTGTCGAGCCTCTCTCTCGCTTTCAGCGACGCTCAATCGTCGATAATTTCGCTCAATCGCACCACTTCGAGGCTGCTACGAGATAATTTCTGTCCGTGATAGACGGAGAAACTGTTGTTGGGCTCTAATTCCTATTTTTCTTGTTATTTCCGCCACGACCTCGTACTTTGTCGCGACCGATCCCACTTAGCCATTGTTATATATTTTTATATATTGATACCAATTATTTAACATCAATACATTATGAAAAACGCGCGGAATGACTGATTTCGATTGGTAGTTAAAATTCGCCGCGGCAATTTTGACTGATAACGTCATAGAAGTGAAAAAATACACACCGAAATATTTTTGCAAAATACGTTGGGATAATAAATGTCTAATATATGTACAATGACGCTTGATAGATTGAGCAGATCCGTGAAATTCCGAAAGCATCTTCCCCTAATAATAAGAAAAATAGCCGTAAAATTGACATGACCAATCTTTCAACTATGGTTTCATCACTGCAACTTCACGGCTATTTATTCATCATCAGAGCGAAAAGAGTTCTCGGATTAGCTTATAATTCTACTCAATCTATTACACAAATTTATGAACATAACCATTTACTTCGTTATGCGTTTTATTTTACAGACGTGTCATTTAATTTCACCGTATCTTGCAAAAATGTTGGGCATTTATATTTTCTTCTGGCGTTATCAATTAAGATGACGAGGGAACAGAGGGAGTCTTAATTCGAGAAAACTAAGTCCTAATTATGGATCATTTAAGAGTAACTTCCAATCGCTTACATAAATTATTGGCTTTTGCCAGTCGAACATTAAAACGAACTGTTGGTACCAATATAAACGACTAACGTGATAGTTTCAAAACAAAATTGTTAGAATTTTAATAAGTTTATTCTCTAGATTATAAAAAAATTGTCAGAAACATTTATGCGTAAGTATGTCAATTATGAGTTAAGCAAATATTACGCGTTCGCATAACGGATTATACGACCCTCAATTTTATATTAATAATGTCCACGATTCACGTTGTTTTGGTCCATATTGAGTAATCTTATACGTAGTATAACCTACCAGCGGTTTCACAAATCCAAAGATAAAGTCCATAAAACGACTGATATCCCAGATCTGTTTTTATATGTTCAAGAATGTTTGTGACTTAGAATATAATTCTGAAAGAACTGAGAAATTAAAAAAAATTTTTGCCGTTTTTCTCACTATAACTTTTTTCACTTGGATTAGTAGACCAAGTTTGACTCGAGATTGGGACTCGGCTCGTAATTGGGACCGTCACCTTACCAATGGTCCTCGCAGTGTCGCCGGGAAGCGCGTTCAGTGATGGTGTTCAACCCGAAATAAATTACGCGCGAGCTTTCGCACGCTATTTCGATGACGCCGCGTATCCACAGTTCGGCGAGCGACGCGGAATACAGAGCGGAATACGCGGCGGCGACGGCGGATCCGCGCCAAGTGTGCAACGCCAACGAATTCGCAAGCCGCGGCCTTTGTCGGGCGTCGTACAAAGGGGAAAGTTTCGCGCGCGGAAGCCTGTCAATTCCGCCGCCTCTTTCGATTCTTCCAAAACAGAACGCCCACGGCGCGTGTCGCGCATTTTCGTAGGTGGCAATCTTCTCGACACAATGCTAAAAAAGAGAGAAAAAACAAGACAAAGAGCTCAGGCGAAGCGGGCCAATTCAAGACCGGATGCTGCCCCTTTTTGAGGTCGCTCTCATTGTCGGCGCAATAATCCCCTTTAACGACACCCCCGGTGTTGAGTCCATTCCCACAGCTCGCGCGGCTCATCTCTCGCTGTTGGTTTGTCCATCGGCGCGTTCGTGCGCGCTCGTTCGTTGCGGAATATTCGCGAGAAGTTTCCCCCGCGTTCTCGGTGAAGGGATCGCGTAAAGCGCAAGAAAAACGCTGTTCTTCACCCTGTTAGGAAGTAAGAGAATACACGCGTGTGAATACACACCTGACTCTGCAACTCTTATTTATTTTATAAGAGTTTGTTTTCCCGTTAAATTATTTCTTTTTACTAGAAATCTTTCTTTGATTTACTAGAAATCATGTCGAGTAAATACTTCTTGTCCACAACCTTGCTTTAATTTTTAAGCCGTAAGAAATTGACCAACCACAGTTGATTATTTTTAAAATAATCGTCTGTGGTTAGTCAATTTATTACGGCTTAAAGATTAAAGCAAGGTTGTGAACGAGGAGTTAGATACACTCTGTGTGTGGCACATTCAGAGGCTGAGAGGAACAATCAATTCATCGCGAGGCGGAAGACCTTTTTTCTTTCTTCAGGGACGTTATCTTTTTCAGCTGAAGAATTCGTTAACAAATAGCTCACAGACGGAGTATACGAAAGTTGTAATGCGATGCGACAATTATTTGTCGCAATGTACGCGTGGAGGGAGAAGGAGCGAGCGATAAAGGGAAAGGGAGAACGAGAGCGAGAGTGAGAGAGTGAAAGAGAGAGATATGCAAAGGGTGGAAGATGGACGGAGGTAAAGTACTCGATAATTTCATCCCTTCATAATGCAGGCGTGCATCTCGCTGCACGCGAATGGTCGCTCTGACGCCGGCTACGAATTCCACGTGGATTTCTATGTAACGTCAAACCACTGTTTGTATACGACCGCCGTCTGATCGATCTAATTCGCAAAGGGTAGATCATTGAGATTAGATTAGATTTTATGGAGCGCCGGTGTCGTGCATGGACCATATGCAGCTTATACTCTATGTACAAGGGGG
>NW_022639475.1:2253148-2277948 GCF_010583005.1 Odontomachus brunneus
GGGGGGGGGGGGGGATAAATCTCGACGGCAGTCCCTTGCGCCTCGCGAGCAGAATGAAAAACGATGAGGAGGAAGTCGAGTTTGCGCGCGAGCATTTTATACTGAATTTTTTAATCGCGCATTACCCCCCTCTCGAAGCCGGTTTAGTCCGACTCGCTTTGGTTGGGAATGAGAACGAAGGAGATTCTTCGCACACTTTCCACACATTGAGGAAGTTCTCTCGAATTGAGAGAATCGTTCTATTCTTTCTTTTCCGAAGCCTTTATCTCGAAATTAAAGGAGACGAGATTGGCGACTGACGCGATTGATCGCGGACGAAAATTTGCTGGTGGCCGCGCTCGCTCCGTAATCGAGCGTGTGAGGATTAGTATGATGTAGTGAGAGCGGCACGGAGACGAGACGAGGCATTTATATTTTGCGGTGGACACTTAATAGAAATATTGTTGATCACAGCGTTCGAAATAGTACGCCAGTGATGGCGTCAATCGCGCTCTGCCCAGATGGGAAAACCGCCCACTAATTTCATGACTCGGCACATGCGCACGCATATTGTATGTACAACCATGAAGACACACATGTAACGTTACATGCACGCTACGGATCCCGTCACGTTATGTGTGTGCGCGTTGTATGTGTTCACATGCGCTCTTCTCGCACACAAACGTGGCATTATATTGTCAACGAGCCGGAAAGGGATCGCTAGATCGAATGTGAAAAAGCGTAATGCTGTGAGGAATGTGATACACCTAAAGTTTATGACGAGCGCTGCGTTTACGGCATTTCGGTCTTTATCAGTGCTCGGATGTTGCGCAAATTGGCGCAACAACGGCGTATGCAAATGAGAATCTATCGCAGTGAGAAAATAATACGGAAGATATACGAACGCACACATGCGCGAAACTAAAAATTATAAAATTAACTATGAGCGAGCGCGCAGAGCAACGTTTCACGCAATATTCCCCGTATAAATTTTATAATACCAAATGTATTAAAGAAAAAAAAAAAAACCAAAATATTTCAAATCCCGCATTATATCTCATTTTGCTCATTAAAATGTAATGTAATGTGCGTATGTGTGTCGGTACGTGTAAAAATAAATAATAAATCGCGAATACGTGTCTCACTCAGATTGCGGTTCGATCGTTGGTATCGCTTAAGAACTTTACGTGTATATTTGGGGCTTCCGGAATATTTATCCTCAGACATTGCGTTCGAAGTGTCTTGATGCCAACCACGGAGACGATTGATCGATCAATCTCGCCGCGAGCGAATCTCCGAGCGAGAATAATCGAGGATAACATTTCTCCCCCGCGCGTCCGCTCTCAAGTGTATTCTTTGACAGAGGCGCGTCGATGTATCGTTCCTTACAGCGAGGGTAGTTTATTCGCGGCCAGTGTGACAGATTTCGGCCACGCCCTGCCGATATGGTACCCCCTTGTCCAGCTACCCTCGGACCCGCCGAGCGGCAGCGCGTCGAAAATTCGCCAGCTTGGATTCGTACGCGCGCGGCGGCTCGCCCGTGCTCCGATTTCGGCGTAGGCTTTTAACAAAGCCGTCGAAATCTGAACGGCGAACGGCGTTATGAAGGATACATCGAATCATTTAGCCGTGCGTTACTTCGCGAAATTCGTCTGAAAATGCAGACGGAAAAAAATGCGCGAGACGTTTTAATGACGCGAGACTCCGCTTCTTATTTATCATCTTCGGCTTTCACAACCCTGTCGAGATCTGCCGGAGGAATGCTGCTGGAAAAAGTGCATTGTGTCACTCGACTGCGTGTAGATTGAGAGACAAAATATCTAAGAAATAGCAAATATTTATTCGTGTATCCTAATAACATGTTTACTTGTATATTTACATAAAAGTCTTGTTCGGATAAGAAAATACAGAAATTTTCTTAAAACCCCCGAAAATCCGTAGTCTTTCACAAAATGCTAGAAAAATTTAAATTTAAGTAAATCTGTTATCTTTAGGATCCATCGCAAATAAATATTTACTATTTATTAGATGTTTCTTTTTTCTTTTCGTGTACACATCGCGAAATTCATCCGGGACTGCTCGACTGAAGAGAAAGAGAAAGATGTACGGGATATGCAAAATTGCATGATTCTGCCTTACGTTTATCATCTTCGCTTCTCTAGACGTGCTCTCGACTCTTGCACTTTATTCGCAATTGCACTCACGCGATATGGAAGCATAGTGTAAGAAAAAAGATGCATGATCTAACCAGAATTATAGTTATTTTTTGTCGCAAACATATTTTCTGATCGTTCTAACGCGAAAATGGTGATAGCGACACACATCAAGGTTATCATCATTAACATTATAGTAGAATCTAAAAAGCTTTCTTCACCATAAAATAATTTGTAGTGGTTATTTCTCCGCGCGACTGCGGTAACCAGTACCAAATATTTCTCTTTCTCGGTGCGACTTTGGACGTCACGGGATTTCGAGGGACGCTCCCGTTTTTTATCGAGCTCTGTACAAAGCGCGAGGCGATTGTTTATTTTAACTTGACCGGAACGCAATACGTCGGCGGTGGCCTAGTTTCTAAGGCAGTCGCTAAATCGACTTTTGCCAGTTCAATGAAACGGCTTGCCGAGTCTTTGAAAGGCACGCCACGCAACTTCGGAGACGTCGGTCGAGCTCCCGATGAGAGGAGCTCTGCGAAACTTTACATTTCTCCGTCCGGTACACTCTCTCTCTCTCTCTCTCTCTCTCCCCCTCCCTCTTCTCTCTCTTTCTCTTTTCTCTCCGCTCCGCTTCGATTTCGAGCGGTGCTCATCGATCTCCCACGACGACAGTCTTGTAGAGATCTTCTCTCTTTCTCTCTCTCTCTCTCTCTCTCTCTCTCTCTCTCTCTCTGTCTTTCTTTCTCCTGCTCCGGCATCTCTCGCCGGAGACGCCTCGAAGAGGGTGCAAGAACGATGGACTCGCGGAAAATCGAAGAGCAAGCGACGGCTTCGTGTCTCTGACGGGCGCGAGCGCGCATATTCCGCCGCGTCGTGAGAGAAAAGAAAATGTGCGCTGCAAAGAAAGAAAAAAAAAAGAGAGAAAGGGAGAGGGAGAGAAAGGAAAAAAAAGAAGAGAAGGAAAGAGAAGAGAAGAAGAAAGCAGAGAAACATACAAAGAGGCGCGCGCGCGTCCGCGTTTGCGAGACGGTGAGGGACTTAAAAATGATATCCACCGTGGGACAAAGCGAAGGTAGCCTGGCGCAAAGAAAGCCAGAAATGAAAATGGAAATGCCGACAGCTATGACGATGCAAATCGCACGGGGGGACGTCGGAATGAGAATGAAGAAGATCGCGAACGCGCGAATGGAATAGATGATCCATGCTGCTCAACATAATTGCCACGTAAGGCGGTTCTTACCACGACAAGTTGCACCGACGTTCCATCTCCCGGCTAATTTGAAGAGGAACGAGTACAATCGAATTAAACTTCTCGTTGCCGATGTGAACGGGACGACGGGTGACTCGCTCCGATGCATTAATCCCTTCGCTCCCCTCTTCGCTTTAATCTATCAATTTACTTTGTTTTTTCGACACTTGGTTCGTGCGACTCGTTATTGTTTCGCAGCATTTTTTATTTGTTTTCTTGACAATACAGGTTCTCTCATCTCTGCGTCGGAAAAGTGAGCGACCACGGATTATCATGCGACTTTGCGAGCGCCCGCTGCCTGCCATCCACGACACGTTAACGGTAACTTGAAGGTGACCAGGACGGCCGGCTATTTCCTTCATGCAAATTGAAGGAATCGCGAGGTATGTGGTGTTCATAGCGTGAAAAAGGAACTTTCTTCGCTGAATATACTGACTATACTGACGAAACTCGACTGATCACGGAGCAAACATAATTGTTTCACATAATTGTGAGGCTCTTCAGAAGAACAATCGAGCACCGATACTTGCGAATTCGTTCGTATCGCCGTAAGTTCTAGACACCGACTGTAGTCAACGAACTTTATACATATTCGTGTAGTACTTTTGCGTTCAACTTACATATCAGATGTGCGATCACATGATTTCGCAGGATCACACGGTCACAAAGTGTCGGCATTCAGGAGGCGATACTGAACTTCGACCTGAGCTCTCCGGCCGATTCGCACTGTGCATTTTCGCGAGTAGCATGTTAAACATGGAACAAAAGAGCGAACATGAAAATCATCGTGTCCAGTCGTCTCTCGCTCACGACCATACGCGGTAACTACGTCTAGATCTCAGAAATAAAATTTCCTACGAGGTCGAGGAGGGAGTCCTGCAAAACTGATCGGTCGAGGCGGGCGATCTTGACGGTGAAGTCCCGAGAAATAAAAATGGAAGGAATCAAAAAACGCAATCTACCGCGGCGCGATAAAAAGAAAAAAGAAGCGACCGCGCGCGGACAAAGGGGCACCAGGGAAAGATAGAGAAGGCGTCTCCAAATTACAAATCCTCTGGAAAAGCCGAGCCGCGTGAGGTACACAAAGACATTTAGCGCCGGGCCGAATGCATCTCACGGCGCAAACGATGCACCGGCGTCGCGCGACGCGCGGCTATATACGCCCGGCACGCAGGTGGGTCATAGTCGTGGGTGTACATTACAATCAAATCCCGAAAAAAGGGGAAAAGAATTAAAAAAGCTATCTGCCGCGAGATAATAAAAACGAAGACGAGAGCCGCGCGCGCGGAGGAAAAGAGGCGCGCGCGCGAGAGAGAGACGAGAGAAGACAGAGAGGGACAGAGAGAGAGAGAGAGAGAGAGAGAGAAAGAGAGAGAGGGAGAGGCGGAGGGAAAAAACACGATAGTACCGAATAGAGACAGAGATAGAAGAAGAGAGAAGCAAACAGAGAGCGAGACAGAAGAACAGGGCGAGAGGGTGCGAGACGCGAAGGGCGATGATGACGCGAGGACGGCGGTGGAGGAAGAGGAGGAGGAGGAGGAGGAGGAGGAGGAGGACGATGATGGTACAGGAGGATGAGGAGGAGGAGGGACTTCTACGGCATATCCCCTTCGCGCGTATTGGTGACTAGGACGAAGCGTGTGCGTCGTCGGAAAAGCGCTACAACGCGCTGGTAGCCCCGGAAAAGAAAATCGCTCGCAGGCTATTTTCCGGAGGAATTTTTATTGGTACGCCCGCCATGTTGGCGGCGCCGGTGGGGACGACGCGGACATCGTGGCGGCCTGCAGGGTTGGTCGTCGCCCGGGCGACGCATCCCTCCGCCGGGCCAATCCGGCGCATACCCTACGCTCCTCGCGCCCTCGCGTCGTGGGGGCAGCGGTGGCGGCGGCGTCGGTGGCGGCCGCGCAGGGGCTGAGGGTGGCAACACACACCGGTTACGGGCAACAACCCCCCCTACCACGACGCGATGACGACGGTCGAAAGGCAGGCGGGCAACCCCCTCGTACGCGTTCTCTGCTCGCTCACCCCCGCGCGGAGTCACCGGGATAACTGCATTTCGCGGACAGAATCCCACAAGAACTCACGGCGAGCAGTCGCCCCCTCTGACTCGCTCTCTCCGCTCCTGTCGTCACCGAGTTTTCCCACCGCGTTGTCCTCCTCAGGAAGGAAGGAAAGAAGGAAGGAAGGACAGAAGGGCGCGTCGTGCACGTTCTCGTCCTCGTCCTCGTCATCGTCGTCGTTATCGTCGTCGTCGTCGTCGTTGTCCTCGCCGTTACGCGGTCGTCATCTCGCGCGGTGCGCGCCACTTCTTGGGTCCGATTTGCACGCGCGCCATTTCTCGCCAATTACTTCGATATTCGCGTTTTCAAGGCCAGCTGGTCCCAGCGCGTCGACGAACGAGCCCCCTACCCCCTCGCGGGGGTCGCGCACCCTTCTAATTGGATCGACGGGATAATCAGATTTGAATCGCGCGCGGCCGAATTCCAGAGTCGCGTAGAGATCAGCCGCCGTCGCGTATCCTCGTCGGCGAATGCCATAACAGCTCTTGGAGCTCTCTCTCCAAGGCTACCGTGGATCTGTTTTGACTCCTCGCGACCGCGTTCTTGCTTGCTCGACGAGAGGAGTTATCGACGGGAGAGAGCGAAGGAGAGTTCACGACGAGGGGAGAACTCAAGAAAAACGAACGTGTCACCTGATTGGATTTCTCGGCCGGACTGTTCTCGCGAGGAGATCGCCGTGGATCTTTCGGAGGGAGAACACGAAGAGGAGAAGCAACCCCGCCCCGAAAGTGAAAAACCCGAAGAAGAAACGCGTGTCTACGTTCGCTGAAAGTGCAACGGAATCGCAGTTGCCACCGAGAAGACACGACCGGATGAGTCTGCTCGAGGAACTGACTATTCTCTGGTAGTCTCAAAATAGACATCTATTACGCTTAGATGTCCGTTCCGTAGATAGCCGTTAGATGGATCGTCACTTGGAACAAGTTGCTGTTGGCGGATAAGGGGCAGCCGTTGTCGTGAGCTTTCTGCTGGCGAGATTTTCCCGAGATCAACCGTAATTCGTAAATCAATTTTGAGATTCACTAACGTATCTGCGAGACCGCGCGCACGCTTCACATCTTTGAGATTTGAAGATTCGTCGGGGAGGATCGAGCTCTGATTCACGCCAAATTTGCGCGTGCGATCTTTGCGTAATTATCCGGTGATCCTGATCCACCGAGATTCCCGATCAACAAATGGAAAGCAGCCTGAGGTACGTCGTGTGATAATATCCGGGGGGCAGGCAACCGTGTCCAAGTCCACGACTTACAGCAACAGTGATACCAAAGGTGCGCAAGTGATCCAAAAAGGATGTTCAAGAGAATGGGGATCTTCAAGATCGACCAACTGATCTCCAAGTTCTTGGACAGTTCGTAAAGGGCACGGAGGACACGAGGGTACGCGCGATACACGAGCTTTCTCAACGAACGCAACTGCACCCTCCGGAAGGCCAAGATCCAGCCCGGCAAGCGGACACACGGCATCGAGCACCGACAGCAGAACACACTCCTGTTCCGCGGGCCCTCGTTGAAATCACCGAGCAGTCGGCGGAGGGTAAGGAGGCCTTCTCTCCTTACAGCCCGAGCACCGCCGACGACTTCACGAGGCACCCTCGCTACCGCGAAAGCGGAAGAAGCGGAAGAGAAGGAAGAAGAAGAAGATAACCACCGTGCACGTATCCGTCGAGCGGACGCGGGGCGCCCTCACTAAAGGCTCGCGCCGGAAGATGTCTTCGTAGGCGGCCGAGAGCGTCAGGTGCTTCCAATACGAGCGACCTCGACCAGGTCACCCCGGCATCACCCTGGCTAACGATCTGTCCGGAGGTACCGGGGCACCCGGTGCCGTCGGTTCCGTCGGTGGTACCTCCGTCGGCGGTGGCGGCGGCGGCGGCGGCAGCGGCGGCTCATCCCTGCCGACGACCGCGCTCAGCCTCGACCATCAGCAGTTCAATATCTTCCCGGCGATTTTCAGCCGGCAGCTCAACTTCTCCGCCGCTGCCGCCGCAAACTGCGGCCAGAACAAGCTGATGGACGAGCTCAGGCCGAATCTGGGTCTGCTCGGCGTCGGTCTGGTTGAGAACGATAGCTTCCACCTGAATCACAATCAGGAGAAGAGGAAGTGCAGCAGCGCCAGCTCCAACGAGCAGGACTTCGGCCTGTACGGAGTGCATCAGGGCCTCGAGGCGAGCCCGCCGACGCCCGCCGCGACGCCTGGCAGAAGCAGCGTCGGTGCCACTACCACTGTCGGTGAGTATCGTTGGTCTTTCTTGTCTGCCTTTGCGCCGAAACGTATCAAGAGCGCCTTAACGCCCGCGGCTACCTGACTTTAGCGATATAGTAACGGTGTTCTCTACTATTACTGACTGAACGCAGTTATGGGCTTGCGAACGGATCAATCAGGCTTTCTGTCTGACGACTGCGTCGCTTTTCATTTCACCACAAAGGCTGGTTGCCCGTGAGACCGCCAAAAGTGGCTTGGTCCACGATTATTTGACATTGCGTTCGTTATTATCTGAGCACAGTTGTTATTTCGCGAGCTGAAGGAGTTGCGCTTTGTTTGACCATTTTTTATCGTTTTCTCCACTACGAGGCTTGATCTCCTGTTAGATCACATATAGGCGAGTCGGCCGACACGGCAAACATAGAGAAGATGCCGTAGAAGTTAACAGAAGTCGCTAAAGCTCTCAGTTCACTGCGTGGATCTTTTCCAATGCATGGTAGCACTTCATGCAGTGAACCGAACTGTCGATGCACATAAGAAGGAATGGAATCACGCATCATGTGTACATTCTGAAGAACAATAACGACATTTTCTGTTAACGGCATTGAGAAAATAACAAATTATTCGGACGTTTTTTAGCTTCTTAACGCGCGAATTCTAGTCTTCTGGTCTAGGAACGCGAATGAAACTCGCGACGGGGTTGTATCTTGAATGTGCCATGATACGAAGCGATTTCGTGACTTTCTGAGGTGTCGCGTCTTTATTTGCGCCTTTGATCGGGAGGAAAATGGACATCGTGCCATCTCGAGATAGATGTATTTTCCGCTTGTTGAGCCTCGAGCACGCGTTCGCGCTGTCAACGCGAGCAGCCCGGAGTGTTGACAATGGGTCGGGTGGGCCAGACATATGGTGGTACCTGTTCTATAGACTATTATTATGTACCAGTGGGGCTTAAGAGAGCTTAGCACCGGGGGTGTACTAATGGGGTGGGCTCGACACGCGGGACAAGGGGCTCGACAGAGTGACGAGTCTGGCGCCCGGTTTCGATGGGTCGTAAGGCGACCAGGAAGCGAAGGGACTAGTCCTTGACGCCCTTTCGTTTTTGTCATTGTATCGCGGCTCGCATTTCGTAACGTGTGTCTCGAAACGTCAACTCGCACTTGTTTGAGCGCAAATCGCGGAATTACCACGTCGTCTCGAACAACTCAGAAAAGATAATCCTTCCACACTGAGAGGGAAATATAGTTGCCTTTGGCGTCAACTGTACGCTTTTGTGATTTTAACCACAAGAATAATTAGAAGAACCATTGTTTTAGTAAGTGTTATTAGAAAGAGGTTTCTTCTAATTATTTTTCTGGTTAAAATCACAAAAAAGTATAGTGGACGCCGAAAACAACTATATTTTTCTCTCAGTACATAATGCACACATTATGTATGTATGTATGAATGTATGTGCGGGAGAATGATCGCGCCTTCTGCGTTAATTAACGACAGAAGGAACGTGCAGTACCTTTCCTCTTGTACGATTTGACTCCCAATTCCGATTGAGTGGCGTGCATCATCATATTACACCGATAATGTTTCTCGTATTTAATAAAAAAAACTAATTAATGAAGCCAATAAGAGCTGTATTCGGCTCTTTCCTATAACCAGCTTTTTTTATTGCATACCAAGAAAGCCTTTTCAATCAAAGATATTTGGTTCTTCGTATTTTATATAATTATTTCACTCTGTCGTTTGTTTTCGAATACTGCATTCAAGTTGTTTAAGACAAATTAAGCCGAAACTGTAATATAAGATCAATGCTATGACAGAACGTGAGAGAATAAAATACTTTTCCCAAATTAAAAATTACTCATAACATTAGAGAAATTAAATATATTTTCAACGAGACACCTTCCAATCGATCTTTCAAATTCTTATGTGCATAAAAGCACCGATACATAATCATGTACACGGGGAGAATATTCTAGTTTTTCTTTTTCATATAAATTCTTTTTAATTTTACTATGTTTTCAGTAGTCCAGGAACAGACTGCCGGTAACAGATTGTTACGCTAAGAAGTATAGTTTTCGAAGCAATTTAGAAGCATAGCAAGTGTTCTCACAGTGTTGAGTTGATCCATATGTTTGTGCAGATTTTTAAATAAAATTAAAATGCTTTATATTCTGGTCAAAAACAATTTTAATTAATGATACGTGCGTCATTCTTTTCGACAATCTTTTGTCATTTTTCACGTAACTTTATAATATTCCTCTCGTAGAATTCTTGCGCTTTCCGGCGAAGGAACGTTTCAAGCGTTTTTTCACATCTTCTAAAAAAGCGCAGTTTGTACCGTCTATAATGAGCAAAATAGATTATGATCGGAGGGAGCAATGTCAGATGAATATGATGGGTGAGGCAAAACATCCCAGCCAGATTGTAACAGTTTTTATGGAAGCAAAGAAGCATAATACACTGGAAAAACTCACTATTGCCTTCCACCTTCAAGCCGTATCAAAGATAACTGTACTTCTTTAAACACTATTACTTACACCATAAGATATGCTGTGATATGTAGCTATCATAATATAATACATAGATGGTCAATTCTCTACTAATACCAACATGCGGATGCCAACTATATAAAAATCTGCACGAACTTGTGGATCAACTTAGTATATTTCACTTTCTAAAATCTAAGTAGCATACATGAAATAAAAAGACAGTGAATTGTGGGATGTCGATCTATGTCTCGACTACACGAAATCCTACGGCAATTTTCACTATAAAATTATCTTCCGTATAAGACACGGAAAGTACAGGTCGTAAGTTTACCCGCAACGAGTCCTTCAATGCGTATTCTTACTTCCACGCGAAGAACACGACTGCTCGACAAACACGGAGTTCAACAGGTCGGCCGCGGGAGCGGTCGTTAGGATTTTTTCGGCCTTATTATGCTCGAAAATGAATTTCACGCGGTGGCACCGATTTGCAAACGGCGATATCCCGGCGTTGCCGTCGCACCCTTCAAGGTCAGGGTTTCCGGAAACGAAATGAGACTACCGCGGGATTCTCATGCAAATGAAAATCCGACAGCGTCGAGCCGCTTCGCGACGGGAGAGAGAGAGAGAGAGAGAGAGAGAGAAAAAGAGCCAGCGGAATCAAACGAGGATAGGCGCGGGGGTGTCGGGTCGGGGTGAGGGACCAAGGGGCTGGGGAAAAATTAATGTCGTTAACCCCCTCGCGGGTTCTCTCGGGGTATTAAAAGTACTCGGTCTTCCGCGCGCGCGATTCCCGTGTCCTCCTTAAAACAGAAGCGTTCCTGTTGCGCGAATCCTGCGATCGTCGTCGCTCCTCCAGCCACACTCGTACTCTCTGATTTTTTGGAATGAAATTCCAAACTCGATAAGTAGATTGACACAGCCGAGTCGCGCGAGTTTGAGTGATTGTTCTCGCGAGTAGAATGAATCCTCCACTCTCTGAATCGCCTGAATATTTCCACTCGAAATCGATGAACGATTCTAACATACTCTATCGTCGTGGAGGAATAAATTCGTTCCAATCGAGTGAAACTGTTCACTTACCGCGATCCCGCTGACGCTCCGATGAATTTTCACTCATTTCAAGTGAGTGATTCTGTTTTCAGAAATTTAAAGAATGAAGGAATTTTAATAAAGATTAAGGACGAGATTTGGGGAATAGGGAGGCAACATTTGTCCTCTCTATGTGCGTTGTCAGTAATGTTGGTGTACACAGAAATATTTAAAATTACCGTACGAAGTGTCAAGACTGAATTTTACGTCTTAAGTGAAATATTCTGCCAGTAGTGTGCCCCGAGAGAATCCTCGCGTGAGTCGTCAATTTTCAAATTTGATATTAAAATCCCGTGAAAGCGAAGATCATTATTTTCCCGCGCGAAGACTCTTTGTCCGAGTTCGAGTACAATGGATTCTGAATATCTTACACGCCAGAGGCTCGCAAAGTGCCAGTCGCAAATGACAATTTATGCCTGAGCTAGTTAATTATACCGAGTGTCCCAGAAACGTTTCAGCCATTCGAATTCTCGCAAGAAGTCCTTTGACGAAGCTGGAATTGCATAGTTTCCGGGAGAGACATCTCCAGAGAATTCACGATCTCCTCGCCGCCGCCGTCGCCGCCGCTCCCGATGTCCGTCCCGTCATCGTCATTAATACGAAGCCAATTGATCCTCGCGGCTCACCACGAAGAAAACAAATCGGCGCGTCAAACGAGCAGCGCGCACACACACACACACACACAACACACAACGAGCAATTACGCGTATCACTTTTCACGCGGCGATAATACGTTCTAATGTGACAGCAGATGCCGGCGGATGGCAGCTGCGGGTCGAGGGCCATCGCGCGATCCGCATTACCGGTAATCCTGTAAATCGTGTCACTCGTCGCGCCCCGTGTCACCTCGTTAAAATCGCCGCTAATTACCTCCCGACCCCTCGGATGGCGTCGAAAATTTGCGGGGGCAGATGTTCGCCGGTGTGGCGCGGCGCGGAGTCGCGCCGTCCACAATCGCACCCTGGCGGGCCGCCGCGCGCTCCTTCTCCCGTTCTCGAGTGCGTCGCTCGCTAGATTGTCGGCGAGCAGCTTGTAACTTCACCGAACAAAGGGTTAAATCGGCCGCGAACGAAGTCTGGAGCGACCAACTGACCGGCCGGCTCGTTCTCTCGACTCCGCGTCGTATCGTCGTCGTCATTCCGCTCTGACAATCCGCGATCGTTTCCGCGCGGAATCCGAACGATCGCAGCGGAAGGGAGGAAGGAATCTCCTCGGATTTCAACTCCTCGCGCGTAAACAAAACGTGGAAAACGGATTTGCTTTTGGGAATTCTGTCTCACGCAGAGACTCACGAGCGACGGTTCTTTCGAGCCGCGTTTCTCCGCGTTCTCCGATCATCCACGGTTCACGTGACAATTGCATTTCTCCGTCGGCACGTCAGTGCGCGCGAGAGTAGGTAGGGGGCGAAAAGCGGGAGGAAGAAAGATTTTTTTCCGAACGCAATGACATCAAAACACTGCGCTCTCTCGCCTTTCGGCGGATGTTCGCGGCTCGTTTTAACAGACCTGGTTTGTAAGGATATAATTTTCGGCCGAATTTTCCCGTCAAAGATGAAAAACTGACAATGACAAATTGCCTATTTTCTGCAATCGAAAACTTTGTAATTGTATAAAAACGGATTCAAATACTGAACAAATTGAAACAGCGCGGCGCACAAGTACATTCCACGAATCTAGATTTACAATCGAGTAATAAATCTCTTTTTTTTGTTTTTTTTTTGACTTCCGAAATTAGATTACGAAGCCGCAATTTGTAAGTTCGTATCGAACAATAGTTGAAGAGTGCGCGTAACGACATTTCGCGGAATACACAAAAGAATGAAGAGTCACAGGCAGGTTGCGTTAATGGGTCGATATCCCATTGTCGCACACTGCGAATTAATGGGAAAAATTCATTTCGCTGTCATAAAGATCCCGGAAAACATTTTTTTTGCCGATACCTTTTATGAGACATTAATTTCATTTCGTATCATTTATGAAAATCCCGTTTCAATCTATAGCAGCGCGGGGGAAAAATTAGGGCAAGCTTTGTGTTGCGTTAAAACGGGATATAATTTTAATGGGACAAAGAATTCCTTCCAGTTTGCATTATCACAACTTTTAGAATTTAATTGCGCGCCGTCATTTATCGTCGTGCATTCGACAGCGATTCGTTTCGTTAATCCCGTTTCGCCTTCTTATATCCGTCGCTCTCTTGTCCTCTTAGCGAATTAATTGCAAAAATTGGGCACGCGATATCTCCGTATTTCTCTGAATTACATTGCGAGACACATCGATGTATCCTTGGGCGCCCACGAAATTGCAATTTGATGTTTAGAAAAAGTCGGGGAGCTAATAACGCTCCGTAAGAAACGAGTTCGGATAAGGAACGATGAGTAAAACTAGATAGAGCTCTCGGACATTCGTTCAGCACGTAAACAATTAACAATAGCTTACGTAGGATGCTCTCCGGTTGCAAAAATTTAATTAAAAAATCAACCATCTTGTGGCTCATCAGAAGTTGACTAAAGCCACCCACATTGGCTCTTATTGACAATTTCTTCGTGTATATTGACTGGAAGGAAATGTGGCTGTTCATGTGAACAACAGAATACTTTGGAGGAGAGTTGTCGAAATCATGCCGGTCTCCCAAATCGTACCTCGTCAATTTCTTTATTATTATTGAATATTAAACGACATTGAACGCGCGCTAAAATTAAATGAGCAACGCGAGAGATACAAGCGAACAATTTTCAGAGTATATCTTATTCTGTGCGTGCTGCAAGAATTTAAAAAGATCAGCTACCATTTAGGAGACCGGCACAAGAAATGTCAGCAACTTCCCTCCTCATATACATTCTCATAACTCGTGAAATAAAAAAATGAAAGAAAAAGAATAACGTCAAAGCACACAACTCGTAGTTGAGAAGGAAGCGGGTCGCCCGACGAGAGAGCGAGAGAGAGAGAGTGAAAGAGAGGTAGAGAGAGAGAGAAAGAGAGAGAGATAGAGAGAGAGAGGCCCTTCGCCTTCTTCGCTGAACTTGACCGAGTTTCCTCGTTCACCGGGTAACCGGGCAAGGTATGTAAAGTGGACAGCATTCATCCTTGAACATTGAATCAGCATGTAACATGATTAGGTCATTAACGCCCTAACCAAGTTAGCATAGTGCGAGGGACTTCGCTCGCCACGCTTACCCCGGGACCGTGCGACCTGGGTAGGTACCTCTCTACCTACGTTCGTTCATAAAGCCGGGGCGTCGCGACGCCGCGCCGCACCGCGTCGCGTCGCACCCGTGTCGCATCGGCGTCGCATCGCCGTGCGGCGACCAAGACGGCGGCGGCGGCGGCGGCGGCGGCGGAGGCGGCGGTGGTGGTGTCGGCGACAGCGGCCATGGACTTCTCGCGTGGAGGTCGAAAGTTCGGTGAATCGCGCCTTCCATGGAATATCGAATTTTCCGGCGATGAAAGCGATACCGGAAATCGAATTCCGACTCCGCCTGCCTGCTCAGCCTCTTTCTCGACCATCTAACGGGTGAATGCGAGAGACAATATGCGAGAGCGCGGCGAGAGAATCCGTGACCGAGCTGACCGCGTGTCTCGAAGCGTTATGGGATCGTTAGCGGAGTTTGTTGATCGCGTTGGCCCGGGAAAACGCATCACGGGATAACACGAGTTCGGGAAGACGCGGAAGACACTTTTGCGCCTCGCTCGGCGATGATTTCGAGCGGAGTTTCCGCTCTGGAGCTGTCTCCTCCTTCTTCTCTACGGAATGAATGTCGCGGAATCTATTGTGAAATTATGCGAATTCTATTTGTTAGCTTTCCTTCTCCCTGTTAATCTCGTTTTATATTTAACTTCCTGAGCCGAAATCTTGGCCTTATGTTAAATTTTGAATTCTACAACGCAATAGGAACTAAGTTAGCAAAGTAGGCTTAATTCTAATGATAGAATTAACTTCTACTTTGATTCTGATAATGTCCGAAATTTCCCTTTTCACTGTCTTTAGTGTCAAAATAGGTTATATTATGAACTTCAGAATATTAAAGTAGGTGTTGAATGGAAAGTAAGATCAAAATTTCGACTCGGGTTCATTCTTCTATCATATTTGACGAGTCGGTTTAGGAAAAGAAAAATATTTGCAAAGTGGCAATGGAGGGAGGGGGGGACAGTGCAGCACTTGTTTTTCCATAACTTTCATGACACTTTTAATAAAAGAGAGAAAGAAAAAGAGAGAAAATTTTGTTTCTTAGCAATATTTTTCTTAGAAGACAAATTTCCTTTCGTATGTGTTTAGATTTTCGTTAAGATAAAAGTGCTGCGCCATTTTTTGCCACTGACTGCAAATGATTACTGCGGAATAAATCGTCTCTTTTTGCATCATGGAAAATAAATGATCGTCTCTTTGTCTTCTTTTGCCTGTTTTGTCTGTTTTTTTTTTTTGTTATCATGCCTGTTTTGTGTGCGTGTTCGATGTACGGTTTTTTATTAAATGTATATTTAATATGTCATTTAATATGGCTATTAATGTGTCATTAAATCACTTTACGGGCGCGATCGGCGAGTGTAATTCGAATGATATATTTATAAAATAATTGCAATACAATTACATATATATGTATGTATACATACATAATACAAACGTGTGCGTGTGTGTGTGTGTGTGTGTGTGTGTGTGTGTGTGTGTGTGTGTGTGTGTGTGTGCGTGTGTGTGTATGTGTATCGGCAGAATTGAAATTTATCTGACTTCGTCTACGGCACGAACATTATCGCGATTTGACACGAGACGAAAGCGATGCACACGTCTTTGCTTCTCCCTCTCCTTGGAAGTACGTGTCTGCCGTCGTGAAAGCGTTAAAGCCGCGTTCTTCTTTTATTGCAGGAGCAGAAGGCGCTTTTAAAAAGTTAAAGCCCGACCCCTGCGCCTCCAGCCCTCACATTGGCCACACACCTACGACAGCCAGTTGTCCAACACCCGCCCGACGGCGACACAGAACTACCTTCACGCAGGTTTGTATGAGAGCCACCTAAACGGTGACACTAGTAGTCCGGTTTGTTCAGATTGAAACACAATGTCGACGCGCGCGCGCGATGTATCTGAAGTGTCGACGACCCCGTTGAAACGTAGCGCAATTTACGTGCAACACGATTGTGTACTTGAATAATGAAGCGAAATTTAACGTCATTCGTGGTTTGAGTCGCTCATATTCGCGGCAAAAAGATACATACACATATGTATGCGATTTTTAACTGATACAGCATTTTTAATATTAACATAAATGTTTATTAAAACACCAAACCTGTCCGTTTATGTGCGCTTATGTGCGGATAAAATACATCGTATTATATCGTAATATAAAAATTACTCGGGTTTGATGCAAATAATATCAAATCCGCGCGCCTCTTGATCGACGGATATGCTTCGACAGGATATTTTACACTGAGGAAAAAATGTCTGGTATTTGCAACTATACAATCACACAGAGAGGAATGATTACTATAAATGATGGCCAAGAGAACTATTTCTTTATTACACTCTACTATAATGAGATTGTATGCATATGACTGTTAGGCCCGATCTACAATAGTAGGAGTAGGAGTAAGAAATAAGCAGTAAGTAAATGGACCAATCACAATCGATTATTTTTGAATCGTGAGAATGGAATTGGCCAATTTGCTTAAGCTGGTGGCACATAGAAAAACTTAAGCAGTAAAACGTAAACAGTAAGCAAATTGACCAATCACAGCCGTTGATTCTTGGGCTGTAAAAAGAATCAATGACTGTGATTGGTCAATTTGCTTACTGTTTACGTTTTACTGCTTAAATTTTTCTATGTGCCACCAGCTTAAGCAAATTGGCCAATTCCATTCTCACGATTCAAGAATAATCGATTGTGATTGGTCCATTTACTTACTGCTTATTTCTTACTCCTACTCCTACTCCTTACTCCATCTATTGTAGATCGGGCCTACCTATTCTTCTGCAAAAAATGCATGTCGCGGCGGCGCTAAAAGTAAACGCTATAATTTTAGTTAGATCAGCCAATTTTTTTTTTTCCTTTGGTGTGCACGCGCGCGTTTCCTCGGGATATAAAGTGCGGAGAGTGCATCTCTCGCACCCCCTTCGACAATAGCGTTTCGATTAGCTCTCTGCTCTTTCGTATCGCGTCCAAATTTCCTGCCGGCTAGTTGAAATCGACCTTTACCACGGCTTTCCAATTGTTTCGTAGGAGCAGCTGGCGGAATTGGAATCAGCGTTTGCAAAATCTCATTATCCGGACATATACTGCCGGGAGGAGCTGGCGAGGACCACCAAATTGAATGAGGCCAGAATTCAGGTGAGTAGCATGCCGCTGCTCGCGCTCGACAGAGAAAGAAGACGAGCGACTCTTCGACACACGACGACTCGAGAGCTCGAAAGACGTTCCCGGGTTGCTCGACACGTTCGCACTTGAGATGTACTGGGTTGACTCATCAGATCGTGCGGGTTTTTGAACAAAATTGAAATGCATTTTATTCTCTTGTTGAAAACAGTTTCGATCAATAATATATGCGCCATTCTGCTCGACGATCTTTCGCCACCTTTCACGTAATTTCATAATTCCCCTCTCGTGAAACTCTTGCGCTTCTCCGGCGAGGAAACGTTCCAAGCGATTTTCCACGTCTTCTGAAGGAGCGCGAAGTTTACATTGTCAAGGGAGTTCTGCAATGAGCGAAACGGATGACAATCGGAGGGGACAGTGTCTGGTGAATATGGTGGAGAATGAGGCAAAACATTCCAACAAACTCCAACAATTTTTCCGGAAGTAAAGAAGCATAATGTATTGGAAAATCTTATTGGTGCCTTTGATCTTCCGCAATAAGGACGCGACTGCACTTCTTCACTATCACTTACACTATAAAATATGTCTATACACTATAAAATAATGTTCTGAAATGTCAGCTATGAAAGCATATATATACACGGAAAAAAAATTCTGTTGGTGCAACCGAATTTTCGGTTGCTCAGGGATCAGACGAAAACTCGGTTATAGGAACAGAAAAATTCCTTTATGAGGCTACCGTATAGTCAATTGTTCACAATTGCCTCAACCGAGCTCTAATATCGTTGAATATTCAGACGAATACTTTCGGTTACGACAACAGAAATATTAGTTTTCATAACAGAAATATCGCTTCTGATCATCTAATTTTCAGTTAGTTCCTATTTGATTGCCCCAACTGAAATTTTTTTTGTGTGTAATCACATGGAACTATCCTCCTAATACCAACATGCGAGTATTAACTAGATCCGAAACACGAACTTATGGGTCAATCCAATATTTTACGAAAGTCTCGACCTAACATCAACGTTTCACGGACACTTTTAATGTTTTTAATTCGCGACAGGAGAATAATTTTCGAAATCTCAATATACCCTTTTATATTGTATGAGAAACTTGCATCAGTCGTAACCCAGACAACACAAATGCCCAAAATCGAGTCATAAGACGTCTTTAGGATGTCTTTAAGTCATCTTTAAGACAATACTTTATAAACTTGTCTTAAAGATGTTTTAAAGACGTCTTATGATCCGATTTTGGACATTGTGCTGTCTGGGAATTTCTCGCCGTGTTTTTTTTTATTAATAACAGTTATTAAATAAAATATGTCGCGTTAAATCGCGGTACATGTCATCACTATCCGCTTCACATCGCTTTCTGTCACCGGTTCTGCAAATCACGCCTCTTTCGGGCCCGTGAAATCATCGTCGACCCTTCGACGAACTTTCGCAAGTCCCTCATAGTTAAAACACAACTCGCGTTCGCGTGCGTCGGGGAGTAAGATGCGTGATTCTATATTCTATTATCAACGCGATGCTTCGCCGAACCGAGCCGCACGGAGCCATCGGGGTTGTTCGAAAAAGATAGGCAGGTAGGTACACTTATCCCCCGCCTATCTTTTTGACTGTGACTCATTGCGTAATCGAATCAAAGACGCATGTGGGGTCGGCGAAATCAAGTTACGGTCGCAAATGTCGGCCCAAGACACCCTGTATTCTTCGAGGGTCGTGGAATCGATCAGAGGGGGACCGAGACATTTTCAACCAGCGTATACTCGCGCATGCTGTACACTCTCATCACATATACTCTCTCTCAGCAGTCCGGGGAAGCCTACGTGAACGTCGAACGATGAATTCGGACGGCGAGCGTGGGATTTGAGTTATGTTTATTAATTTCTCGTATTAAAATATCAACGGCAAGTTGGACATCAACGAGTCCTACGACAGTGATGCGGTTTGCGATGACATTAAGGGAGGATTCGGCAATGAAAGACGGAGACAGAGACGGAAGCAGAGAGAGAGAGAGAGAGAGAGAAAGAGAGAGACAGAGGAAGAGAGGGAGGAGCAGTGAAGGTTTGGGGGTGGCGGCGGCGACGAGGGAACGTCAGGAGGCCCGTGGGTGCACCGAGCGCGCGCACGTTACGGCCTCGAATTCCGAGCGAGCGGGTACATATTAAAACAGTCGTCGGTGCGTTGCGCTCTTTTGATATATAATGCAGCGGGGTGTTGTTTGAGTTAAAAGCCCGGGAACCGCCGCGACTTAACCCTGTTAAACTGCGATGCCAAGTAAAACGCGGTTTGCGCGTCGCTCGCCCGGTTATAACCGATGCACAAAGTGTCCGCGCGAGGGCCGCGTCAGGAGGAGGCGCGGCACAGCACGTCACAACTCCGGACGAGGGGGACGACGGCCGAGCTGGCTGGCCCCTGCGTCGGCTGTGTTCCGTTCCCGACCTCAAACACGAGATAGAGAGATGGAGGGACAGAGACGGAGAGTGGCTCGCAGTTTTAAATGTCATTTCCAGTCGCTGGTTTTCCGTCGCGGCTGCCCCAGAATCGGCCAATTACCTGGCGTAACCTAGCGAAGCGCGCTTTGCGCCGTAATTAACGCTTGCGTCATCGGTTTGCGCGTTTCGGCTGCTCTCGACCCTTGCACCCTTCGCCGTGTCCAACCGCTTTTCTCGGCCCGGCACGTCTTCCTGTCCCGTTCCCGCTTTCTCACGCGCGTGAAATCTGTTGCCTTGAATGGGAAAATGGAATTTCGCGACTCCCTCCCGCGATACGCCAGAAATGCGATTTAGAGCGAGATTCCGAAGGTCAATCTCTTGCTCGCGATTTCTCTTCGCGAACGAATATCGCGCTCTTTCAGTTCAGTGTGGTACAAAAAGAGAAGGAAGGAATATAACAGCTACAGACTTCTACAAATTCACTCACTTCGAATATATTTCTCGGATATTCTCGGACATTCTCTTCAATTTCAACACAAAATCCAGAGTAGAGGCTCGTCTGCAATACATGGAGTAAGTTCGGCGTAAGTTTCATGAAGTGAAAAAGAAATAAAAGTAAACGTTTACTCATTCAACAATCTTACTCAAGAGATTTTTCCGGTGCAAGGAAGCCAGAATATAGGCGTAAGCGAAGTAAATGATTTTTATTTCTTGCTGCAACTTACGGCAGACTTACTCCGCGTGTCGAGTACCTTGACGGTAGCGGACTAAAAATTAAAAGGACATTCGATGTGTTGCAGCGCGTGACAATATATCCCCGTTATAATCCAATTCCGGCGTGTGTCCAATCCGTCCGAGATAATTCCGATAAAACGCGCGGCGCGCGAAGTAACACCCACTCGAATTTCAAAGACACCCTCCCGCCGTTTCGCGACGCAAATTTGTGGAGGGCGAGCGCCGAAATTTCGTCGCACCCCAGAGCGGCGGAGCCGGCTCGCTTGCGTATATACGCGAAACAGGGGTTCTCGATGGAAGAAAAAAAAGCAGGATGGCGGCCGCGTAAGAAAGGGGGCCCTTGTCCCCCGCCCGCCTCCGGCCTTCTTCCTCCCAAGCCCCGGTTTTCCCGACGCCATCTCCTCGTCCTCGCTCGCCCTCTCGTAGTGGAAGGAATAGCGAGAGCCAGGCAAGCCTGAGACGTTTCAGATCTATCTAGGGTGGAGAAAATTCAATTTAAAATGGCGGCTCAGATATAATGGCAGCCTCCGGTACAGCGTCACCCAACCCCCTGCGCGCCCAACTCATCTCAACTTTGCCACCCTCGTTCGCCGTCTATTTCTCTCTCGTCCTCGCCGCCTCCACGGCCCGTGTCGCTATCTTTGAGGAAACAGAATGCCGTGACTAGCACAGGAGCTTTTAAAGAGACGACTCGCTCTCTCTTCTCTCTCTCTCTCTCTCTCTCTCTCTCTCTCTTGTTTCTACATTCACGACGTCGCTTGATCGGTCGCTAAAAAATACATCGATTTCGCTTTTCGAATCCCGCGTCTCACCGTTCGTTATTGTAATTTCTTTCAATGTGATAAGCGCGATAAGTGACGCGAGTTCGGAGTATATCAAGCTCGTATCAAGCACTGTTTCACTTTAATTTCGGCATTTAACGATAAAGGAAAAGAATATTAAGAGAAACTAATATAAAATAAGAGTAATAATAAAAAAATTGCTAAGATAAATCCGGAAAGGATGAGTTTGATTTGGCAGATTGAAAACGACGTTTCAAGTCTGAAGAAAAGCTCCGGTGCGGAGCGCTTGCATGTGCAACAATATTGTGTTCCCATGTCTTCAATTGTCATATCTAAAATCCAGGTACATATTAATCTTACTTTCATTTATTTATTACCAAAGAACTTTGTCAGAGAGAAGTACTTGTTCATCTTCGCAATACGTATATTACGAGGAAAAGTGGCTGATCTAAATAAAATTACAATTATCTCTAGCTCCAACCACATTTCTTGTAGCAATGTGGCAGTACACCGAGAGAAAAAGTATCTATAAAATAGTTAGTATTTACTAACTATTTATTTTTAACTTATTTTACATTATTATAACTCATTATTTTATATATTTATTTGCGATGAATATTAATAACATATTTACTTACCGATAAAATATTTTTCACAGAAGAAAATATGCATTTTCTGAAGACCTTAAGAAAACATTTTCATGAAAATTATTTATTCTATTTAAATAAAAGAACTTGAAGATTCAAGGAAATATGTTATTAGCACCCAACAAGTAAACACTTACTATTTTTTAGATATATTTTACGCTCAATATAGTAACACGCATATAAGGTTATTATCACCGACATTATATAACAGAATTTAATAAAAAAATTATCCTCTTGGCCATAATTTATAGTAATTCTCTCTTTTAATTCTCTGATTAGAATTACAAGTACTAAACATTTCTTTCTCGATATACCTGATACCTCTTAATTATGAACAGGTTGTTAAACTGAAACGTGTAACTTGGGACTATCTTTTTACTGTGTATACTATGTAGGTGTGTTTATTTATATAACTAATTGAGATATATGAATATCTCTAAACAAAACTGTATCACGTCTCAGTACCTCTTGACAAAGTCATAGCTGCAATTTCATCGGTACCCATGCAGCCTGGTTGCTAACGGTGTATGCCGCGCGATTTGCAATTTCGCGAAACACGCAAACGCGTATTAGTGCACGTTGAATGAGCGTTTTCCATGCGAAACACCGGCGGTGCGTCTCGCGCAGGATCGTTTCCGTCCGTTTACGTCGTTTCGAGTGAGCTTTGCAGGAAACTCGGTAGGAAAATGTAACGGCGTCCCCCGCCTCCGTATACGTGTACGGCACGAGAATAAATTCAGTCAGGAGTATAAAGCAAGATTCACTTGAAAAGAGAGAGAGAGAGAGAGAGAGAGAAAAAGAGAGAAAATGTTTTCTACGATTGCTGCACGATTGCTGCACGGCAATTGCAATATTAAAAGAGAAGATAGTCGCGGTGCAATTGTGTATATACGGGCGCGCGAGAGAGAGAGAGAGAAAGAGTGAGAGAGAAAGGAGAAGGAGGAGGAGGAGATCGCGAGAGTATTCGTGACGGTAATGATAATAATAGTGAAAAATCGGGTAACACCGTGGTAAGAGAATAATTCTCGAATCACCGCACAAGAAATCCCATTACGCCGAGGAAAAAGAAAGGAGAAGCCCGAGCTCCCCGTGATATTGAGTTAGCCGAGTTTTCATTCGACCTTTTTACTTCGATTCGACTTCCGATCGAAGCCTACCTACCGGGCGTTCTACGAGAAAATCGGCTTCCTATCCGGCAGGAAACAAGGAAATTTGCGGGAGTCGGGAAAACCCCCGGCGAATGCTTCGTTTCTCGATCTTGATTCTCGATTTTCCACGTTTATGAGAAAAAAAATATCACAGTTTACGTAATTATAATTATTTAGCGATTCGTAAGTTTGACTCAACAGAAATGACTCTTCCACGTTATCCTGTAACGATCGATTGTCAATGAGAGATACGTTGAAACTCCCACAAGCTTCACAATTCAGAAAGAAATATACCTACAGGATAAGAAACATTTTATGTTGAAATCGATTCGTGTAGAAATTTTACGTTCAATTTTTAACATACCTATGCGTCAATCTGACATATCGTTGTGTTATTTTGACTCCTCTGCGTTGAATTTGTATTCACCATTCCTCAGTGTTAAAATATAATTTATATGTGCGTATTTTTTATGACGCACACATATTTCATATGCAAAGAGTACAGATAAGTTGTGTTATTTGTTGTATATTTGTCTCGTGTTAAATTAACACAAAAATTAGAACAGTGAAATTGGGACACGTGTGAAATATGTTAAATTTAACACAAAATTTGCAGTGCATCATTGTTTTTGAATCATAAGAGATATAGAAAAATCTGAGACCGATCTAATCATTGGATCCCGCGATCACGTTTCGATATATTTTTTGTACAATTTGTGTAATTATTGTAAATTCGTTACTGTACCCTTATGCTGTCTCCGAAAAAAAAAAGATGTTTTACAGCCGATCGCGGCTGTTATCGACGCAGCATTGGCGAGAATTTTATTTTTAGCTTTAACCTTAAAAGTTTACGATCGAATAACCGAATTCCGGAGTTCTATATCACGTAATTACGTTGAAATGTGCGGCCATGTCCATAATTTTCGAAATGGGCGCGCGCAAGCAGTACACCATTACATTACAGGTCTTACGCTCTTTTTATCCGACGAGAAAGCCATTATCCGTGTATCCATTTTCCCGGCTTGTATGTGGGTTAGCTATCAGAGTGCAGTATTCTCTCAGGCATACGGGGAGGATAGTTTTCTCGGTCGCGGTCCTCAAAGTAGCAGACATTTTGAGCCACGCTCCCCGTGGGACAGCCATCTCTCGCTCTTCCTCATCCTCTTTCTCCCTATCCAGTCTATCTTTCTCTATGAGTGAACGTGGGAAGGAGAAGAGCGCGGTTATTGAATTACGAACTCTTAGCTTTCCAGTTTCTTGCAGAGTGCGCGCCTTAAGGGACGCGAGTGCGCGCAAGTATGTTCTCCAAAGACTCCTCTACGAGCAAATAGAACGAACAAATAAAAGGAATCACTCTTTTAAGGATCTCTTTGGATCCACGTGCTCTACTCATCCGTAAATATGTGGAAAGAGTGTATGTGTATGTGTGTGCGTGCGTGTAATATTATATTTATAGACACATATACATGTATGTATGTATATATATATATATATATATATATATATATATATATATATATATATATATATAT
>NW_022639475.1:2281873-2284456 GCF_010583005.1 Odontomachus brunneus
CTCTCTCTCTCTCTCTCTCTCTCTCTCTCTCTCTCTCTCTCTCTCTCTCTCTCTCTCTCTCTCTCTCTCTTTAAAAGTATAATATTCCTGAGAGGTTAAGATTAGCAGAATCTATTGATGCTTTCAAGGTTGGTCTCTACGACTTTATTTTGAAGAAAGCGTTTAGAGTTTAGGTTTCTTGTTCTCATTGGTTAGTTTATTATAATGTCACTTTATTTTTTATTCATATCTTCTATAGGATGTTTCGTTTCTTTTCTCTCTAATTAATTATTGTTTATTGTTTTTTCAATATGTGCAAAACATGTTTCAATAGAATTTTATTTTATTGTATCTTTTGTGGACTACGTCCTAAAGTACCTTATAAATAAAGGATATACTAGATATATCTCTCTCTCTTTCTCTATATCTACTTATCTATCTATCTATCTATCTATTTATCTATCTATTTCTCTTTTATTCTTCCATCAAACATGTCGCGCCTTATAATTACGAATGCAGCGAAATGTTCGTGAATGCCGATGATGATGCCAGTGAATATTTTCTATATGTTTGAAGCTGGCAACCCCCGTACCGGCGTACACGCGGATGGAGATAACGTTGGATTATTCGACAGCCAAGTGTGTTTTATGCAATTGCAAATCGCCCCGCGGCGAGAATTCCAATGCGAATTGAGATTGATTATGCGACTTGCCTCTCGCACGTTCCGCGATTTCCATACATGTGAGTTAGAACGACGCATGCTCGTCATGAAAATGTTAATCAAGCCCTTTGTTGAGAGTCTTCGAATGTCCCTACCTGCCTTTGAAACGCATGTCTCTCCGACTGCCGCGATTATTTCTTCTGCTTTGCTGTTAATTTATATTTAATTTAATTTATATTTAAAACTATTAAAAAAAAAAATATATATATATATATATATATAATCATTCTCAATAATTATACCGTGATCCGTGACTACTAAATTCCCCGCGATCTCCTGTCGATTCAAACTCGACATCAGAATTAATATTCCGATTATCATCATTCTGATAATCGTCTCGATTCTCTATAATATTTCATATCCGAATCGGGTTCCCTCTGTTTCTCTCGACTCGGTAATCTCGGATTCCAACCAATTTCGCGGCAAGAACTTAATCTAAATAAGACTCCATTACTCTGCGCTCTCTCGGTTCTGTCTAGATATTTCTATAAAATTTCATTTGTCGCAATTTCCTATGTAGGACTGCCGATCTTTCGTTACTAAAATATATGAATTTATCGCGCCGCTTTTTCTTATCGTTCGAATTGTCGTGTAATGTACTCACGATAATTATTCGACGTACCACTGAGAAACAAATGCTTGATATTTGTAACTATGATCCCATAGAGAAGTAATTATCATATAAATTATGGCCAAGTATAAACTATTTTTTTCAATTAAATTTTTCAATTATTTTTTTCAATTAAATTCTCTATGCGATGCTAGTAATAACAAAATCTTATATGTAATCTGCTACTGCTATTTTGCTACAAAGAATATGGTAGGGATCAAGAATAAGTATATAATCTTAATCAGATCGGCCATTTTTGTGCGATGCGGGAGCAAAATTCGCAAATTTGAACATTTTTTGCGAATATATGAGGTTTGAACTAGATATAAAAAAGATGGAGAATCTTGCCATATGAAACACCAAGTATCGATTATCAGAGTGGAATATTAATTATTTTCATTCGCTTCGCGTGTCTCTCTTTTCCTCTCTAAAAAAGGACGCACTCAAGAAAGCACAGTTGTCGGGAAGTCGGTTCTATATCGCGCAACTACCTCGAGTTATACTCCGCCGAATTATAACTCCATTTTATTGCATCGTTTAATAACGGGACCGAGTCGCCGATTCCGTTATCTCCGATACCGGCTAAGTTAGCGGCTAGAAGATAATCTAAATAAAATCCAATTGCAAACTGCAAAACTATCCGGCCAACTTGCTTGTTTATCAGCATCTTCGATATACCAACGAAACCACCCATCCCGTTTACTCTCAGCAATGTCGTGCCTCTTTTTCGTAGAGTTTCTCTCGTATATCGACGATTCTTTCGATGGTTACTCGTTCTCTTAGCGAATTTTTTTTCCACTTTGAAGTGTATAGTTGCCTTATTTCGGAAAAAATAACTTTTTCTTTGACAAATATTACCAGACGTTTCTCTCACATGTGTGTTGACATTATAACCAAGATCATTCTAACAACTTCTACATATATAATCTCACTAATTTGCTTAATTTTTAATCTTAACAAGTTGCAGTTAAGGAAATCTATCCCAGAGCGCTGAATAAATTATACTTAAAAAATGATGCATATATGTATATATAATTGCTTTAATATTAATAATAAATGTACATACAAACGTTGAATCACGTGTATGACTATTAGATCGGGTCGTTCCTCCCTGATAAAGCGGACTGAAATGTTCGCGAAACGTCGGAATCAAACAAAGAAAAATCTACGTGGTTCAAACCCAGAAACGAAATCTAATATGCATGGACACCGCAAAAGCCTAAAATATCAAAATACGTGTATGACGTTTGGTGTGTAAGTACACGGAAAAAAA
>NW_022639475.1:2284466-2289392 GCF_010583005.1 Odontomachus brunneus
TATATATATATATATATATATATATATATATATATATATATATATTATAAGATTAGCAGATATAAGATCTGCTAATATATATATTAGCGAATCTTTTAGCTATCGCAACTAAATAACTTTGCTATGAAAGCAAGAAAATTTGCTCCTGCAGTTAATATTTTTAGTTGTCCATATATTAGCAAATCTTTTTTTTCCATGTACATACTGTCACTGTTCGCTTTTGACGTTTGCACGTCAGCATTTGTGCAATGGCCAATTACGACATGAAGATACGTCATATGATATGCGTTGATTGACTAAAATATATCCCACTATTCATAAACTATTAATTTATTGCGTAGGCGTTGGTCTCTTCGACGTGAGCTGATGCGAAATCGACGTCGACGTAGGTGACGACCTTTATCGCACCGGGTACCCCTCGGCTCCCGCTACTGTGTTAATTAATAATTTGCCATCGGGATTACTTCATGATTAAGCCCTAGATGATTAGTTGAGACAATTACGAGATTCTTTCCCGCATTACGAGTTAATCGAGTTCGGGTTGACGTGAAACGCGCGCGCGTCCAGAAAATTGCTCGTGCAAATTAAACGTGTTCTTAATTACACAAGAGAGTGTCTCGCGACACTAATATCCGCTGCGAATTGAATAGCGTGAAATGGCGTGAATAGAAATAGGAAAAAAAGCAAGGAAAAGTAAATACGTGGATCCCGAGTTATTCCTGTCTGCGAATTTTGCATCACTTCTGATTGCATCACTTCTGTAATTTAATATCTGTACAGTTTTTTGCTTTATTGTTGCTGTGAAATATTTTAATAAGTATTTTTCGTTACGTTTTCTTACTCATCTTGTGGGAATACGTTTGTTTTAAAGTTTATCACATTTGTGAAATCTAAAATATCTCGTCGAAAACGTGATTTCGATCAAAAGCGAGAGCAATCAAACTTGGCGATACAAAAACAGGCAGAATTTATTTAACATCGTACAAAATGCTGAATTACTGATTTTGGGGAACGGAGATAAACGTTTAGGCGAGTAGCCTTTACAATAAAAACTCTCTCTCTTTCTCTCCCTTCCTCTCTTTCCTCTGTGAACACACGGCGAATTTTTTCCCTTCGTTGTGGAGCTCGTACGTGCAGGTCCGAGCATCGCTGCGGATATTTCACGAGGCACTCTCTCTTCGGAAGCGCCATACTTCTACACAAAGAGTGATAGAGCTGTAAAGAGAGCGAGGCGAAAAGATATAGAGAACGCGAGAGAGAGAAGAAAGATATATGTGTGTGTGTGTGTGTGTGTAAGAGAGAGCAGGATGAAGAGAGGAGAGAGAGAGAGAGGAGAGAGAGAGAGAGAGAGAAAAGCCTCGTTCGAGCCACCCCGGCTCGTGTCACCCACTTCTGCGACGATGAGAGAGGGTGTACAGTAGAAATGTCGATAAAACGTGTCGGCCAATGAGCGAGCCCGATGTGACGTCACCACCACGGCATCGGCCAATCGGGTGGCGCCAGTGACGTCACCGGTGAGGGTGGAAACAACCCCCGACCCGGGACCCGAGAAGCCGCAGGCTTTTCTCTTTCTGGGAGCTGCTGGAAAGAGGGGTCGCTCGGCAGGGCGGGGCGCGAGGGTGGAGATTGTTGGGGCCACGGGGGGGTGGACGAGGGTAGCTGAGAGGCTGAGGGTGCGGAAACATGCACCGGTGTGGATGCCGGGGTGATGCCGGGGTGAGTCGCCGGTGGCGGCTCGGGCAAGCCCCAATATGGGTTTACTAATCCCGCGAAACAATGGAAATTGCCCGATGCAAAATGGCGATAGGTAAACCATCCTGGGCTCCCCGGGTGAGGCCGGGGGTAAACCTAAGAGGGTGGCTCGGAGATGAGAGTAAAAAATGAGAGCCCATTTTTGGCCCAAGAGGTTCGCGGCCCTTCTTTCGCGTCGCGGCGGAGAGGGGGAGGAGGGTGCGATCTGCTCGGTATCGCGGTAAGGGTTGGTCCTCGAGCAACCCTCGCCCGTTCGTACACCGCACGCTGCTTTGTTAGCCCTCTCGTCGCCATTTTGTTGCGAACACACGTGTCCCGATTGAATATCGCGTATCCAGAGTAACAGTCGTTTTTACGTACAAACTCGCGCACGTATAAGCCCTTCACGCTCGAAGGCTGCCGTGGCGGCGCCATCCGGAATTACTTATGAAACCCGAAAAACGTTGCGGCGGCAGCTGCTGGATTTGAAATCAGTTTCGAAACTAGCCGGTCGTAGCGTTTTCCGAATTTTGTTACAAGTTTTAGCTGGCGCCGCTACGGCGCGACTCCCGCGTCAGGCCAAAGGTTCGATCACGCGGATTAACGTCTCACTAAAATTATAGAGAGTCATCATCCTTGATCAATTATATGTTTCTCTAACGATAAAAAATCTACTAAATAGAGTAACAATATTCTTATAACATCATTATCACTAATATTATAAGGTATTTACGTGCTTACTGCGAAAAAAATAATTTCCCGTCAACTATCATTTATAACTACGGTTAACCGTAACTAAGTATGGTTAGCACTGTTAATAGTCAAACTGTTGGTTAACTGTAACTGCTTCACTGTGCAATTATAGTCAGCAATATTTCCCTCTCGATGCAGCGACACGATTCTCCGCGACTTTCGTTCACCGGCCATCGATCGTCTCGCACTGCTTCTCTCTCGCTCGCGTAATGAAAACTTCTCATATCAACGCGAGCTGCTCATTCACTGCTCTGTTTCCCCGCAGGTCTGGTTCCAGAACAGAAGAGCGAAATACCGGAAGCAGGAGAAGCAGCTGCAGAAGGCCCTGACACCGATTCCCGCCTGCCAAGGTGCCATGATGAGGAATATCTATCCTGGCGCCAGCAGGGGTTATCAACCCTATCCCCATCCTCACAACAGCATAAATGGCATAAATCGTTATCCCCAGGTGAGGCTCCCTTACGACGCGCAGGACGTTCCCGAAATTTCATTATTATCGATACCCGCCGCTTTGCACGCTCACCAATACACGCAACGCGAAGATACAGCCTCGATTATGGCAAGTAAATAATATAAACAAGACTGTTATGCGTATCGGATAAGAGTCGGGCGCGATTTTCGATGTGCATCTTTATCTCCGAATATACATTCTCTCTTGTTTCGTTAATTTCGAGAGACTTTTGATGTTATAATTAATTAGACACTTCTGCGGGAAGTCACGAAACAGCGAGAAAACGCGAAAAATATCGCGACTAGACAGATCGTCCTTTCGAGGCACACCGAGAGAAAAATTCCTCATTATCATAAAAAATTTTTTTATTATAAAATTATCCGAACGAAAGCACGTTTGCCGTCCGATAATCGTTAATGAAACAGATCGAACAGCCACCATCGTAAGTCGTCTCTCATCATTTGTTGTTTCAACATATACGTTGTTTTAATATATACGTTGCCCGAGATACAAATCACATTTGCTCTCGTTTATTTGATTTTAAATATATCTTCATTACAAAGAAGCGTTGCTCCGAGCGTTGCGGCAAATTGAAAGTAACTAATCATTCGTTCGTCGCACTACGACGGAGTCATTCGCTGTCAACGGAGACATTCGTCGCGGCTGCTAGGGTGTTTCGTTAAATTAGCGAAACTGTTTTTCTCACAGAGTGGCACGATCCGTTTGGATCGTTGAGGAGGGAATCGCACGGCACGTCCGGCGTATTATCTAAGAATTTCGATGCAACCGTCGGATAATTTCGAGGGTTCGCATGTCACGGGGGAGGAGGTGAAGGGGGAGGGAAGGGGAGGGGTGGGGATGGAGTATGAATTCGATGCGTTTCTCGTTAATGATTTTAACCGAGCTATTAAATTGGAGTGCACCTGAGCGTACGTCCGGCGGCGCATCGCTATCGGTCGATATAGCTAAATTGCATTTCGGCTGATTAGTTGGGTCGGCCGGATTACCGAATGCCTACCGCTTTAATTGAGCCAATAATTCGCGAGCGTGTCGGTTTCCCCCCGGAAAAGAAAACAACTCGTTCGTATGGATTACGCAGTCTTCGGTCTCGAATTCGAGATTGCGCGATATATTACGCACACGAATATCTCGTTTCGCTCGACGCTTACCAAACTTGACGTGATTCGTAGTTTCCCTCTTCCTCTCTCTGTCTTTTTCTGTCTCTCTGTCTTCCTCTCTCTTTCTCGTGGGGAGATAATTTCCAGCGCTTTTATCCGAAATGAAATCTCCCGTAAGAATTTTCCGTAAAGGGTGACGCCCGACAAGGCGCGCGCACTTGTCGCAACGAGCCACTTCGGCCGGATAATCGCGCTTGATAATCGCGCTTGATAATCGCGATATATCATGCCACGTGTAGGTACGCAACGTAACACGTTGGAAAATTGATTACGGCCCGGAAATAGACACCACGACACATTATTAATCCATCGTTTCAACAGTACGTGTTACGTGGTTAATTTTTACATAATGAAACCATATCTCTCTCTCTCTCTCTCTCTCTCTCTCTCTCTCTCTCTCTCTCTCTCTCTCTTCCTTCCCTCCTTGCTCTTTCTCCAAGTGCCCATATGACCCCACGAGATTAAACTCGCTGAAATTATGCCGGCTTCAGTCTTTTGTTCATGGCGAACTGGAGTGTACAGTGTAGTAAATCGCGAAACAGCGTGGCCAAAGCGAACGACTCGTCGAGCAAAACGCGAACCCACGCGAAGGTTCCTTCGGAGAAGCCATAAAAGTCACTCGGCGCCGGCGAAATTTACATTCGTTTAATTGTCGCATATATCGCGAGGCCAATATTGAGGGACTGAACTCTTCTGGTAGTACTAATAATGTAGTCAGTTGCAGAACACGCGGCTTAGACATTGTTTTCTAATAAAAATAAATATTACGAGTGTTTTAAGTTGTTCGATATCAACATGTCTCTCTCTCTCTCT
>NW_022639475.1:2289402-2290056 GCF_010583005.1 Odontomachus brunneus
ATATTACCAGACGTTTCTCTCACATGTGTGTTGACATTATAACCAAGATCATTCTAACAACTTCTACATATATAATCTCACTAATTTGCTTAATTTTTAATCTTAACAAGTTGCAGTTAAGGAAATCTATCCCAGAGCGCTGAATAAATTATACTTAAAAAATGATGCATATATGTATATATAATTGCTTTAATATTAATAATAAATGTACATACAAACGTTGAATCACGTGTATGACTATTAGATCGGGTCGTTCCTCCCTGATAAAGCGGACTGAAATGTTCGCGAAACGTCGGAATCAAACAAAGAAAAATCTACGTGGTTCAAACCCAGAAACGAAATCTAATATGCATGGACACCGCAAAAGCCTAAAATATCAAAATACGTGTATGACGTTTGGTGTGTAAGTACACGGAAAAAAAGATTTGTTAATATATAATATAAATATAATAGATAATATAAATATAATATTAATATAAATATAATATTAATATAAATATAATGGATAATATAAATATAATATTAATATAAATATAATGGACAACTAAAAATATTAACTGCAGGAGCAAATTTTCTTGCTTTTACAGCAAAGTTATTTAGTTGTGATAGCTAAATAACTTTGCTATGAAAGCAAGAAAATTTGCTCCTGCAGTT
>NW_022639475.1:2294590-2294904 GCF_010583005.1 Odontomachus brunneus
CTCTCTCTCTCTCTCTCTCTCGCCGGGCGAGAGTCGAGAGCAGAAATGTAAGAGGCGGCTTCTAGCCGATAATTATGTTTTACATACGTTAATTACCGCATTACTTTCCTGTCGTTGTTCCAGCCTGGCCGCTCAAACCGAGCACGTAACTCCGTAATTTCATTGATATCGCAGAATTCATTTTTGCCCTCTCTCGTACGCTCTCGCGCACGGGGAATTAATTATACGCGACATTAACACCGCGCGTGTTCGTATCTTCCTTTTTTCTCTCTCTCTCTCTCTCTCTCTCTCTCTCTCTCTCTCTCTCTCTCTCT
>NW_022639475.1:2295010-2307287 GCF_010583005.1 Odontomachus brunneus
CTCTCTCTCTCTTGCTCTCTCTCTCTCTCTTTTCTTTTTTTCCAGCCGAACGATAAATCTAGCGGGCGGCGCGTGATTGCGTCGTTCGCATTATTTTTCGCGGGCAGTCAGTATTGTGCCACGAACGCAACGCATTCGTAACGGCCGATCTCTCGATTGTGCTTCCGGAATCACGAGCGAGAAATCGCCTGACGACGACGACGACGTTATTAATCGCTGAAACGACATTTCAGATGGGCACGACGTCTTACCCGAGCATGACCCAACCGTTCTCCATGTCGCATTCAGCGTCGAATATGTCGGCCGTCACCGGTATGCGACAAGATGCGATGGGTGAGTCATAAATAATGCAACGCCACACACAGTGCTTTAAATTGCGTGCGTAGAGTGAGTGCGACACGCGAGCGCGGCTCGTTCTCATTCGGGTCAAGGATTATGCAAATCCCCGGTATAATCCCGCAGATACCGCGAATATCTACCTTTTATTTCAAGATAACTGTACTCGCATCCTCGCGAAAAATCGATAGCGCGTTCTCACACGCCGCCACCCCGCCGCGCGAACTCGGTGGTGCCCGTTGCCTCTCGAGATCTCTCGATTACCGTTTTCCATTGACTTCTTGACCGATATTAATAGTCGCTACTTGAAACTTGTCCTACGCGAGATACTCAAATCTGTATTTAGAATTAGATCTGAGTTTTTTATTTGACTTTTGTGCAATATATGTATAATATATAACGTTGTAATCGCGATTCAGCTGAGGAACTCACGTCTAATGTTAGATTAAAATCTGAGTATCTCACCTGAGACAAGTTCCAAGTAACGATTATTGATACGGCTCTTCGCCTCTCAAATAATCTCTTAGAGATCTGCGTTTGGCGCAAAGTCACGTTTTCGGAGATCTGCTCGAGCCATTTTTCAAGAGTGATAATTTTGCGACTGTTACATCGCGAGAACATATATAAATAAGAAACAGAAGAAATATCTATTCGCTGAGTAGTCTAATAACTTATTCACTTGTACTAATATAAGTTATTGTTTACGAATAAGACGATATACATTCTCTGAAAACTTTACAAACGAAAGCAATTGTTTATTCTATTCGAATCAAAAAGTTGAGCAGATATGGTGTTAAGTCACCTACCATAAATATTTTTTTCATTTTCCTCAGGTATTCTTTCCCTCTCAGTGTACAGATTTATAGAGTTTACTGATAACAGCGTTCATCAACCGATAACAATATTCATATTGCAAAAAGTATATTAATAATAATACTTACCAAATAGTATATCGACAATAGTCATCAAATGATATATTTATAACAGTTACCAGATGATATACTGATAATAACAGTTGATAAAAGCGATAGTATACGGAAAGAATATTATAGTTAATTTATTTATTAGCTATATTATATAGTTCTTAGTATATAGTTCTATATTATACTTCTTTTTCATATAAATTCTTACCAATTTTATCATGTTTTCTTGTAATATAGAAATTAACTGTCGGTAGAATCTATTTTGTTAAAGAACAAAGTAATTTTTTTAACAGTACTCTTTAGTTCAGGAACTTAAGTTCCTAAAATATACATCCTAAAACGGATGTATAGTAAATTGAGACATTATGTTTCGACATTATGAGGCGGTGTGTTTCTCAATATTATAAAATTCTACATTAATATTTACTACAAAAATCTCTTCGTGTACTACAGCTCTGCTACACGGTGAGAAAAAATATCTAAAAAGTAAGAAATATTTCTCTGATGGATATTAATATTCATTTGTGCATTAATACACGGATTTTTACATGGAGACAAAATTTATTTCGAAAAAATAAACATGTTTTTTCTCAAAATCGATGCTTTTTTTCATGAAAGCAATTATACTTTCAATTTAAACAAAATAGAATTTAGACTTAAGTAAACATGTTAATATCCCCTAAATGAATATTTCGCATTTTTCAGATACTTTTTCTCTCACTGCTACTACTGACAGCAGATTGCCTCGATCGTGACCGCGCAATTTACCCTCACATCCGATTATTTTGTAGTATTTCAGTGGAAAAAACTCGTGTCGATTCTTTTCCCACCGCGAAACAGGCGTATAAACTAATTTCTACGCGACTTCAACGCGACTTCGTCCTTCCGTCTGACCTCCTCATTCGCCAACGACTTTCCGCGGCGTCCTCGCGGCCGCTGACCCGACATTATCGAATGATTCCGCAAAAATCCGGAGCGGAAATGGTGCGAATCCGACGCCCGTGTGCACGAGAGGCAGCGCCGGCTCCTCCAAGACGCTCTCTCCATTTCCGCCCCAGCGCCGTCTTACACCATTTCCGGCGCGAGATGGAATATCGCTTTTAAATCGAATCAAGACTATTCGCGAATTGCCTGCCTGCCTGCCTGCTTGCCTGCTTGTCGGCGGAGTTTGCGAGCTCGCGACTGCGACGAGCACGCGCCTCTACGGCGCTCGCAATCTCGCCCGCTTCTCCTTAACGACTTAACGTCTTAATGCCATAGCAGATCGACCGATTAGCGGCCGACTCGATCAAGCTCCGTGGAAAGTCGTTAAATCGAGTCACTCCGGGAACGATTCTTTCGGGGTGGAGAAAAGAAACCGACTTCTATGCGCCCACCGTTGACACTCGGGCTTATTTTATTACGGGGCTGGCGGGGCTCGCGCGCGCGTTCCATTTCACCGATTGACGTTCGTTAACGAACAACAATCCGCTATTATCCGAACACCTCTGGATTATCTGCAGCTTAATCGGAAAAATTCAGATCAAAATAGCCATGGTTCAAAGTACACGCCGGAGGAGGAGAACGTGCGCGCTACCTCTCGAGTCGGAATTTTGGATTCCACATCAAGCCTGCGAGTCTCGTCCAACTTGTAGGTTCAATGAGGAATCTTGAAATATAATATTATATAAACTATTGACCTACTTCAATAATAACAATGCTTACTCGCCGCCGCTTTCTTCGCGTTGAAGAAGCTCAAAAAACTGTGTGTGTGTGTGTGTGCAGCCTATGTAATAGCCTGTACAGTATCTTCTATAATAATCACAACGGAATTTTTAGAGGTAATATGGAATTGAAATTTTGGCTCACAAACTGCGAGTGCAATTGCATAATAAAATAATTATATACTGAAAAAAATACTTGAAAACTTATCTGTGGAATGAAGTCCATTTTTGCGAAAAAAATTCGCTTCTGGAAATAAACTTTATATTCCACGAATAAATTTTCCGAGGATTTCTTTCGCGGTGCAATTAAGAAGATTCCTGCTACTGATCTTTCATTGGAATAATAAAAGATGCGATTGGCGCCGGGAAGTTTATTATAATTTCCGCGGGATTAAGTATAAATATGTATTTTCTCTTTCCGTGCCGACACACGGAGACAAATCGGTCCTGAGCGACCGCGCCCCCGATTTGTCTGAGAACACATCTCCTTTCGGTTTCAGGGATGTCAGCGGAGGACGAGTGGTACAACAAAAGCATCTCGGCCCTGAGAATGAATACAGCTCACCACCCGAACCTGGCCGCACCGATGTTACAGTATCAAACATAATTGTAAACGGAGGCGGGCGGGCAACTCGAGGGTCTCGTCAGAAGTCGGACGGCATACTTGTGACCGAAATCGAGATGCCGTGAAGCGACGGTGAGGGTGGACGACGAGGAAGAGGCGGAGGAGGGGAAATAAGATGACGAGATCGACGAAGCCCGATCGAAGGACGACGTTTCGCCGTTTCGCAGACGAGAAAGAAACAAGAAAAAGGAACGGAAGAAACTATGGATCCGATTTGCGTTATGGCTATAATGAGCAGCTCGCGCGGCCGCGTCGACATCCTGATTTCGCACCGACACGTTCTCACACCTCGCTTGCAAGCGAGAGAGCTCTCTCTCTCTCTCTCTCTCTCTCTCTCTCTCACCCTCCTCTCTCTCCCTTGACATCTCGCGACAGCACGTTGCGAATACACGCGTGAAAGAGCCGCCATCGATTCGCCCTCGCAATTCGCGAATTGCTCGGTCGCGTGTCGGTCGATCGTGTGCGAGAGAAGCCACCAGCAATCGAGAAATTTTGCAATCGGAATTTTGCAATACTCACGACTGAATTCTCGCTTATTCGCAGTGATTCCCATGACCGATGCAGAGCGCAGTCACGACGAATGAGACGGAAAATAAGCGAATCGTGCGCCAAAATCGTAGGACAGTCGGGAGAGAAGGAATGAGAAAGAGAGAGAAAGAGAGAGAGAGAGAGAAAAAAAGAGAATGAGAAAGTACGCGATTCCCCGAGTGCAACTTGCACCCGGATTCGCGGACAACGAGAGTCGTGCGATTACAGAACGTCTGTACAGAATGTGTAAGGGCGCCTCACACGAGAGAGATTTGTCCGCGAGATTCGTATATTTTCTAACGTGTAACGGGTGTCCGCTCTTTTCGCGACCGCGAGTTCTTCTCAGTTTCGAGGAACGTAAGAACGCGCGCAAGCATCACGTAAAAACACACACACACACACACACACATACACACGAGTGCAAATACATACAAACAACCCTATATACAGCCCAGTCGGACCATGGATACGCAATCTCGCGCGCGACGCTTCGTTAGTCTACTCAACAACGATTCATGCCGTTTTCGTTAATCGGTGGGCGAAGGGGACGGGACTGTGTAAATAAGGGGTGCGGAGATATAGATACATAGAGGAGCGTAATCGGCAGATACTCTAGCATATGCGATTTTTCAATGTCCTTTTAAAAGAGTGTAAGCATACCCTTAGTGAATGATATTAGGCATTGATTTGTGTGCTTATGTTGACCACGATTTTGAATAAACAGGAAACGGGAGGAGACGCGGAGGGAACGCGGTGACGGTGTGATGGGTAGTGTGGTAGTGATGATGGCAGTGGTGATGGTGGTGGTATCTGAGACAGTGTCTTGCGTTCGAAATTTGAGGGGCGCCAGGGTTTCTCCCCATCGCGCGACGCTTGGCCCGTCGACACTCACCCCCTTTGATCCACGCGGATTAGAAAGTCGTCGCGTGCGAATTAACATAAGAAAGAGAGAGAGAGAGAGAGAGAGAGAGAGAGAGAGAGAGAGAAAGAGTTATGATTATTATTATTATTATTATCTATATCGCATCCCCGTTCCATCATGATTGAGACATGAGAAAAAGATTCGGTTCTTGCCGCGCGCGTCTCATCTCGCGTGTGAGAGCGTGTGAACGCGAGATGAAACCGAGTATATGTTGAGAGACTTAGAGATATTATCTAAACTTGTATATGTGCGTGTATGTGTGTGTATCACGAGAATGAGCGAGGTGTCGTAAACGAAGTTACTCACACACACACGCACACACACATATACAGAGAGAGGGAGAGAGAGAGACAGACAGGAATTACCATTGTGGGAGCGACGTCGATTAACAATTACCGACACTGTGCTCGTGCGAATCCTTCTTCGGGACTTTTACACACTTCTTGGTCCACGTCGTTCTTTTCCAAGACGGAGATGTGATACGCGTAACGTGTTAGCGTATCGACGTGTCGACGAAACGAGTCCACCGCGAGTCACTATGTGTCGTATTAGACAGGATTTACGCAGGACCATTGTCGCTCTCGTCGACACGTCCGTACGATATGCTTATGCACTTGTGTAAATTTGTGTGCGATAGCCTTGCTCAAGCCTGTTTCACACTGGGAAAGTATCCGACGCCAAGTAGAGCCGGTCAAGCGACAAATTGCAGCGAAGAGTATTATCTTATAAGACGAGCGAACGAGACTTCCTTCGCTCTACTGGTCCAGCTAGTATTCTCAAGTGTCACAGAGTTAAAATTGATCGCTGGTTTTTGTATCCACTATAAGATTGTCTGTGGTACACGTAGAGCTTACTGCATTCTAGTAACATCTGTTAGTAAATTTAGCTAGATATGAGGATTATACATTCATTTGTCCCTGGTCCTCTTTTGTTGTCTACCACAGTCACTTTTATAAGAAGGTTGACTGGCTTTAATCCGGATGGACGTCACTAGTCAGAGAGACTATCTGGCTAAATTTTACCAACAGTGGGAATGTAAATTCCGTCTCTGTCGTCTATGTTGATTAAATGCAAAACACATGCGATATTGCAATGTTTGCTAATTATTTATGCATCTCAGCTAATTTCTCCAGATCAAAATTCGCCGTGTGTATTTCATCCCTCGAATTAAACGATGATATCAACTTTTTCTTTCGTACATTAACTTTTCCCAAATTCTTTTAAACGTGCGCCGATAATTTGTCTATTTATTTGATAATAATTCAGTGATTATAACGATACGACAAGAAGACGCGTTGGTTCGTCGGCGAGAGAATTTTCGCCGAATCTGAGCAACGGTCATTCGATCGATACACTTCAATAATCAATTGATACATATTTACGATATGTTAACAGACTCTCCCAACCTATCACGTTTGCAATCTGTCGACTGACTCGCGTTAACAATCACATTGCTTTGTTCACGATCGTTAAACGCGCGGCGCCGGAGCTGCCGATTGCGCGTCGAAAGAGCGCGTCGGCGTCGCTGCGATTCTTCACCCTGGCTAATCGAGGCGCGAACTCGATCGTGCCGCGAATGAGATGGGTCGAGATTCCCGAGCGATCACCGTCCAGGTGATCGACAAACGCACAGGCTGACTGATTCACGAGGCCATCGACTATCTCTCAGCCGCACTGGGTGGAAAATACGAAGGAGAAGAGGAGAGAGAAGACAAGCTTTGCACTCAATCTCACTCATCCAGGGTCGAACCTCCAGCGATCGCCATCCGATCGTATTACTCTGATTAATTGATACTGTAACATTCAACCTGTTCGCGTCACACAACAGACGAAAAATCCCGCGATCAAACAAATCACCCGAGACGACTGTGTGTTTTATCATCGGGGAAATAATGATCGCGGATAATAAGTAGCCATTCCGAGGACGTCCATTGTCGACGATAATACGACGGGCACTCGAACGAGGAATAAAAAACACACACACACACATACACCGACGTTATTCTTCAGTACGTTGAACCGGTTGATCGTTACTCTCTCGCTCGTCGATCGTCCGGATGCTTTCCCGCGAAAAGTCAACGAAAGCCGGGAACAGGAGCTTTCGCGTTTGGACCCTTCGACGCTTCTTCAAGAGCTCCCCGAGATCGGAGGTGTGTTTGTTTGTTTGTTTGTTTGTGTGCGAGCATAAATATTGTACGCGGAGTGCCGAACGCGGTTCGCGAACATTTTCAACGTAACCGCGACTCGCCGCGACACCTCCCTGGCGCCTTTCAGTCGTGATATTTGGAGTCTGTCCAATCAACAATCGTCTAATATTGGTGTCATTTTTCGATAACTGTCTAATCAATATATCGACTCGAGGAGATGAAGCCGCAGAGACGACTGCGCATTGTTTTTTCGTGTAGTTTCGCTGCGACCTTATTATTATATCGCTCGCGGCATTCCACGAGAAATGTTCCTAAAGAGAAAACAAAGTTTGTAACATATCGCACACGTTACATTCATACGTGCACAAGATTAAAAAATAAACGACACACACGTACACGAATATTCACACACACACACACACACAACACCCGAAGATGCACAGAATGCGTAGGCACGTCTATGCGTACGTGCTCGCGCATCCAAATCACATACACACATGTCACGTGTTGTGTCGAAAGGAAAAAAAATTAAAAATTAAGTGGAAATGCATACCGGACGAGCGTAACATAGTTTTAAGCAAGGGTCACGTATTGTACGTATGTGTTGTACATAGCCTAAATAAAAATTACATTTAAAATTACTTTCTCTGTTGCCTCACGCGAACCGAACGCGACGAATCATTCAATCTGCGCCAAAATACGAAAAATTTAAGAGACCAGACCGAATAATTGATGCACTTTTATCAAACTGAGCATTATCTCGTCAGATGTTAAGTTTCTCACTAAAGAAGCAAATTATCTTTCTTCTCACCATTGCCTTGTTCTATTTGCGAAAACAAGTTATTGTTCAATCAATATCACCGTTATCAGTATTACATCGTTTTTACTAGCACGGCTTTCATTCTTGCAACGACTCTGATCTTTAGGCTCTAGAAGCCAATGGTCTATGGCTTGGTATCTTTTTGAAAGGATCGTATGATGGTAAAAACTTTTGCTTTTTTTAAATTTTATTAAAAAATATCAAATCATAAAATGATATCGTATAATTTTTACACGCACTAGAAGCAAGAGAAATATATCTCAGAATCAAGTAAATATAATCAATGTATTCACGAATATAATCTAGTAAGAAATAAATAAAATATCTTCTTGAAACATCTTTGTACGTCCGCAAAATGTCAGACAAAATTCACGTCCGCTAATTACAGAGTGGTGTTCCTCATCGACGCTCCAACTAAAAAGTTCCGAGTTGTGTTTTTCACGATATTAAATCGAAGCACGAGTTGCTAAATAAAGTTCAACCAACTAGTGCTGAACAAGTCTTTCAACGAGTGTACGTTCGTCGGAGTTTCAATAAGCAATAACGTTGTACAATATGTGAGCCCGAATTTTATTGACACTCTATACAATATATATAGATCAAAGAAATATCTAATTCTTGACGCTGCGAATAAAATAAAAAATAACTAATTTTTGTTAACAAAAGAATTATTGTTTTCAGTATCAACATAAATGATTCTGCGATTAGCTCAAATTTGCCAAATTCTCATGACAAATGGTTATACATATGCAACTCTCTGACATTCCAATATGATACGTTGGTACATTATTGTAATATTTTGTTCCCCCCCCCCCCTCTCCCTTTCAAGGCACTCTGCATAGACATTGCAGTCGTGACGATGCTGCAGTTAGAAAGACGTATTATTGATTCATATTATTCTTAAAGTTACTTACAATTATGGCTCCTGCACATAGGACGCGGTAATGCTTGCCGCGGAAATCCGCGCGACAGCCAATCAATATGTTGTTTTTCCGTAAGAGCTAGAAGGTTATTACAGAAAGCAGCATATTGATTGGCTGTCGCGCGGATTTCCGCGGCAAGCATTACCGCGTCCTGTGTGCAGGAGCCATTATAGGAAATTTTTATGCATATCAAGAATAATTATACATAATTTTGATTGCATTGTCCCCACCAATTTCCTGATATAGGCTTTTTAATTAGCGGCATAATTTGTAGAGCATAATTTTTAAAACAAATAATCCTCTTCTTTAATAAATTAGAAACTAATTATTAGTAACTTATATTATTAGTACTTATTAGTTTGACTAAAGTAGTTAATCTTAATTTGTAAGTAATCTTCCCTTATAAATTTGAAAAAAGATATACTCGCTCGCTCAAGAAGTCTTATTCTATCTAGTGTGGCCAGAAATCTCGCCCAGAGTAGCACCGGTGGCATTAAGGGATCACGCAAGCGTGCCTGTGTACATGTATACTTTGAACTTAGTTAGTATGCTTGTGTGCGTCATCCCTTCTCAATGTCACCGGTACTATTTGACGAGATTTCTGGTCACATTGATTCCATTTGGATCAGTATCTGTTATTAGCAATTTGTTAGTGGCAATTTGTATTTCCATGTCAATATTCCCCTCTGTCACGATTGCTATCCGTTAACAGATTCACTGGTATTCGTTCAAACACGCGACTTCGACAACTGCTATTAATGCAAGTCTTCTGATCAATATCGAAAGAATCGACAATGATACAATTCTTAAATTTAAATATTCTATTTCATTGCACTGAGTAAGTTGGATGAGAGACCGAAATCACTGTCTATGTAGTTGTCGATCAACGGTCACAACGACCACCGGTTGTACTCGTGCGTGTCTAAATGCCAATGGTGTTTCTGAATGTGCGTTCTTTGATTACACCGGAGATTACATTATCTCCGTTTTCCGACTGCTCAGACTCTTCTTTATCATCGCCCAATCCTCCAATATATCCGTGTCGTTGAGCATGTAGACAATGTAAGGACCTGCGACGGAAACGGCACGTCGTCTCTCCGTGTGATTTTTCGGTCGTTTATTGTTCGTGTTGAGCCACAAATCCGCGTGTATGTCCACGTTATTCTTGTCCTCCTCTAAACGACGGATCTTCTCCTGGAGATCATTGTGTATACAATCCCAAACTATGGACTTTTCGCTCTCGAAATTTTGCAGCGCAGCTTGCTCCTCAGCATAGAATTTATTCAGAATATTGTTTAATCTGAATTGCTTCAATATCCCGGCCACTTCTGTTTTCGTCTTCAGGTTCTCCTTTAGCCGCTCCAATGGTATCAGATACTCCTCTGATTTTCCCACTCGAACCTCTCCGAGTTTAGTGTCCACTTGTGTGATTCTTTCTCGATATAATCTAAGATAAACAGAGATATATTTCAAATATTGAGCTCCTGGGAGCTTTTTAACATAATTCTTATGTCACCAGCTTTTAGATTGTTCCAATAGACTCAATGATTCTTCTGTGGAAATTTTAACATGAAAAGTTGTTTCCACAGTTACTATAAAACTATACTAATAATACTATAAAACTATGCTAATAATATTATAAAATACTAATAATACTAATAATACTAATAATACTATAAAACTATACTAATAATACTATAAAACTATAACTATAACTATAACTATAACTATACTGTATAATAAAAAAAACCCAAAGTATATGAATATAAAGTGTATAAATATTCTTACTGTTCTTTTAGCAGAGTAAACTGTCTTTCTAAATCTACCAAATTGTCCATACATTCATTACGCCTTCGTTCGCATTCATCCTCATCCATCTCTGACGAGTCATCACTGTCAGTATGCTCTGCACTGCTGTCACACGATGCAGAGCTCTGACTGTCATTACTGTCATGCGACATTTCCTCTCCTTCACCCTCTGATTCATCTTTAACACTTGGCATTTATCCTGTGAAACAAAAACAATGTCATATATATCTTATATGTGTGTATATATATATATATATATATATATATATATATATATATTTTTTTTTTTTTATTTATTTATACAATACACAATGCACCAAAATATCATACAGGAATAAGTAATCCCGACGAAAGATAATTTAGTACACGAGGTACAGCGGTTTGAAGAATTCATAACATAACTTATACTAATATTTTCGTGATATTTCGTGATTATGTTATGCACAGTATAATCATACACATACACAGAATAAAGTCAAGACTTACCTTTTAAAAAAGAAAATGAAGTGTTTGCAGAAACCGTGGATTTCCAGGAATTTCTTTGCACGTATCGTAAAGAAGGAATAAATGGACACGTGAAACTATCGTATTACCTCCGATGTAATATATATGTAATAATATGTATGTACTTACTGTGCAAGACCTTAATGACCTCAAGTTTTTTTAAACAATTGTAGAAATATCTCTTGATTGCTGTATAGATTTACAATACAAGAAACTATCCGCTCAATTGTAAGCATAATAAAGGTTAGGTGAAAAATGGAGAACATAATGTTGGTACCGCAGACGTTTACATTGAACTAAATAATAGACCCTATAAGAAGAGATAGGACACCGTAGATTTGTTCACGTCGCATACCCCAACATGCTCCTACTCGCTTCAACGCACTCTGATTGGTCACGTAGTGACGTGAACCAATCAAAGTGCGTTGGAGCGAGTAGAAGCATGTTGGGACATGCGACGCGAACAAACCACGGGTCTTGTAGATACTAGATTCGCCATGTTTGTGTTCAAACCTGAAGTATACTTGTCTCAAGTCACAAGTCAGCAATGCAGCCAGTGTAGTCAATGCAACTGAAAAGAACAGACCACTGATTGCGTTGTCATTCAGCTGATGCTCCTAACTGGAAGCGGGGTACCCAAACATGGTGCAGCCAATCAAAACGTTGACATACGATGTCCTGTCTCTTCTTATAGGGGGGTTTTCCAATTGCAATATCCCTAGACACTTTCATGCACACGGCGACACAAGTTGAATTCCAATTGTCGTAATCGAGTGCTTTCCAATTGCTTAACACATCTTGACACATGTGTACACAGAAATGCACAAAGTGTAACGTTGTGTACGATTCAATTGGAACAAAGTGTATACGTATGTCGGGTAGGGTTAGGATTATTTTTCAACTGTGCTTATATTTTGATATTATTTAATAATAAATAATAAAATCTAAATATTAAAAAAGATATTATCTACTTCACGTCGCAAATATCAGTCTTTTTTCAAGCCGCTACGCTTATTAACTTTAATTGTCACTAGAAA
>NW_022639475.1:2307297-2307517 GCF_010583005.1 Odontomachus brunneus
GATCGATATTTCGGCTAAATATATGATTTTTTAATATTTAATTAAAATTATCTGGATAACTCACAAACCTTTTTAATGATATTTCATAACTCTTCATACGAAATACAAATGATACCATACCGAACCTTTGTTTAATTTACCTCCGATCATTATTTCCCGCTAAATACATTGTCCAAAAAAGAACAATTAATTACAAGTAATAGAATGACTCACAAATTTT
>NW_022639475.1:2307527-2308224 GCF_010583005.1 Odontomachus brunneus
TGGATGTGTAATGTTGTGTCGACGATTACGACAATTGGAATGCAACTTGGTTGCGTTCTTTTATTTGCAACAGATGTAGCTGAATACATCTCGTGGATGCATCAAGATTGCACTTTTTAAGGTTACTAGCTAATGATGTACTGTCCCTAGAAAATAAATTTTCCTATTGGCTATTGAATCGTCGTATGTCCGTCGTCGGGTCCCAATCAGTAATATTAGCAGAGAGAAACCTGAGAGTCGGCCATACGTTTTGGCCGACACCGATTTTTACGCTGTTCGATGCGCCATCTGCACCCATGTTTTAGGTGGAACTACGCCCTACGCCATTTTCAAACGCTGCCAGTAAAGTGTCGATTTGATTCATATGTACACGCACCGGCGTTAATGCCGTCCGAATATCCGTGTGACTCGCACACGATAACGCGTCACTCATACACTGCTGCGTGTAGGTGAGCTTAGAGCAGCACGGAGTGGCGGAGGGAGCTAGCGGTATACGATCGTCGGACGCTTGGAGAGGGAATAGTGGTGGGAGTCGCGGCGATCTTCCATCCTCTATCGCAAACGTAAGAACGAGAGAAATAGCATTATAAGACGTCTGGACAGAAATGCCGTCCTAAAATACGTGTGACACACACTAAGAAAACGCTTGACTCACACTGTCTCGTCTATACGTGAGCAATACGCGGTGTCCCGACGA
>NW_022639475.1:2308234-2314050 GCF_010583005.1 Odontomachus brunneus
GAGTCACACGGATATTCGGACGGCATTAACGCCGGTGCGTGTACTTCACCGGAAAAAAACTCGGGTTGGAAAACTATTCTTTTAAATCATTTATATTTCGTATGAAGAGTTTTGAAGTGCAATTGAAAAGATAACTAATTATATTAAAAATATAAAAATTCGAAAAAGGCCTTATTGTACATAATTACCCGAAAATGAACCAGGAATATTGAAATACTAGATAGTACACCGATCGTGCCTGACGGTACTTTCACAGCAGCGCTTGAGATCGATATTTCGGCTAAATATATGATTTTTTAATATTTAATTAAAATTATCTGGATAACTCACAAACCTTTTTAATGATATTTCATAACTCTTCATACGAAATACAAATGATACCATACCGAACCTTTGTTTAATTTACCTCCGATCATTATTTCCCGCTAAATACATTGTCCAAAAAAGAACAATTAATTACAAGTAATAGAATGACTCACAAATTTTTTCAATTACATTTCAAAACTCTTTATACAAAATACAAATGATTTAAAAGAATAGTTTTCCAACCGGAGTTTTTTTCCGGTAAAGTACATACAAATGTCGATTTGTTGCGTGTCCATTCTATGCCTATTTTCTGGCGATTCGTGCCCGTGTTAAGCGCATAATTACGTGATTGAAAACATGGATTGTCCATGTTCTTATGGCTCCTGCACACAGGACGCGGTAATGCTTGCCGCGCGGCGGAAGTTCACGTGACAGCCAATCAATATGTTGTTTTTCTGTAAGAACTAGAAGGTTATTACGGAAAGCAGCATATTGATTGGCTGTTGCGCGAACTTCCGCCGCGCGGCAAACATTACCGCGTCCTGTGTGCAAGAGCCATTAACCATGCACTCCTCGTGTCGCCGTGTGCATGAAAGTGTCTAGGGATATTGCAATTGGAAAGCACTCTTAATAGAGTGCACCCGGATGAGGTACTCTATTCACCGAGTAAAATTTTAGAACGCAGCCCTGAGGGACTTCGACTAGTGATATTTTATCTCTAACAAAGAAATCCTCCTATTGGACGTTGAATGTATTACGTCAGACATCGTAGTACCTATTCTTTTTTTCACACTGAAACGAGATACACGTGATATTTCGCGTTCGCTTTATCTGCACGATATCAATTTAAGTGCGTTTTGAATAATTATTTGTTTTTAATGCAGTTGTGCGCAAGATATAAATTTATGCTACTTTGAATTTTTAAACGTGCACTGCAGATTGTACCTGATCAAGCACAATCTATCGTTAAATCGTCCAACAAAGAGTATAAGTAAAAACTACTTATCATGGTTAGTTAAAGTATTGAATTTAACTGCAAATTTTCTATTAAATATATGGAATTAGTATCTGACAAATATAAATAAAATATTTCGAATTTATTGCCATGTCTATCAATCTATGTATTTTATGTAGGAAATCAAACATGAAACAATTCAACATTCTTTTCTATGTTATAAGAATCTGGTTTTCGATGATAAATCTATTTTAGGAAAAAATATATTTTTTATTTTTCAGTAATTTGTTAATTTTTATTCTATACCAGTGACTCTTAAGAAATTGTATCACTGGTCTTACCTTATCAAAACTGATAATGGGAGAAAAAAATTCGGAAGGTTGGAGACCTTTTGTATATGGAGGTTTAGCTTCAATTATTGCAGAATTGGGTAAATTAGTTATTAAAAAATAATAGTTTTTGTTATTGTCTTAGGCAATACTTTGTATGATATCTATATTGTAATCTATAATCATAAGTGTAATATTTTTTCATAAATTAAACAATAATTAAGTAATAAATTTTGATTGGCTTATCTATCTATTCTATAGGTACTTTCCCTCTGGACACGACAAAAACACGCTTGCAAGTACAAGGACAAAAATATGATGAAAAGCTTGCACGTTTGAGATACTCTGGCATGACGGATGCTTTATTGCAAATATCTAAGCAAGAAGGATTAAAGGGATTATATTCTGGGTGAGTATTTTGATATAAGAGAAGAGACAGCGTATCTAGAAATAGTCTTAATTTCATATAAACTATTAATCTTTTCCTCTATTTGTTATTTAGGATCAGTCCTGCTATTTTACGACAAGCTACATATGGAACTATCAAGTTTGGAACTTATTACTCCCTGAAAAAAGCTGTGACTAATAGATGGACAACTGAAGATTTAGTTGTAATAAATGTCATATGTGGAGCATTAGCTGGAGCTATATCAAGTGCCATTGCCAATCCCACTGACGTGATAAAAGTTCGTTTGCAAGTTACTGGCAACGAAACAAACATGTCACTATTTACCTGCTTTAAAGATGTGTATAAACACGAAGGTATTCGTGGGCTTTGGAGGGTAATGAATGCTTCTTATCATTACATGTCATTTCATAGTTATTATATTCATAAATTGCTTGAACTATCATATTTTAAAATGAAAATAATAGAAACTAAACAAAGACGAGACATTAATCACTTAAATATCGCAACATATTAACAATTTTTAAGTTACATTTCAAAATTTATAATTTCTTCACCCAGTGACTAATTTGTAACTAAGTAATATTATCTAACCATAAGAAGAGCTTTTATGTTACAGTCACATTTTTTACAGAAGCATGCATATATATCTATGTATATATATGTGTATATATATGTAATTTTTTATCCAGGGTGTTGGACCTACTGCTCAACGAGCAGCTGTTATTGCAGCTGTAGAATTACCTATATATGACTATACCAAGAGTAGATGTATGAATATATTGGGAGATAGCGTTAGTAATCATTTTGTGTAAGTTTCTTTCATTAGTAGAGAAATGATCTTTTATACGGAAACACATTTGTTAAATCCAAAATTCAAGTGTATCTGCTAACGAGAACTATCATCACTTAACTTTATTATTACATTATTTACAGAACCAAAGGTTTCGTCAATATATCGTTCACATTACGTTTATATTTATTGTGTGTTTTGTTTATTATATTATTAATTATCAGTGTCAATTAACCCTTATCCGGGCTACTGAGGCTCATTTCGCATAACAAAATCGTCAATTCACAGCGCAAAATATGTACATACAATTTTACAACTTACTGAACTATTTTTATTTCATTGTGAAATGTTATTAATTAATTATAAATTGCTGTCGTATATATAGAGAATGTCCCTGTGATTAATGTATATGAAATAGACGCATATAGAAAAATGCACGCTATTCATCAAACGCCAAGCGAAATGATTAAAGTGCATTTAAATTTAACTGGAGAAAGAGAATGAAAAGACAGTTATTTATAATCTTTCTGCACTAATCCAGCCGTCTCGAAATCATTTATGATTAACCTGGTCGACTTAATTTCAAAGCCTTTTGCGATTCAGAAGTTTTTTTCTTATATTTCGATCCTGAGATAGCCGCCAGTTTGCTCGACTAGACTTCCTATCTGTGATTCCGAGAATTACGTGATCTCTGAAATATCCCGTGTATTGTCCGTTATTGCAAGAGAGAGAAAGGAGTAAGACTCTCCTAAAATTGTAACATTTTATTTCCAGGTCCTTTGACATTGTCATACATATGGCCACAGACGGATTTTGAGATGAGACCAGAGAGGCTTGACACGGAAGCTGTGTTCAGCACTCTGTGTTTAATACAAGAATCGTTAAGACAATCGTCCAGATGATTAAACATGTTAATCTACCTCGCAATGGCTTTTTGGTTAGCACTTATGCGTCTTAGAGCTTTGAGAATTCCGATAGATTACTAACCGTGTGTTTTCTTACTTCTTTCATTTTTTCTTTTTTTTCTTTTTTTTTTTTTACTGTAGATAAATGCTTGGTTCCATTTCCGCTTTTGATTTATACTTAGAAATGTATTTCTCTGCTCTGTCAAGATATTAACTGTCATCATAGGCATATTATATATTTGTGACTCTTTACAACTGCCTGGATAAGGGTTAATTTTGATCCGTAATATTTATTTTCCTGATATTACAGTTTAAAATTTAAAAACGATGTGAATATCAATACTAGAAAAGATCACATAGTTTATAATAAAAATATAGTATAAGATCTAATTCAAAATGTGACATTTAGATTTAAGTTTATATCATACAACATAAACTGTAAGTGTGCTTGACTTCAATTGTAATTTTTCAGATCGAGTTTTATAGCTAGTATGGGAAGTGCTGTAGCTTCAACACCTCTGGATGTGATTCGTGTAAGTAGATCGTTTTATTTTTATAGCTTGCAGCATAATTATTTCTCTAATTTTCTTTCTTTAGACACGACTAATGAATCAGAGGAGAGTGCATATCGTCGGCAAACTTCCGTCATACATTTACAGTGGCAGTATAGACTGTTTACTTCAGGTATAAAACTTTTCTTAACTTCTATATGTATTTTTAAAATCTCTTAAAATCTGCTTAAATCTATCTACTTAAAAAATAATGATTCCTCTTTTATGCAGACTATTAAGAACGAAGGAATTTTAGCACTGTACAAAGGTTTCATCCCAACGTGGTTCAGAATGGGACCATGGAATATTATATTTTTCATTACCTACGAACAGTTAAAGCAACTGGACTTGTGATGCATTGGGATATTATCAAAACATTCAAATTTTTCATTAGGATAAGATTCGGAAGCACGTTCTAATGTGAACATTATTTAATGTTCCCAATCTAACAATTTCAGTTACGTGTGAGTCATCGGGCGTGAGAGAAATGTATTAGTTACCTTGGTACGAAATAAGCACACGACTAAAAAATTAAAGTACTTTTCGGCATTGATAGAATCAGGGTGAAATTCAAAGAAAGAAAGTAATTAGAAAAGTCGAAGAGCTTCCTAAAGTACAAGCTTCCATAAAAGGAATTTTTGCTAGTTGATATTGTTAGTATAAAATATTAGTGAAAATGTATCAGAAACAAAATTCTTTATGAAACTTCTTGTTGCAGACTCGTTTTCTGTTATTTCCAAGAGTCCTCATAAATTTGGGGTAGTCTGTATACCAAAATTTGTAGTAAAATATAGTGACCACAAAAAAGCTTTAGAACATCATGTGTTAGATAGAAAAATTCAATGTTCCTGTTTGGTCTATTGCAATGTTTTGTGTAATACTAGTCATTGTTATTAGCATGTACACAAATAATGTTGATTCATCTTACTTCCAGTATTTGTATGTAGAACTTATGGTTTGTATCTTTAGCACATGCTAGTCATTTCAAGAATTTTCAATAAAATCAATACCGAATGTGAACAGATTTAACTATCGTTATTGATATTGTAAACTAGATTGATCAATCCATTTCTCTTTAAATTTCAATCCTTTACACAGTAATTATTAAAAAAATAGTGTATCACAATTTTATCTACAATAATTTCCTCTAAAATAGACTTGTATTTAATAATACAAATATTATGTTCATAATATTTATTTTATTTTCATAAGTTTTTTTATTTAATTTCTTGTATAATATGATCAATCATATATTAAAACACATTGGTATTGTAATAGTTCTTCCGTTACATGAAATTTATTGTTTTCATTACGATAGGAAGACTGATAATGTATAGCTTAAAAATATTACTTTGCAAAAAACAAGCGGAATGTAACATTACATATCACTACATATACAATATATTATATAAATTACATTAGGATTTTAATGTTAGTGTAACAACTTATTTTATTGAAGAAAACATTAGGTCTGATATATAGTTATACTTCAAATTTAAAATGCAAATATATATATATATATATATATATATATATATATATATATATATATATATATATATATATATATA
>NW_022639475.1:2315586-2318115 GCF_010583005.1 Odontomachus brunneus
ATATATATATATATATATAATGTTACGCAAAAAAGAAATCTTGGAAAATGTAGGATGGGCAAATCTTCTTTTTCTTGCGCTTTTATCAAATACAAATTATATATTTCTGCAATTCAGGAATTTGTGATATAAATATAGGATCTGCTATATTATACTATATACAACTGGTATTTTATTGTAATAAACAAGTAATAAAATTATTAGTACATTGCTAAGAAGAGAGTTTAGATCTATTCTCTCCTTATACAGAATCTCCTTTATACATTAGATCACTTGAAATACTGTGTCATTGATTGTAGCATTCCCATACAATGACTTTTTTGTCTTTGCCACCAGTTATTACCAAGCTACTATCAGGTGCTACTGCTAGAGCTGAAAGTGACCCTAAAAAAATACATATAATTATTTGGAATTCATCTTATAAATCCAGTTTAGTTAAAAAAGTTTAACAAAATTGTCACAATTGGTCTAATAATAAATTTATATATATTCTATTTTCAATATAATATAAATTTATATATTCTAAAAGGAAGAAAAAATAAAAAATATAACCAATAAGAAGATTGAAAGTGCAGTTGCAATCAACATTTATTATTATAAACTTTATATAACTACATATTTAGTCAAATGTTAAATATTAAAATATATTTCTTAACTAGTTAGCTGTGTTGCCCTCTTTTAAAAATGTGTACCTAAATTGTGTTGCAAAAATAAAACTAATATCAGTATACTTGTCGACCTACAGAGTATGTGCAGTTGCTATAATATTGAATTAAGTTTAATTTGTATGATGAGTATACTTGTTATAACGCTAAAAATTGTCATTTTTTCATGACGAGTATACTCGTTATACACAGCTAACTGGTTAATGCTCGTAATATCGAGATGTGATCAAATATTTTGCAAACTTTTGTTCTCTCTATGATGGCTCACACTCACATTCTGTTGTGCATGATCACCATCATGTGTGTTATTCTCCTTGCAAAGTAAAATACTGATCCCGTTATCCTTTCCATTGAAATACTTGTGTTCTATTAAAATAATTTTGAGAATCAGTCTTTTAAAATCCAATATGCAGTCCTTTTTTAAATTATTTTAAATTATTGGCATATTGCTATAACTGTGCCAATCTCTTCTCTTTCAGAAGAATTAAGCAAAATTGTTAAACTGACAGACATGTTGAATGTAGGATAAGAACCATTTAGTTTTTTGCGATAAATTTACAGGTAATTATAGCCATCCAGTGGATGCAATGAAAAAACCAGATTACAAGAAATCTATTTTCAAACTGTTTCTTTATCTCATGGATATAAAATCTTTTCCTAAAAACACTGTGATATAGATATATCTATTTTTGTAAAGTAAATCTAGTTCCCCAATTCTTGGATCGTTACAAACATATATTTCAAATGGTGACTCAACCTATTCTGTTTGTTCCATTGTAACGAAGAGCTTTTGCGTCGGCTCGATTATTATTTCGAATTCGCATAATGCTATAGATTTATCGTCATTAATCACTTTGTAAAGGTTTAGTTTTCAGTCGAACTTTTTTTGACGATGCGCGTCCGTTCGAATGTCTTTCCGCTGCTCGCAAGTTCAGATCACTCAAGATCCTTTGAACTGATCCAAGTGAAATGTTCAATTTGTTCGATATCTCTCGAACAGAAAGATTATTATCGCTAAGAATTAATTCTTTAACACGTTGTAAATTCGCGTCTGTCTTGATCGTTGCGGGTCGTCCTGTCCGTTTAGCGTCCTCGATAGACATCACGCCATTCTTAAACCTCGAAAACCACATATAAACCTGCGTCCTGCTCATCGCGTGTTGTCCGAAAGCTTCTTTCAGCATCTCATGAGTTCTCGAAGCATTATGTCCAAGTTGGAAGCAGAACTTAATACAGACACGTTGTTCTTTCAGATCGGATCCAACGATTGGATCCATGATTCGATACACGCTCTCGTCCATAATTTCTTTCCCAATAATACCACGTGCTATTTTTTTCGTATATTTTGCACTAAGCGGGAAATAACTTGTTAGACTCCATCCTAATACCATCTACAGATTAAAAAATGCATTTTTACCTACAGAGCTATCTCGCGGGCAGCCTGCGAACTTCTTGATCACATCTCGTGCACGAGCGAAACACAATTACCATAAGATAAGCTGATCACAACTGATAACTTATAATAATATACTATTTACCATCGTGACAATGTACTTGCGTGATGAACACGGTCTTACGATAGTCCCATATATTAAAATTTCCATCATTATCACCTATCAACAGGAATGCTCCCATCCACGTTACCGTGAGTGGTTCGTTCTCTAAATTGATGGAATATATTTGCGTGCTCGTTCGAACGTCCGTTACATTTAATATTTTGTCTTCGGCACACGATATCACACTGCTGCATTGTTTATCGAACGTTACTGCGTTTACTTTACACGTGTGACCTTTAAAATATATATATATATATATATATATATATATATATATATATATATATATATATATATATATATATATA
>NW_022639475.1:2318167-2324031 GCF_010583005.1 Odontomachus brunneus
TATATATATATATATATATATATATATATATATATATATATATATATATATATCAGCATTTAAAATATCTTTTAATCATAAAATAAATATACTAACATATATTTATTTTCTTTTATATAAAAAAAGTATCTTTTAGAGATTGAATTAATCACATTTTATATACTGAGCTTGTATTTTCAATAATCAATACGAGAAATGATAAAATATTTCTTTTTCAAGAATAGCAAACTTAAATTTGAGTGAATTGTAAATAAATATAATATTGATATATGAGCGGTTTAACAGCTAAAAAGATTTATAGATTGTGCAGTTTTAAAAATTGTGTTATATTTAAATAATTATCTTCAATAGTTCAAGTTACAGTAACAGGCTATGTAATCATACTGGCTATGTAATCATGAAGGAAAGTAAAAATGTGTGTAAACTTACCTTTGATAGTATATTGTAGATCATAAGTATCCATGCTCCACAAACATAATTCGCCATCTTCTGTACCAGACACCAATATAGCATCGTCTCTGAAATTATAAAGAAATTTGTTCAATTCATTTGTTCAATTCATTTGTTCAGTAAGATGCAAGATACAACAGAAATAAAACATGATGTATGTTGTTAATATGTGTATTATTGATAATGTGACTAATTTTTAAAATGTTTAAGAAAAAGTAGCAATTTTATTCTCCTTCTTACCTGGATATATCGATACAAGTTACTTTGGAATCGTGATCCAATTGTGCGATAAAACACTCCGCGGGTTTGATCTTTGAGCCAGAGATATATCCTCGCCAAATTTTCGCGGTGCAATCCCACGATCCGGATATAATGACCTGACGAGCGGAGCTCCATGCTAGACACGACACTGCATCCACATGTCCTTGCAAGATATCGATTACTCTACCGAACTCTATATCGTAAAATATTCTGGAAAAAATTAGTGTTGTTAAAATTGCATATATATAGTAATGTAAATAAATGTAAGAATTTAGATTGTGAAAAATTTAGAGACATTTATGTCTATCTTTATACTCTATGTTCTCCAAAATTTTTGACCCTTTTTCAGATCACTCTGTATAATTTCCCATTTTCTTGTGCACACAATACAGGTAGTATTATATTTACAAGGTATTGTCCCAAGATCCTGCTACGAGAATGTTACGTTGCGACGGTGTGTAATATGAGATGCAGGACGACAAAGATAACGAGGACAACTTAACACTACGTGTTACTTTCTTCTCGCTTATATTATACAATTTAAGCATTCCGTCCTGCCCTACTGATATGATCTCGTTACATGAGTTTATATTCTTTTGCACGATACTGCTAACGCAGTGTTTGTGCGCTTGAAAAGCTACTAATTCTGTGAAATTAAATGATTTTTCCTTTACACATGCACTGCCTGAAAAATTAAAAGAAAATATTTAATAAAAATAATATTATGTGCGCGTGCATGTGTGTATAACGTGCCTAGAAAGAGGAATTATAAGAAGAAAAAGGAGATGTAAGACATACCTTCATTAGCTATTTCTGGCGATAACAATAATGCTGCGTTGCGTGATAAATTTACAATCGACGTTGATCGTTGGGGATGAGGTAGAGTGAAAACTTGCTTTGGTATCTGACCGAACTCCATGATTTGCACTTCGAGTCCGTGCCTATCATTTATATCTCGTACAGTGTCTAAATCTACTGCTCCTTCGTAACATAAATGGAAGAATACTGCAATAAAAGATATATTAATATCTCAAAATTTAAGTAATCAGTGTTACTAATATTCTATCAGCATTATTAACATAAATGATATATAAAATATCGAATCCTTACCATTGTCAGCCTCTTCCGCTTCAACTCCTCTTTGTTTGTATCCAAAAATTAAATCGATCCAATGATGAAGATTTTGCGAAACGTATTCACTTTCTAAAGCGTCTCTTAATTTTTTTATAAAGTCAGATGGACCTAAATCGATAAAATATTACATCACATATAATATCAAATATTTTATTCTATAATTGGTCACATTGACAACATGAAAATAATCCACTTAAATTATTATTTAGTACATGAAAATAATTTAAAAATCTAAGCAAAAATGTAGCATGCATTCGCATTTGAAGTGAAAATATTTCTTAATGGGAAATCCTATCCTTAACATACAAGTATTATTTATAGAAATGGTGATCAATAAATTGAAATTAAAATCAGAAATCTTATTACTTTCTGCCCAAGGTGGAAGCTGTACATCGTTTATTTTGGCACCATCGTGTCGATGACCAAAGTCGATACCATAGCTGTTAACTAGAAAGTCACCACCGTTGCTTGTATCGTAAAACTCCGGTATCAGCTCTTTGAAATCAGACATGTTCACCAAGACATTTTTCCACACGTCAGCTATACTGTTAAATGTTTTTGTTGATAAAAGTGAAACATAAAATTATTTATCTACGACTGCAGAGTAATTATGTATTTTGTATGATATTTGAAGCATTTCTTATATTTCACATTTAATATATATTTTACTCCTTGAAAAGTAAATATATAACTTATGTTTTATAAGTTATAATTTTGTCAGAATATAAGTTTTTTTTTCATGTATATTACTATTATATATAATTATTGATATTTTAGAGTAAAATATAACAAAAAGTTAAAGAAAAAATATATATACCTGTTGAACATTCTATCTGGATGATCAAATCTTCCATTTTGCAGACAAAGCATATACTGAGGATACTTTCGTACCAAGTAAAACAATACAAAGCCTGGTGCACTGTAATGAGAACCATATAAAAACTTTGGGTCGGACATTTCCGAATATCGTTCCTGCAATAAGGTAAAGATATAAAAAGAAAATTCGATATATACTTCACAAAATTCAAGATACATATATGTATAATAAAATTTAATACACATACTTTTAGCCTTTCTAGACGAATAGGATTTAATGCACCAATAGGTTTTGACAAGTCTCTATAAATATTAGTATCATTTAAATTTAATGTCGTGGAAATATAATCCTGTATAACCCAAGGAAATACTGGATATTGCGTCAAATCATGAAACGTCCTATCTGCTAAACTAAAATGTAGTAAAATGTATTATATATATTTTAAGTCGACAACTTTCAATACTTTTATATAATCACCTGTTTATATATAAAATATAATCGTAATTCGATAAGTATCCATTACGCCATCTTAATAACATTTGATTTTGAGGTACGGTTTCTAAGGAAACCGCCGATTGCTTAAGCAAATCTTCATATAACCTGTCTCTTTTTTCCTGACTCTGGAATGACAGAAATAGATATTCGATTTTACCACCAACCTGTCGTATCCACTTAATCTCAAGACCCTGTGAACAAATCACTGATACAATCTTCTTAAATGCATTTTATATTTTTATTACTGCACATCATTCTATTTAAAGCATTAATAAACTTATTAATATTAATAGAAAATATTTACCACTTGTCGTAATATGAATCTCCTTTTTATAATACTCTGTATATCTTTCAGTTGTATCTTGAGAACAGGATACTAAAAATCAAATAATGAATAATTAAATCTAAACTAATAACAAAAAAACCTTGTTGCTATTAATGTAATACAATGCAATAATTACCTGGTCTGTATTATTGTAAGGCTGAAAATAAAGTCTGGCTGTAGTTAATAATACTCTTCCAGGATTTATTACAAGTGGTAACACTTGATTTGCTTGTGTCTCTAGGACCACTTGCTCATACAAGTCTTCGAGCCATGACATGTCAAAGGATACACCTGATTGCCTGGAGTGTACAATAGCCATAATCTTTAAAAGTAAAAGTATCATTGAGACAACTTTAATAGTTTACAGTTAATACAATGCTCAATGCAATAATGTAAGAGAATATTACCATAGCATTCTGTTCTGCATTTGCTAAACTTGCCGCTCTGTGCAATTGCAAAATTTGTGGAAGGCAATCTTCTATTTTTGTGTAATTAAAACAAAAATGGAACATACTATTCTGATGTACAAATCTGTATGGTGCTAATATATTTTTCTCCAACATTTCTACATATTGCTTGCATTCAACAGACAATATATCACTAAAACAATTTTAAATACATGAATAAATAAGATAGTAAATATCAATTTACAAAAAGATCCATATTAGAACAAAACTATTGCAAGTTATAAGCTTGTTTTATTAAATTTGAAAATATGCACATACCCTACTTCATTAGTGGATATATATTGCTCAATAGATACAGTCTCTTTAAATTGAATCTTGATTAGTGGTTGATTAATATCTTTATTTACAAATACCAGGGATTTGGAACATAGTTTCAGTCTTCCATCTATCCACTTTTTATTTTCTTCAGATGAAGCATCTGGCCTTCTCATCTGGACACTATAATCCTCAAAAAATATTTCTCCAGGTTCCGAAAGAAGCATTGTGAATCTATGATATAAATATAATTCAATATAACAATTCTAATTACAATGGTATTACAATTGTCAATCAATAAAATTGTTAGAAGGAATGCTTTATATTAATTTTCTGAAATGTATATAAATGATATATATTTTCCTTCAATGATTTTATTCTCATTCTAACCTATAAGATATTCTCACGTTATTTCACTACAACAAAATCTTAAAATTGTTTAAATTCAATTGTCAAAAACACATTAAAACACGAATTTTGTAAACCTCAACCAAATTGACAGACAGCATTCCTTCTGGCAAGTTTTGCCTTTATCAAAAGTTTTAATAGATACCTTTCTTTCGCCATCGTTGTATAAATAAATAATTCATATATCAAACTCTACAAATAAAAATGTCAAACAATTAAAAGGATGAATATTACATATATAAACGTTATATGAAAAACAAGCCTTGTGGGCAACCAAAAGCGACGTAACTGTTACCTTGATGACTAAAAGTACAGATTGGACAATCGTATTTGACAGCTGAAAGCAATGTAGAGAGGTTGCGATAAAGATGTAAAGAACAAAGACGCGCGCTTCTGACTCGGAATTGAACTACTTTGGCGGCGCTGGAGCTCGAAGATGAGCCGACATTGAAACACACTGACTCATATAACACAGATTCGGTTTTTCCGATGACAGATCTTATCCATATGCAAATTGAATAGCAACGATCCGTATAACCCTCACTTCAATCGAATCAGCGCTAACCTAACTAAAAAAACAATATTAATGATCTCGGTGACGAAACTTTTGCAAGCTTTCACAAATATATGAATACAGAAGAAGGTAAAAAGGACGTAAACTGTTATAAACAACATGGCGTACCGCGTCTCTCTGATTTTTTATAAATATCTTTATTGTACGCGTATATATTTTCCAAAAAGCAAAAACTTATAATTTATATATGTCATAAAGAAAAAATTATTTATATATATATATATATATATATATATATGTATATATATATGTGTGTGTGTGTATTTTTTTTATTAATATTTAAAATTATGATCTTTTTTCTTTTAATTCTGGTGGATAATCCACCAAGCCTTCAATTTTCTTCGAGGATATTCATAACTTTCTATGCGGCTTCAGATTATCTTTTCAGTTTTAAATTATATACACATTCTAAATTCAAATTTCGCGGGTGTCACAGCCCTACCTTCGTATCTTTTGCTGTTTTTCCGATGTATAGAAAGAATTTATAAAGCTGTAACGTTAATGTTAGCAAATTATAAGTTTAAGAATTTTTACTTTTCCTGATGATCTGATCATAAGATGTGTACTTCAAAAGTTAAAAAGGATCACACTGAGCATGCAAAGTTTAAAAAAACTGACTTCCAGAAGCATGTCAAACAATAGAATGAATATATATCTCCTTCATGAGAGTATTATATA
>NW_022639475.1:2324041-2330915 GCF_010583005.1 Odontomachus brunneus
TATATATATCAATCTTATCATCAATCTTATCTATTATTTGATATATATATCTTTTGATATATATATCATTTTGATATATATATATATATATATATATATATATATATATATTTGATATATATATGAATATATATATATATCCCTCTCTTAGTATATATAAAATAAATTTATTACTTAACCAATAGATAATTATATCAAATTATCCTAAATAAACTGATTTATGGATTAGACTTAAAATAATCTTGAAATATATTATCTTAGAGCTACTTTTTCCTTTTGTAGTACAAATTAATAATAATTTGTAACAACAAATAGTCTTGTAAAACAAGAAAAGTCATTATGTGAGAATGTCATAAGTAATGATTTTGAAGTAATTGTTACTAGTGTATAAAGATTTCATGTAAAGACAAAGTAGGCTTAATATCTTTTTTAGTGCAATGTACTAATAATTTTATTATTTCTTTATCACAATAAAGATTTACCTTTTAGGCATTTTACATCTTCCATGGTTTTCTCTTTTTTTTATGCAATATATACTTACAATTTAAGTATAAATAAATATTTGTCATGATACATCACATTAGATATGGCTGTCATATCACATCACTAATTTTCTTTTTCGATAAAATGCAGGTTATTACATTAAGATCTTAATATAATTCATGTAATATACTGTATATATAATGTTATATTTTTCTTTGCAAAATGCAAAGTGACATTTTTAGAATATATATTATTAGTCTTTAGAATCATCTTCTGGCTGATATCGACTAATGAAAAAAATGTTTTAGACTCATGGTCATATTTTGACCTCACGAATATGCCTTTAAGTTGGTATCAATTCTCGTCTGGATAAGGCATTGTGGACTCGCCTCGGTGTCAGTGTGACGCATCCACATAGAACTTAGGTCCGTCTTCTTTGAAAACGTAAATACCACATTTGAGAATCTAACCTTCTGGTGATTCATCTTCACAGATTTGAATTCGATAATAAATGCTTTATAACGGACATTGCCTTTCCTTGCAATATTAAAGCTTACATTGCTCTTAATGACTATATAAAAAGAATTAATACCTCTATCTGACATCGAGCTCTTTGGACGAGTCTTTTGAACCTAGAGATTAGCTTCATGGACTATCATATAGAATATATCATATGAACGTCCGTGAGCCATATACAATGTCCCACTTATATATGTTATAAAAAACGTTGCATATTCTGCAAAAAAGATTTAGTCGAAAAGTTAGTTTTTAACATTACATTATTTTTAACATTGATAGATATTGCGCAAAGTGAAGCTTAAATAATTTCTCCCATTAAACACTATAGTTCACACTCGGTAGTTTTTTGCTAGACTAATATCTAAATATCCAAAAACTGCAAAGGTCTGGACACAAAAAACAAGCAATAAGAAAATTGACCAGTCACAATTTGTTATTCTTTAACTGTAAAAAGAATCATCAACTGTGGTTAATCAATTTACTTACTGCTTATGTTTTACTGTGTTCCCAGCCTAAAGGACTTTTCGTTTTTTGTGTAGAATATGTGACTTTTTTATGACATACATATATGAGCAGCACATCCTGTACATTATAATGCAACGCGCGACGCAGCGCTCTCAAACACAGCCAAACTCTAAACAAAGTTATTCGTTTGTGTCCTTGAAGATATTATTCAAATTACAAATATTGCCTGCACATGAGATAACATTGTAGCACAGGAACGATGCTTTAACGACACCGTCATATTAGTCAATAAAAAACAAGTGGGTATTCATACAGAGCTAGCAACGCAAGCGATTTCTTGTCTAGCGTATTTTTCTTCATCGTTTTAAATGGATCATTATGACAGTTAAGCCTCGCTGTTGTTCTCCGTATCAGGTATTTCTAGAATTCTCGGACCGTACAGAAGAACGTAGGCGCAATGCCAATCACCGCCTCCGCTGAGTTTCAGAACTTCCTCGCTGGTGACGGCCGTGACAACGTCGTCGTCGCATTTCATCCACGTGTCACCCTTTTGCCGTACCCAACCGACGTAATGACCGCTGCTGCTGGAACGTCCTCTGTGCGTCAAAACTGCTTGTAATTTATAGTAGCCGCTATTGTTCGAGCCCAGATCTGCAATGGCGAATAAAGACGCGTATTTCAGTATATGCTAAATTTATCAAACGCAGGCAAAACCATATTTTCTATTTCGTTACCGTTCTTAAACCAGAATGGCTCTTGCTTCATTTTCTTCTTTGTACTGTCTTCTTTATCCTTTTTATCCTTCGCATTACATTCCTCCATCATGGAATCTTCGTATTCTTTAAATTTTTCACGCATTGGAGTGAGTTTGTTTTGCAACTCGGGACTGCATAATTCAAAAGCGTCAAATTCCAGAGGAAATTTAACATCTTTTAAAATTTTCGCATTAATCGCTTCCTTCTCCTTGTAGTAAAATCGTACGAACTGTATAGTTAAATACGCTGGTAGCCTGCTAATTTTTGACTGAAAAAAAAAATATATATATACATAAATATATATATACATAAATTATTTTCTATTTCAAGATAAACAACAAATTTTTCTCGTAATATTGAACTTGTGTAGTGAATTTTGCACATTTTCTGAACAATATATTTTTGTAAACACTTGGAAAAATTTGTATGTGCAATTTAAAGACTTACCGTTTTTGTGTAAACGGCATTTCTTCCGAGTGTCGGGGACATTTTTGTGATTTGCTCTTGCATTTTGTTTCTAAGTCCAAAGTACATGTGTTTGACATCGGTCGAAATGAAACAACTCAGCTGCAAGAATTCTTCCTTCCCAGTAGTTGCTGGTTCATCTTCGGATTCGATGCATTTCAATTCAAAGTCAAATATGCCACCAAAATATTGTTCGATGAATGATTGTGGTTTGGAAGCTTCAGTATCATTTTCGGCTACATCTGGATTATCCTGTTGCACAAATACTTCCATTAATAATTTCGCATTAATTGGTCAAGTAAATATATATGAAGTTAGTCTCATATAAAATTAAGGACTTAGGAAAGCTATTTGTGTTGCATATCCAATGACCTTCGCAGGTAATTTCTGTTGTAACATCCTGATCAACTCTGTCCAACATTCATTAGCATCTTGCTGCTGAAACACGCCTTGCTCGGTTTTCTCCGCGAATCTCGGGAAGGCTAAATGCAACATTTGAACCAAAACAAGAGGAGCTCTAGACGTCCCCCTATCCATATTGTCATACAAATCTCTCAAAGCCGCTGTTATACTCTGTGCAGGTAACGACAGAGTCGCAGCTGCCGCCCAACCACCTGGGAACATTTTCAAAGATTCTCGCAACTCGGGTACACTCTTTAAACATTGCACCGTTGCATTCAGATAGCACGTGTTTCCTAGATTGAGTAAACCAGCTGGTAAATCTAAAGCTGTAGCTAACTCAGCTTCATTCATGTCCTCCAAGAATAGCGGCTTCTCTGTTGGTTCTGTAGGTACATCTTCTTCTTTGGAACCCATCATAAGTACCGTGACACCCTGATCCAATAAACGACCAACAATTACAGATCTTCTTAATATTTTAGTTTTTTACAATGTGAACTTGGTTCAAGAAAAGCAGAGTATGCTTATATATCATTACATCTTTCAGTGTTAGATTGCCCCAATCATCATCCTTCAATGTCATTCCTTTCAGCATGACTTTCTGTCTCCCTGGTTGAACTCCGGTCAGGGCAAAAAGCTGTGCCTTGAATAACATCGGTTCCTCTTCAGTATTCACTTCTACATTAGAAAAGAGTTCTTTGCCCCATTTCACTTTAACTGAAACACATGAATAAATAATCAGATACAAAAATCGACGACAAATAATAAATAGTGCAGAACAGACTGATCTAAGTCTAGGTTAGATTTAGATTATCTAAGGCTAGGCATAAAGACGCATGTATAGCTCAATTTGTATCTTCTGAAATAATTCTAGAAATCAACAGATCTTTTGTAATAAGCGAATATTTTATAGCATATTACGAAATCTCTACATCCTGTGTATATCTTTTTTGCTCATTGTGAAAATTTGATAGTATACTTTTAGGTTAGATATTACAAAGACTGAATGCATACTTATATATTGAGGCATGTTTATTCGTCGTATATGACTGCAGTAGACGAATACGCCGCACCAGTAATATTGAATTTTTACACGAGACTTTTTTATAATAACAATTATAATTAACCGCAAAGTGCCAAGTCAGGTTCGCGGCACTTCTTGAGTACCTTGTGTGTGTGTCGCTACGAAGAATTTACCACAATGACGGACAGATGGCCAGCTGATGTGGATGCTGTGTATGTCGTGCGGTAAATTCGCTTTCGTTTTACAAATCGTCGCGATTCACGATACGACATGCGACAAATCTTCAAATGAAATTATCACAAAAAAATTCCTTTTGCAATATTGGGATTTATGAAACTTTTATTTCCTGTCACATACATATTTTGACTCCACTAATATATTACCGCTAAAATTCTTCTGTAAATTAGGACCAGCCTAATATAACGTTATTAATATTATAACATCACTATAATCATGTTGCTGCTTGTTACTGATTACATCTCATATATGATTTAGCGTGTTGCTATAGAAATAGACAACAATATCAATTTGATACATCATATGCATACGTGATATAATGGCAACATGAATAAATAAATCTGAAAAGTAGTTGAGAAGAGAGGCAAGAATCTAAATAAATAAATATAAAATGTAATGAAAGACTAACTGTGCTGCATATAGCGAGAACTGTATCTTCGCGTGTTCGAAGTAAGGACAATAGTAGCGATTGGTAAAGCTAAGCCCAAACTCGTAAAGTCGAGTCCCAGCTACCGGTCGAGAGCGCAGTACCGTCCGGTGAAACTCTCAGACACGAAACGCGATTCTCGTGCCCGTATAACAATGCCACTCTTTGGCACTTGAGAGTATCCCACACGTTCACCGTGTAATCGTTGTAGCCGGCGAAGAGCAGACGGCCGCTCACGCTGAGGTCGACTGCGTTCGCTCCGAATATTATACTTTCTTTTGCGTATACCGCAACTTCTCTGTCTGCACGTAGATCGAACAAGCGACAAGTAGCGTCGTCCGATCCTGTCGCTACCGCGTCGCCTCCTGGATGAAATCTTACCTATGTTCCGAGTACAAGTAACATTATATTAGATTCTACTTTCACAGAGAAAATTGCCAGGAAGATCTGTTGATAATAGAGGGAATACGTCCAATGGCCAACACTCGTTGAATCAGTTTTTGACAGTCTTGCTTAGGTGCCATCTAATATCAAGGTGTACGAGGATTTATTAATTACTTATCGAATATTTTACCAACTATTACCTATTATTTACTTATTCGTTTTTTCCAAAATCCTCATACATCTTTCAATATCCGACAACATCCGCGCAAGAATGCCGACTATTGGATGTTTTCTTCTACTATCATTAGCTTCCATTTGTCAATGGAATTTGATTACTACACACCGAGTTGACATCGGATTGATGTCCTTCGAAGCTTTGCACACATTGGCCACTGCGCATATCCCAGATTAAAACCATCTTATCACAGCCACCCGACACGAACGTATTTCCAGTTTCGCTGGGCGCTAAATCAATGGACATGACGTCGCTGGAGTGACCTTGGAAACTTTGCAATAACTGCCCACTCTCCACGTCCCACAAGCCGCATGTACTGTCCCCACTGCCTGTTAGAATCTGCTGATCGCTGTTGGGAAACGCGCAACACGACATGTACGATGTATGCGTGCCGACAGTTTTCTTATGAGCTGAGACATCGTCTTCTAAACTTAATGGGTACACTGTAACTTTGTTGTCCAATCCGCTACAACATTACAGAACAATGAGAAACTACCGATTTATCGCAACAAATTTAATGTATCCTCTGTGTAATAAGTACACATACCCACATGCTACTAAAGTACCACTGGGACCATAAGCACATGCCATGACCCATCTGGTTGGCATACTAACAGCGTGTTCTTTATTTGTTGTGAAGGCATCCCATATAATCATTTTTCCATCCTAAACATGAGAGATACATTAGTCACTACACGATATATAACAAGTATAATATACAATATATAAGTATAATACATAAGTTAATATGAAAAACCATTATATAAATTTACCTGTGAAGAAGAAACAATATGACGTTTATCAGGAGACCAATCAGAGCATAGAACTTTGGCTTGATGTCCTTTTAAGATACGTCTAGGTTTTACATTTATACAGTTAATTATTTCAAGTCTATCAGCTACACTGGCAACTGAAACAAAATATAAAATATTATTTTTCACAAATACTTATAACAGTGCTTCTTTAAAATATTCTTCTATAAACTTGAAATTATTAATTATTTTAATATTAATTAAAGGGACTCCAAAAATTATATAAACTTAGTACTATTATTATTGGCATATTCTTACAAGTCTGGGAAAAGGAAGATCTACATAAAAAATATGTTTTTATCAATTTCCCAATAAAAAGATTAAATAATTTGTAATATTAATAAGAAAAAAATAGCATTTGTAAATGAGATTCTTACGGGTAATATCATTTAACTTTTGTCGTTCATCCTCCAAACGAATCTTTAAACACTCTGCTTCCTTCGCTAACTTTTCTATATGTTCCAGTTCTGTAGCAGTGTCCATTCTGTTTTACTTCCTCAACACTAAGCAATTTTTTAACACTTGATAGACAAATTTCACAAGTAATCCTCCATACACTGAAATTATTACATATCAAAATTATATCAGCACACACATATGTGTGTACATGTATAAATTCTACTATAAATATATATATATATATATATATATATATATATATATATATAT
>NW_022639475.1:2330925-2347999 GCF_010583005.1 Odontomachus brunneus
ATCTACAAAAATAGCTTCATTACAAATGATTCATTTGCTAGTCACAATCGAAGATTGTTGAGTTGCTCTATCAGAACACAAACATAAACACAACTCGCTATAAGGGTGGAGTTTCATCCCTTACAGAGAAAAAGAACGGATAACTGTAATGATGATAAATGCTAACACTGTTCTACGTTTCAATGTTTCTCTCATATATAATCTTTGCTCTTATTGTTCGTTTGTTTTTTAGTGGAAACAATCTGTTACGTGCGGTAAAATAGGATAATCGATACGACGAATTGACGAGACGAAATAACCAAGCTTAGCGCCGGTGCAACGACGCTTGTGTATTTCGCGTTCCGCCCAATCACTAATTAATCATTCCGACATCGTACGAACAGCAAAGTTGACGATATTAAATGTCGATACCTATATACTTGTCACCTATTAATTAAAATAACAAGTGTTATAGTGTGCACGATCAACTTGAGCGATGTATACGTATACACGTAATGCGCATCGAAAATCAACTTGGAAACGTGAATAAAGAAAATATTCATTATGTTATGATCGTAAAAGCAAAAATGCAAAATATTTTGTATTCTTAACATCCAGGTACATTCTATAGTCGCGACACTCTCTTGCCTCTTAATGTCAGCGTGCAAATTTTTCATTTGTCAACATGTAAATTTGTCCGACATATACATGTTCGAATTTGGCGCTCCGAGCGCAATGGCGCGTACTGCGCATGAGTGAACGGAAAGTCTTTTTCAAAACACTTATTCTGCGATTTATAAGATTTGCGCGGTACTTCGCGTTGAAACGTATGCACGAAATGATGGTTCTCGTACTTACAATATACGGTACTTGAAATTTTAACGAAGAAATATCAAATAATGAATTGAAGTATTTCGCGCGTGGCTCTGGGTTCGAGGTTACGCGAACAGATCGATGGCCGCCGATTTCCTGCGCATGAGTGACAGTGCGTCAAGGGGAGGAGAGTGAATGTGTACCAGAGTGGACGTTCTTCTGCTTCTCACTGGTCCCTGCCTCAAGTGAATCGACCTTTCCTTGCTCGTGAATTCGTTAGTCCGATCGGCGGACTTTTAACATACTGAAAATGGCGCTTTTGTCCTTACGTTTGGCCTCGTCCTTAGTCAGGCACTTGCCTAACACCACGGTTCAGGTAACGAAAAGATCTCTCATGTTCTTTTTATTCAAACACTTGCGCCGTGAGACCACCACCGCCTGGTAGAACATGCCGACATTTTCCACTTTGCCAGTACCGCACCGTTCTCCGTTTTATCCTCTTATCATTTTCATCCGCTAACCCGAACTGTAGGTACGAGTACAGCGAATATTTTTATTTATCAATTTAATAAATTTGCGAGAAAAATGTATAGTACAGGAGCTATCAACATTTATATGGTGTATTACATAAAGTGTTAGCTAGCAAGTTATGTAATAAGAGTTTCGGCAAAACATTCGATAGTTATAACATACCAAACTTCTTTACATACTGTAGGTTAGCTGGCCTGCAAGTGTCGTGGCTTCTCGCAAATATCATGTCTCCTGCAGTCGTCGCTCTGCAGAAATTTCTGCCATTCTGGAAGAACGTATCCTTGGTTCAGCGCCAAAAGTGAGCTAATGCCTACCTTGTTTCACTTATGATGTAGACAGATCAGTGTGCTACTTGACATTTGATTAGCTAATATCAAATGTTATAATCTATAATTTTACACTTTTATTTTTTTTTATATGTTATTATATTGTTTAGCATTATATTTGTAATTTTATATTTCTATAATTCTGTATTTTTATATAAATTTCTGTGATATATGAGAAGAAAATTCTGGAAATTTTATAAAGAATCTTTTAATTTTTAGGCTAATCTTGAAGAAACTGGCAGAGTACTCAGCATTGGTGATGGTATTGCACGTGTATACGGGCTGAAGAATATTCAAGCGGATGAGATGGTGGAATTCAGCTCAGGCCTGAAGGGTATGGCCTTGAACTTGGAGCCTGACAACGTTGGTGTTGTCGTATTTGGTAATGACAGGCACATTAAGGAGGGCGATATTGTCAAGCGTACTGGTGCCATTGTTGATGTCCCTGTTGGCGAAGAATTATTGGGTCGTGTTGTTGATGCCTTGGGTAATCCTATTGATGGCAAGGGTCCTCTGAACAGCAAACTGAGATTCCGTATCGGAACCAAAGCTCCAGGCATTATCCCCAGGTAATTCTTAGTAATAATTTTTCATAATTCTTTTTTAGCCTTTGTAAATGACATTTATCGTTACGTAATGCGCTCTGCTGACAGAGTATCGGTTCGTGAACCTATGCAAACCGGGATTAAAGCTGTGGATTCTTTGGTACCTATCGGCCGTGGTCAACGTGAATTAATCATTGGAGACAGGCAGACTGGAAAGACTGCCCTTGCCATTGATACTATAATCAATCAGAAACGTTTCAATGATGCTGGAGAAGAGAAGAAGAAATTGTACTGCATTTACGTCGCTATTGGCCAGAAGAGATCCACTGTTGCGCAAATCGTGAAGCGTTTGACCGACAGTGGTGCTATTAATTACACTATTATCGTATCTGCCACTGCCTCCGACGCGGCTCCACTTCAATACTTGGCTCCGTACTCTGGATGTGCCATGGGAGAGTTCTTCAGGTGGATGTCGTCTTATGTCATCTTCATCCAGAGTTAATTGTGGATTTTGTTAAAATCTCATGTAAGAACTATCACTTTATAGGGACAACGGCAAGCACGCTTTAATCATTTACGACGATTTATCGAAACAAGCCGTCGCCTATCGGCAGATGTCTTTGTTACTCAGAAGACCGCCAGGTCGTGAGGCCTACCCTGGTGATGTATTTTATCTCCACTCACGTTTGCTTGAGAGAGCGGCCAAAATGAACGAAAATCTGGGAGGTGGATCCCTGACTGCTTTGCCTGTCATTGAAACGCAAGCCGGAGACGTGTCCGCCTATATCCCCACCAATGTCATTTCTATCACCGATGGTCAAATCTTCTTGGAAACCGAATTGTTCTACAAGGGTATCCGACCCGCCATTAACGTAGGCTTATCTGTATCCCGTGTCGGATCTGCTGCTCAAACCAAGGCCATGAAGCAGGTATGTGTGTATGAAAATTATTTAAGAGTTTATGATGGAACTTATGTATATTATTATTAATATTACAATATGTTCCAATTCTCTCTGACAATATAGGTTGCTGGTTCCATGAAATTGGAATTGGCTCAATATCGTGAGGTAGCGGCTTTCGCTCAATTCGGTTCAGACTTGGACGCTGCGACGCAGCAATTGCTAAATCGTGGTGTAAGATTAACAGAACTTCTCAAACAAGGACAATATGGTAAAATTGGCGTAATTTTAACATTAATAATTTTCTTAATTTTCTGGTATAATATCGAATGAGCAATCAAATTATCGATTTATGTATACATCTTTCCATATCTCTATGTTTAGTTCCCATGGCTATTGAGGAACAGGTAGCTGTTATATATTGTGGTGTACGTGGTTATCTTGATAAGATGGACCCCTCAAAGATCACAAGCTTTGAAAAAGAATTCCTTGCACACATCAGGTATCTGATATATGCACACACAGTTATACATATATTAAAAAATGATATATATACACTTTTATACATACTATTTCTTTTCCAGGTCTAGCCAAAAAGATCTCCTCGCCACGATCGCTAAAGAGAACGTAATCAGTGAAGCGTCAGACGCAAAACTGAAGAAAATAGTTACAGATTTCCTTTCGTCCTACTCAGCATAGAACGTGATCATCTAATGTCTTTGAATGTGAGTCAACATAGATTGATTGGACAGAACATACGATGTTCTTCAAGAATTGACTGCTGCTGATAAGTGTTAATGTACTGATATTGCATGTTATTATGTTGTCATGAATTACAATGTAATTATATATAATATCTGTGCATTACAAATGTTATCGCAGCAATTCCATCTACGATCTATAAACTTGATAGCTATATTACATGTTGATACAAAAAGATCGACCTTTAATAAAACTAAAAATACTAATATTTAGATTACGAGTAAATTTTCTTCCTGATGTAAACATTATAATAATAATAAGTGAGACAAGTCTTAAACAAGATAAGTGAAAATACAAGATTTTTTCCAAGTTGATGTTATTAATTCATTTTTAAATAGTCTAAATATATTAATACAATGTTTATAATATTCATGGGACAATAATTTTCAGTTTACTTAGAATAAATTTTTTTAAGGAATTCTACACACATAAGAAGATTTATAAAGGTAAGCACTGAAATCATAGCAAATTAGCATCATTCTTGGTTAAAGAAAATCTATATAATGTATATTTAAATTTACCAATATCTTATATATAAATTATATTATTTGTACATTCTAATTATGAATATTATATATTACACATCTTTTTATTTATAATCTTATTCACAAAAACCCTTTAGCTTATAGGAATTATTTACAAATCATAAATGTATGTTGCAAAATTCTGTTGATAAAATTTACAGAACAATTGCTATGCTTACTTAAAGTTTGTTATTCTACACAAAGCAATAATTATACAAATGGTTTAACTAAGAAACCTTATGGACATCTTCTGTTCTACATCAGTGCGTTCTAGAACTTTACAAAATTCCTCAAATGATATCATACCATCCCCATTTTCATCAGCCTCAAGTATGGTTCGTTCTGCTATGCTAGTTAATTGTTCTTCACTGTAATATGTACAATAAGATGTCATATATTTTTCTTATGTAACAAATGTTTGAGTACAATTGCAGAAATAGAACTATCATACCATTATAGCTGTAGCAAAAAGAACATAATTTTTACCTGATATTAGCACCAACCATCATGTGTAAAATAGCAAGCAATTCATCTTTTGATATTAGATCATCATTGTCCAAGTCATACATTTTAAATGCAACTGTAAAGGAATATTTAACAGTTAATATTCAATATTCATATTATACATATGTGTGTTATTTTATATGTAATATTTACACTTCAATTTCTGCTGCCTAGAGTTCAATCGATTGGGACTGTTCTTTTTTATGGGTCTGAAATGAGCCAAGACTTGCATAAACTGCAAGAAATTTACTCGATCGTTTCCACTTTCGTCAAAGAAAGCATTCACTATTCTTTCACCAAGTGGATTTATCGCCAATTCCGGGATTCTGAGAAAATCCTCTCGACTGAGTGTCCCACAGTCTCCTCGGTCCAGACTTGTGAAGCGACTATATAGCCGTTCTATCTGATTCGGCGTAACTGGAATAATTCGAGAAAATAGCATTAAATTTTTTCGTTGAAAATCACTCATATAAGCTGTCGTCTTCGTCGCGAGGTACAAAGATTATTTCAAACGAAACAGATGAACAATATGGATACTTACAACCGGTAGCGTCTTGAATCTGCGCTATCTCTTCTTCACGCAAAAGAAGACTTGATCTGTTACCCATCTCGGATCTAATTGAGTTTCAAGTTCGTATTAATGTAGAATATTAAGGTGTTCGCATAGTCGTTCTTGACAAACTACGTAGGTGTGGCAAAAACACACTTCGCTAAGTCATATGACCTGTCATCTGCACTTTGAACAGTGGATCAATTGAAAACACTTGGTAATTATTAATTCACCGAAAATTGCCGCGTTCGGAAAAGCACAATTATACGGCCGCAGAATTTGAATACACATAGAAGCAGTCCTTTCGTTCATAAAACTATTTTTAAATAATGATTTTTGTACGAGACTGGGGGCGCGGTCCAACAACCGCTACAAATGCTGCGCAGCACTTCTCCCTCTTGTTCTATTCCTCGGATTCGAATAAAGAAAGAGAAAAGAGACGTCTACATTGGAAGTAAGCAGTAAAACCCATTCTACAATTGCGTGAACGTGGTTGTAAGTAGTTGTATGTGATTACGACAACCAATCAGAGTAAAGCAATCAGTAAATAAAACATTCGGATTGGTTGACTCTTACGTTCACGACTACGCTTACGCAATTGTAGAATGGGCTTAAAGAAGTAAAAACGCTACAAAGCATTTGCAACGTCCGTTGGACCATATCCTGTGCAAAGTGTAATGGAGGATTCACACCGTGTCCGATGTCTGACGTACGACGTCCGACATTCAATAGGAGAACAGCTTTCCAATGGAGAATTAAATTCTCTATTAAAAAGCTGTTCTCCTATTGGATATCGGACATCGAACATCGGACACGGTGTGAATCCTGCATAATACACGTGATTCCTGGACTGCGTTCCAAAATTCTATTCAGTGGGTAGAATACATTTAATTGACTAATTATGATAAAGAAATCCTAATTATCTTTGTTCTTATTGGTCAATTAAATGCTACTCTACCCGTCGAGTAGAGTTTTGGAACGCAGCCTTGAAGTCAGTCACAATAACTTTTTAGTATAAATTCGTTAAAGGTGAAAAGTCTAACTTTAAAAATATATGAAAATGTTCATTTTTCTTGTTTACATTGAAGGAAAAGATGCGTGGTCACCTCCAAATACCGCAAAATTATTCATTTTTTATGATTTCATACTAAACAAAAAATTATATGATTGATAAATAAATCCAACGGCCACACCACTCTCGGGCTTCACTTTGGGTGTTTCTAGTTGCGTACCCTGTGTACGCAAAACCAGTTTATTGGTTGCATATTATCTTACAAGATATTTTAGATAATATGTGACCAATAAACTGGTTTTGTGTATATGTGTGCTATGGTGCGTTCAGAAAACATAGCTGATCAGTGAGCGGTCAGTGATTATTGGTCCTTATGGCTCCTGCACACAGGACGTGGTAATACTTGCCGCGCGGCGGAAGTCCGCGCGACAACCAATCAATATGTTGTTTTTCCGTAAGAGCTAGAAAGTTATTACGTTGACCAATTACTCAACCGTTGTGTAATGGCTCCTGCACACAGGACGCGGTAATGCTTGCTGCGCGGCGGAAATTCGCGCGACAGCCAATCAATATGCTGCTTCCATAATAACCTTCTAGCTCTTACTAAAAAACAACATATTCATTGACTGTCGCGCGGACTTCCGCCGCGCAGCAAGCATTACCGCGTCCTGTATGCAGGAGCCATATCCGTTGTATTTCCTGAACGCACCCAATGGCTGCATTCGAGGAGATGTTATGTAGCGCTATGAGCGTCCTCTGTCTTTGTTCAACTTTCAGGGACAAACAAGGACAAAGCACACTCATAACGCTAAATAGCGTCTCCTCGAATGTAGCCAAGATATGTTAAGCAATTGCAATTGAAAGCACCCATTGTACGGAAATATAACGGGCACCAGGCGTACAACCAGGCGCATTTTATTGTTACCACCGCGAAAATGCGCCTAACGAACGTAGTACAGGCGCACTTTGTTAGATGGCGTCTCGAAAATGCGCTTAGCTTTGGCCATTGAAATCAGACTGGTGGCCGCTCTCATGCTTCTCTCTGCTTCTAGTATACGTGTACGATTTATTAGAGAAGAGAAAGCCACGGAAGTTGTGTCGAGTCCTTTATCTTTTAACGCTAAATATTTGTAAGCGCGTCTAGCATTTAGATATGGCTGTAAGTATTATTGTTTAAATAAATGCGCTATATTTGTGTTATATAAATTCAAGATTATTTTTATATTTTTATTACATTATCATATCGAATGAAATATATTTTTTTGTTTGCTACGCCGGTTGATCTCTATCTTCTTAAATACAAATTTCGAGCACGATTTACCCGCTATACTTTATGTAAAATATTAATTCAATTTTCTGTCGTAGTTTAATTGCATAAAAACAAATATTCTTTATTGTTTTAATTCTTTGCCTTATATTGGTTGACATAGTAACTGAATGTTTGATCAATTTTGTCGTTATTATACATAACCTATAATATAGTAACCTCTTCAGAAATACAAACATATTCGTATATATTTAGATACATTTAATTTGGTAATTATAGACTATAGGGGAGTCAGCTCCAATGACCTTGACCTTGAGATATATTGTAGAGGTCACCCTCCTGAGTAACTCTCAGAAGGTTTTAGCCGTCGCTCGTTGTTCGTTAAAAAGTTATTAACAAAACAAGTTGTCTAAAATGATTGTAATTTTTGGACATTAACATATACAAAAACGATACTGTGTACCGTTAACGAGCAATATCGAATAATAACTGTAATATCGAACGACTAGCGGAGGGCTGCGCCCCCGCACTCCCCCTCAAAACTAATCTAACCCAACCTATCATCACATTAACACAAAAGTTGAACACATTAATAAACAATGACTGACGGTTAGGTTAGTTTTAAGGGAGAGGTGCGGGGGGCGCAGCCCTCCGCTAGTCGTTCGATATTGCAGTACTTACTAAAAAAATATTTAAATTAGGAATATTTTTAATACGACGACTGAGGGATATTGAAGACCAATGTTTACATACAAGTATTCCTATTTATATGAGTTACAACACTCACATCAGTATGAGAATTCGTCTAGAAAGAATCACGCTTACCGTTTACACACTAAATGTACACAGAATATTAATGATACTATATATGGATATTAATGAAACTTCTTTTGTTAATAACTTTTTCATAAACAATGAGTGACGGCTAAAACCTTTTGAATGTTACTCAGGGTAGTGACTTTGACAATATATGTGAGGGTCAAGATCATTGGAGCTGACTCCCCTATAATCTATAATTACCTTTAATTTTTTTAATTCAAACATTATCAACAAAAATATAATGAACAAAGATAGAATGAATAAATATTTAATACACAATCTCACAAGAGGAAAGAAAAGAATCTCACATGATTTACAGAAGTCATATTTATATCTCATCTTAGAATTAAATATTATTTCTTTCTAATTTTAACAAATTCACTTCTGAAGATGTTAATGTTGAAATTTTTACTATCTGTGTATTTAACTGATGTATTTTGTTTTAGGTTATTACCAATATACAAGAGGTCCGTGAGATCACAAAAATAGAGCGTATTGGTGCTCATTCTCACATTAGAGGCTTAGGACTCAATGACAGTTTGGAACCACGTCATGTAATTATCTGACATTCAGAGGCACAGTACTTCCATTAATTGTAAATAATAAAACAACTTATTTAAATGTTCTTTTCAGGTATCTCAAGGCATGGTCGGTCAGCTTATGGCACGTCGTGCAGCTGGTGTCACTTTAGAGATGATCAAGGATGGAAAAATAGCAGGTCGTGCAGTGCTGCTGGCTGGACAACCTGGCACAGGAAAGACAGCTATCGCCATGGGAATGGCACAGGCTTTGGGGCCAGACACTCCTTTCACATCGATGGCTGGTTCTGAGATCTATTCCCTGGAAATGAGCAAGACAGAGGCTCTGACTCAAGCGATCAGAAAATCCATTGGTGTGAGAATCAAAGAAGAAACGGAGATCATAGAAGGCGAAGTCGTGGAGATTCAAGTTGACAGACCAGCGACAGGTGTTGGTGTTAAAGTCGGCAAATTGACGCTAAAGACTACTGAAATGGAGACGATCTACGATTTAGGGAACAAAATGATCGACAGTCTGATGAAGGAGAAAGTTAGTACATTACTTGTATATTACTTGTATTTATACATTGTTTGCATATTATACATTACTTGTATTTTGTATCACAAATTTCTATCTGCAGGCCTATTCTGTAACTTGTTAACGCGTGCGTTATGAAATAACGCAGATATTTTACAAAATAGTTGCGCAACGAAGTTTAGCGATAACGAAATTGGCGTTGAAATTTATAGAATAGGCTTGCTGGACTTTCACGCTACAACTTTCGTGTTATTTTCAGGTACAAGCTGGCGACGTTATAACGATTGACAAAGCAACGGGAAAGATCAATAGACTAGGACGATCCTTCACAAGAGCGCGAGACTACGACGCTACCGGCTCGCAAACGCGCTTCGTGCAGTGCCCCGAGGGAGAGCTGCAAAAGCGTAAGGAAGTGGTGCATACCGTAACTCTGCACGAGGTCGACGTGATAAACAGCAGAACTCACGGATTCCTGGCGTTGTTTTCCGGAGACACCGGCGAGATCAAATCGGAGGTGCGAGATCAGATCAATGGTAAGGTGGCTGAATGGCGGGAGGAAGGTAAAGCGGAGATCGTGCCCGGTGTACTCTTCATTGACGAAGTTCATATGCTGGACATTGAGTGCTTCTCGTTCCTCAATCGAGCGTTAGAGAACGAAATGGCTCCCGTTGTGATCATGGCGACTAACAGAGGTATATAATGATTATACAACTTAATTAATATGAGTAATAATAATAATAATCATCATCTACCATCGGCCAATAATCCCGGAAGCCGACAACGCATACTCTTAAAGAACAAATTCACCTGTGAACTATCATTGACACTTGGATTCTGATCGTGCAGGTATCACGAGAATCAGAGGAACAAATTACAAAAGTCCTCACGGTATTCCGATCGATCTGTTAGATCGTATGATTATCGTTCCGACTAGTCCGTACCAAGAGAAGGAACTGAAAGAGATCCTAAAGATACGGTGCGAAGAGGAAGACTGCGAAATGGCGGATGACGCTCTGACCGTGCTGACGAGGATCGCTCTCGAAACGTCATTAAGATACGCGATACAATTGATCACGACCGCCTCGCTAGTCAGTCGCCGAAGGAAGGGCACAGAGGTGAGTTTAAGGTGGTACAATTTATTGACGGAAAAACAATCACAATGTTACAATGATCTCTTGATCGTTCTCAGGTCAGCATCGATGACGTGAAACGTGTCTACTCTTTGTTCATCGATGAAAACAGGTCCACGCAATTTCTCAAGGAATATCAGGACGATTTTATGTTTAATGAGTTCTGTGAGTTAACGATCTATCGCAATTATAATTTCTTGTAATGCAGCGCGCGCCTAATATTTGACTATATTTTACGCGTTTGATCTGTTTCAGATGAAGAGTCTATGGATACTTCGCAATAATATGTTGCGGGAATATATGAAGATCACATCCAGGCGTTGACATCCTCGTGACTCCCATGTTTATTAATGTACAATTATCTCGGATCGAATGACACGAGTCCAGTTACAATAATTAATTTTTCCACTAATCATGAAGATAATCAAAAAAAGAAAAATCCCTACGCTATTTATACAAATTAACAAATTTACTTGTCATTACAATCAGTATTATTTACGTTAATTGTATATTAACAACATTGGGTCAAGAATAAATATACTTTGTTATTTACTAGTTCGTAAAAAAATATAAACATTTGAGAAATCTTGGTCGACGCGGACGTTATGCGCGAGCGACCGCTAATTAACGTATATATTTTGATTCAGCGTCTCAGACGTGATAACGTGCTCTCATTGATAAAATTAATTGATTAACAGTTACGGAGAGGTATATTACTTTTTTGGTGTGAAGCTCCTTAGAGAACTACATTAGACTTAACGTGACGAGCTGCTCTCTCGCGCATGGCGTGCTCGCGTTTCGCTGTCGTTGTTTTGCGTACCAATCTGTCGGATGGAGTCGGATGAATTCCATGGAAATTTTCCCTCGTCCGAGATGAATCTGCAAGTCATGAAGTTGCGAAACTGGCGCGCGAGCTGACGCCCGTAAGAAAACCCATTGAAATCGCGTTTTAACGCGAGCGAAATGTTTACTTTGTGAAACGTGATGCGCGCATCCGGCGAATTAGCATTTGACGTCGGGTGTAGTTAGGCGCCTCTGTTCACGTTTTCTTCTCCTGGGTTTTCTTGACTGAAAAAAGGCAGAGAGATAGAGAAACAGAGCGAGAGATAGGGAGTAGTCGATAGTCGCGTATTGGTAGTCGACTGAAAAGTCGCCCCACATAAATTACCGCGAAAACTCGTTTTCGTGCAACTGCGCGCGCTATTTGCGCAACATCTGCGTACGCGAATCACACATTAAAATTCAGTTCGCGCGTGTCGCCTCCTCCTCCTCCTCCTCCTCGTATCGCGGTTTCGCTAATACGGGAGCGAGGGAGAAAGTCACGTACGCGGCAGAGAAGTTCATCGTGAAAACGAGATTTCTTAATCCTTGTACTCGGATCGTGATTATTATTATTGCTATTATTATTATTGTGTACTCACTGGTTATCAGTTTGATGCCTCCTTCCGGCTTGAACGACGACTGCGCCTTTTTGTCTTTCGATATGAAGCCCAAGCCGTAGCCCACTTTGTAAACGGGTAGCGGAATCACCGTGGACGAAACTGGCACCATAACTACAAATATATATGCATTTTCAATTATTGCGCGATCGCGTGAAAATTACGCCGAGGATCTTACGGGACCGTTCGCACCGATGGGAAATATTTGCTTATTCCGCGCAATGGAATATTCATTAAGCGCACGGGTGATTGCAGCATCGTTCTCTCTAAACTCCTCCAAGTGAAATCTCAATCGAAACGAGCGGAAATTCGCCCGCAGCGATTGCGAAACTGACGCGATTCGCAATCGCAAAAGTGGATGTTTCATTGAAATTCACAGCGGATTCTTTATCCACGCGAGTGAATATTCATAATTAACAAAATTGAAAATTAAAACCAGGCAAATAAGAGCCAATAATAATGCTGGATCTTAGTGTTAATACTGTTATCTAAATACAGAAACAATAAATATAAATATACGTTCCGCTTTGAGCTATCCTCAGTACGAAACTATAAACACATTGAACTTATCATTATAACATTGAACTTCGTATTTAAAGACTAAAGCAATGAGAATATTTAGAATTAGATGTCTTCGGGAATTTATATTTAATAATAATATCTCGATCGATTAGCAGGGTGAATTTGTTCCTGCGTAACGATGCAGTACAAGAGTTTCTCCGGCAAACATAACTGCGCATTGACGACATTTCTGACGTCATTATTACGTCATGTTTGCTGGGTAGTTCTGCAATTTCGAGCGAGAATACTCGCTCGACGTTTCGAAGTAAGGAATCCACTCTGTGTGAGTACGAATTTACTTGAGAATCAGAGTGGACCGTCACTCTAGTTTTGGAGTGGAATTTCACTCGAAAATATTTTGAGAGTTCGACTCCTCTGGGCTCCTCTGCGAGCTCGAGAAAACCGCTGTACTGAGAAAAACAATATTTAAAGGGTAAAAAAATATTTGTATAGATAACATGTTCACTCAAGTCTAAATTCTATTATTTAAATAGAATGAACAATAGTTTTCGCGAAAAGATGAGGTTTTAAGAAAAAATAAATGTATACTTCTTTGATAAATATTTTTTACATTACACTGAGAAAAACGGTGAAAGCGAAGTAGACATCTCTTTCTCCAATATGTCCTTCTATTCGCACTGCGATACATACATCGAGCGAAAAAATATAAAATATTAATATAAATATATAATATATATAAAAAATATGATATAATATAAAAATATATAAAAATATATAATATATTACAAATATACATATAATATATAAAAATATATAAAAATATATAAAAAATATGAAATATATAAAAAATATTTATTCGACAGATACTAATAACTTGTTTATACTACACTGCAAAAAATATCTGTGTGTGGGACATAAAATTTATTTATAGAAAAATAAATCTTATTTCAGAAATAGAGAAATACTTCAGAAATACAGAAATAAACTTTACGTCTCACGAATAGAAATTTCCAAGTATTCTTTTTCAGTATAGTATAGAAGCAAATAATGTTATTTGTTCTATCGAATAAACATTTTTTATTTCTTCGATATTTTGTCTCGTAATGTATGTATATCGCGACCTGAATCGGAGGAAGTCGATATGGAGAAAGAGATCTGTATTTCGCTTTCACGTCAGCGACAAACGTCGGAACGCGTCGATCGCGGAACTTGCATAATTTTCTCTTTCTCTCTCTCTCCTTCTCTCTTTCGCACACGTAATAGACGCTCCTCCATATCTCGCGCTGTCATCCATACGGTGGCATTCGATACGCGGTCAAGGAGGTCCATATAGAACGAGCGATCGGAATTCATTGTTATGGAGCTTGCGAAAATTCCCACGTTCGACTGACCTTTCGTATGTTCTTAGCCAAGTGCGTGCATATGTGTGTGAGTGTATGTATGTATGTATGTGTATGTGTGCGTGAGTGATGCCGATTTAATCGGTGAAAAGCACTTTGTGACAGCGCGAGAGAGTTCGGCCGAGATTCTCACGCGCGCGCCGATTTTTTGCAGGGTCGCGTTCGCCATTACTGTATCGAGTGCGAATTATATGATCGGGTCTCTTGGATATCTCATTCAAAAGATACAATCTCACTCTCAGCGGAAGCCTCTTGTACGTGGAGTCTCGAGAGGAATCTTCTAACACCAAGAAAACAACATTCTAAGTGCAAGATTACACCTCTTCATTAGAGGAGAAATATCCCTTCGGCGAAAGTTTGCGAAAATGGGATTATAGGAAGTGGCGTCTTTGCAAACGAAGAGCTCTCTTTTCTAAGTGTTATACGAGGGAAATTAATATGGTTGCTATATCATGTTCTATAGTTAAAGAGAAAATTTGTCTGATTTTAAGTGAAATAGATATGGCATTAAAAGTTGCTGTTATTACATGTCCATCTATATTTTTTCGAATGCTACGTTGATGCCATAATCGTTTGGCGAATATACATGGAAAAAAAGATTTGGTTAATTCAACCAAATCTTTTTGTTCCGTGTACTACACGACGTGCGCTAATTATCGAAAATTGGTGCGAAAAAATTTTGTCGCTGCTCTATTCAATTTTGACTCCGACAAAATCACTGAATCGGCCGTCAAAAGGGAGACAGAAAGTCCGATTAAATCCGATTGGATATTAGCAAAAACAACGAGTCGACGTTGCTTGTTTTATTCATGAAAATTATTCATATTTCCCGAGAGGAGCTAGAATAAAATCGATTGAAATAATGAAGACCATGAGAGTCAACTCGATGTTGTCGACGACGTGTCACAATATTCCTATTGGGTGACGAAATATGTTATTAATATTTACAATCTTATTAATTATATGTGAACTATTAAGAGAGCGCTTGTTCTCGAAAGTTTAAAGATATTTATTATGTAAAAATTAGTAAAAAAAAGAAATATCTGACGCATTTACAACGGTGAATTGGCTCTTGTTGTCTTTTCCTAATCAGTTTTGCATCTGAAGAGCTTTTCGACTTTCAATTTTATTTGACAAACGCGACAAGCGAATCTGCCACACCATCGCGGTGAGCGTTCGCCCGCCAGTCTTGACAGAAAATATTTGCTTATCGCGCGGGAATGGCATATTCATTCATCGTACAGTTGATCGAAGCTTTGCACGATCGTTCGATCGCTTGTTTATCACATTCGCGGACTCGACCGAGTGCGAATCGATTCGTCCTATATAACGCTGAAAAATATAGTCGTCCGCTCGAATCCATGTATCGCAGCCTCTCCCCTTCCTTCTCTCTCTCTCTCTCTCTCTCTCTCTCTCTCTCTCTCTCTCTCTCTCTCTTTCTTTCTCTCTCGCGCGCATGTGGATGGAGTGAAATCGCGATGGCGATCCTCAATGCGGTGGATGACACTCTGACGGATAAGTTGAATCACGTGCTCGCGCAAAAATAATATAAAAACAACGCGATCACAGGTGATCGCGCGGCGACGGCGTTTGTCGTTAATATGATGTGTTGACGTCAAATCCGAGAGCAATACTTTGACCGAATTCGATTCGCACTCGGTTACGCAATTTTCCCGCGCACGGCATTCAAAAGGATGCTCTTGCAATCGTGACGAAAATTGTCTGAATACGAGGAATTAGCTAGAACGAATAAGTGAATGTAGCGAGAACTGCAATATCGTATATATTTTGTACTTTTATAATCAATAGAGATGACAGAGACAGAATTTCCACCTGAACTACTTGTGAAATTTAGCAAGAAGGTCGCCCTGTGGCGCCTATCCACCCAGTCGCGCTTATAAAAATTGACTAGAATAGACAAAAAAGACCAGCGACGAAAGATAAACGAGTATATAATTCTCGCAACCACCTAAATTTGCTTGCCAATATTGGCTGCGTTCCGACATTCACTGCCAGTACTGAAAATCTATAGTAACGTGAACTACAGATTGTTAATATTGGCGATGAATATCTCGGAACACAGCCATTGCTAGAAAATGCTGCTACTGTAAATTTTACGTGTCACAGGCGATTTTCTAACGGATACGAAAAACAGCGATAAATTTTAACTGTGACATTTACAGAATTCTACCTGGTTCAGCAAAACGTTTGTTTGAGCGAGGATAACGCTTTGTCGTGGCGCGCGAGCTGAGTAATCTCTGCAATTGATGGTTTAGTCATCACACAGTGTTACAATCATCACAGCTTTTAAGCATCGACGAATCTGCCGAATTGCATTATAGGAGAGTGGAGAGCGTCGGAAATATGCGCTGAAGGCGTTCGCGATTGCTCGCGCGTCCGAGGAAAAGTAAGTAGAAAGCCGCGAAGGAGTCAGAAGCGGAACGATGAAAAGCCACGCTGAGGAGTCGCGCCGAATGTCGCGTGACGATCGCGTGTTCTTTGCGTAATCGAACTGTCAGCGTAAATATTATCTGGAGAGAGCGAAGAAGTGAGAAGAAAGGAGAGTGACAGCGACCACCGAACCGGTACTATCATCTATCGAATGTAATTACCGCATGCGTCGTCAGAGAATACACGTACGAGCGGCTTTCAAGCGAGCGACGTGTAACGACCATATGTTTGTCGCATCATGTATCTCCGCTTGGCATTTCGTGAACGATATAAGCGCAAGCGTGAAGAGAGAGAGAGAGAGAGATTCTGTTTATACGTAAATATAATACACGTTACACTCGTTAATCGCGTCCACGTAAATTAATTATTATTATTATTTAGTAAACGGGAAAAATTTTCTACTAGTACAAAATATATAAATTAGCAGCTGCTTTCCGAGAAACGCCATATATAAAAAAGTGTAGAATTAAAAGGAAAACAAGTTTACAAGATATACGTACTCTCTCTCTCTCTCTCTCTCTCTCTCTCTCTCTCTCTCTCTCTCT
>NW_022639475.1:2349203-2351763 GCF_010583005.1 Odontomachus brunneus
CTCTCTCTCTCTCTCTCTCTCTCTCTCTCTCTCTCTCTCTCTTCACGCTTGCGTTTATATCGTTTACCAAATGCCAATCGCAGATATATGATGCGACAAATGTATGGTTGTTACACGTCGCTCGCTTGAAAGCCGCTTGTCCTGTTTACAAGAGACATCTAAGCAGAATTCTGATGATCTCAAGCGAAATTTCGGAATTATTTCACGAGAAATTAGTTCATCCCTAAACTTTTTTTCCGTGTATCAGAGCAACAGAATTATAACAGACAGCAGAACTGCAACAGACTCATTAAGCACTCTGAAAAGAATGCCAAGCGTCGAGCGCAAGAAATGAAGAGACATCAGTGAAGGTGTTTATAAAAATTTGCAATTCAGCGGCGAAAAGATATTCAAAGAATGCAAATTTCAAATGCATCTTGATTCGCGGAGGAAGAGAGAGAAAGAGAAAAAGACGTGTAACTCCTCTCGCACCCTAACGAGAATCCAAGGACGACGCGTATGTGAATTCTATTAACACCTTCTATGTGGCCACGCGTGGGCGTCTTCTCTGCATTTAGCGGTTCACCTTTCCAGCCGATCGCCGTCGTTGCGACGTGATCGCGCGGCGCGCGCGCACCCCCGACGATCTGAGAACGCGTCGTCGTTGTATGCACCGTTCGCGAGAAACGTGCGAAATTTCGCGCTCTTTGAAAGTGCAGTCGCCGGAGGAAAAGGTCGCGCGCAGCACTCTACGCTTTGACGACGACGAGCCTCGCAGAATGCAGGTGTGATCGTCCTCGTGATTATCGTCTGTCTTGAGAAACACCATTTCAGAAGGAACGCGACCCTTTCGACTGCACGCGTGTTGTTGCACCCGACAGGATGGGCCCAACGATGACCTTATTCGGTAACATATTTCTCAACGCAGTCCATTGAAACTTTGTGATTACGTTTACATCAAAGTCAGATACTTCGCTGGAAGAATATTCTCGCGCAACGATAGAATGTGCTCTCTTGTCAAGTTGCTGCTTATTTATCCCGGTACAAATTTTCATACACAGAAAAAGAAGAATGAACTCAGAAACTGTTGGAGTAATATATGACTCCACCTTGTTGTTCATGATCCCACAATTCCACTTTGTCGTTTAAGGGCTCAGTGTAAAGCAGTCCGCGTAATTAACCCTTTGAAGCACACAACCTTCAAATTCCGAATTCTAATAAAATATTCATGTCACATGTCCAAACATGACAATCCAAGAGATCAGTTTCCTTTGAAATTAATTCTCTTTATTTTCCTATTTTTTATATTAAAATATTTCCAATCCTAATTGTCTTTACCTTCTGCTCCTTATTTAGGCAATCGTCTATTTATTCTACGGGAGATATAAAATAAAACCACATACGAGACATGGTTCTATTTATTACAAACTATGAGACACTTGACACTCTATATAAGTGATTTCACGGTGAATCTGTGCTCCAAAGGGTTAAACGTATCGAGTGCACGTAGATGTATGTGCACGTAGACCTCGCTATAATCGAAACCTACGCGTTAGTCGCCGAGCTGACGTCACCATCCCGCTCTTCTTACCTGTCAAATATCGGATTCGGAATTTCTCACGATCGCTCTTTATATGGCCCGCGAATCGGAGAGGCACCGACCACGAACGACGCAGTTTTTTTTTTCTCGCGAGCAGGAAGACGCGCGCCGGAGGAAAGGAACGCGTAATTTCCTCGCGTTAATCACTCCCGGCGACAATTACACCGCGGTGAAAGTTTTTTCTTCTTCTCTTCCTCTCCCCGCAGGAGGAGGAGGAGATTCCATCGAGCGACGAGAAAAAGAGAGAGAAACGGAATCTCGAATCGAGCGAGAGCGAATTTCTCCGACGGGATATTATAATTTAATCGCCGCGCTTTTACATACATTTCGCCTGACTCGCGTTTGTGTCGCGCGAAGCACAACGCAACGAGAGACGAGGAGTTCTCTGTTTTCTCTTGCGTGCCGCGTTCTATTTAACCGGGCCGCGCGTTTCTGCAATAATAACGACACGTGTTTCTCGCATGGATCGCGGACTGAAAGGATCTTTTTTTGGTTCTCATTGAGGGGGAAAAATAGAACTTCGGAATCGGCCGTCAAAGCCGTCGCGACAAGCTGTCGGCTCGTGAGCATATATTTCATGCGCGCTGCCGGTGCAATTTTTAATGCATCCCAGGAGGGCTCGTCCTTTTTCTCTTTTTTTTTTTCATCATTGTTTCGAGAGGCCGCGATGGTGACGCGCACGTAGGGTAGTCGACGACATCGCGACTCGAACACGCAGCTCGAGCACGTGCAGGCGCACAATAGAGTCGAATGAAATTTCATGTTCCCAAAAAGACTATAATTTCGAAACTTGAACCGATTTTGGTTTTTTTTCTTTAAATGAAAGCTAATGAAATTTGGAACAACGTGTCGAGCCAGATTTTTGTCTTTTGCTTCCCTTCTTTTAAGTCAGATATAAGAAAGTTAGATTTATAAATTCTTTTCCATCTCTCTCTCTCTCTCTCTCTCTCTCTCTCTCTCTCTCTCTCTCTCTCTCTCTCT
>NW_022639475.1:2352025-2366423 GCF_010583005.1 Odontomachus brunneus
TCTCTCTCTCTCTCTCTCTCTCTCTCTCTCTCTCTCTCTCTCTCTCTCTCTCTCGAGCAGTACATAATTCATTTCTTGTCTCATCTAATTTAACATCAGACGTAGATATTGATATTGAAATTAAACGTTCAAACCCTAGTTTGGAAAAGTCCTACAGACTGACATAGTCTCATTAAAACTTATTTTAACTCAACAAACGAGATTAATTGAAATAGTATATATATTTCAGTGAATAAAAACTACTGAATCACAAGAGTAAAATTAAATTATTACTGTTATATTTTTAATTTTTTATTAATTATTACTCTTGAAGTAACAAGTCTTGAGCTTCTGCATCTATTGGAATTGTTTGATTGAAAACAATTTTTAAGTCTAATTTCTTTATGTCTGATTCAGAAGAAGGGAAGCAAGAAATTTTCTCTCTGGCTCGAGAGAAAGTTATTCTAAATTTTATCAGCTTTCAATAAAAAAAAAGCATCGAAATCGAGGGAATATCTTAATCGATTAAAATCAATTCGTTCCTGCAATGACGAGGTAACATCAGTTTCGTTTAGTCCTCAATTTCGCGTGGAAACATTCCCTCAACGATTCAGAGTGCAGAATTCGCTCTGTACGAGTAGAAATCCAATCAAATTTAAATGACTCGGCTGTCACGCTACTTTTCGAGTGGAATTTACTCCGGAGAGATCTGGGGCGCACCGAACGAGAGTTCGCGTTTCCCCGGAAAATATATAGCGGCCACGCGGTAGTGGATGGACCGCGATGGGAAGAAGAAAAAAAACTTATTGTGTGGACATGTATCTATATTTCAACGTATTTTTTGTAGAAATTTTGGATATGTATTTCTTTGTCTTCGACATAAGTCAGAACGATCGCGACGAATAGCCAGGAGCCTTAAGTACCATAAATATTAGACAGGTAAAACCGGTTGCGGGTTTATTGACAAATTATCTCCGCATACGCGGATTTCGAAGAAGTGAGAAGAAGTGAGAAGCCATGCGCGAAGAAGAAGAACGCGCGTGGAAAATCTCATTATCGCGTGATATATCCTAGTTCGATTTCACCTACGGCGACCGCCCACCTGGCTCGAAGACGTTGTCCTCGTTTCTCTTGTAGATCGTGGGCTTGGCTTGCGCCGCGACGAGGATCGCGGCGACGAAGCAGACGAGGATGAGCGTGCAGGTGGTGTTCCTCATATCGAATCCACGCGTCGTCGTCTACGAGCGAGTGTACTGTCGCGCCGCGAGGGAACCTCGAGAGAGAGAGCTCTGGAGGAAAACGTACGAGCGGACGACGGTAGATCGGTCGCGCGGAAATGACACCTCGCGCGGCGATGCTCGATACTGCACTAGGCGGCTCGCGGATCGCCGTGGACCGCGGCGCGAATGAAAACACACCTGCCGCCCGAGTGGGGAAACTCAGGAATAAGGGAATTGGCGCGATCCGTGGGAGATCGCGGCGAAGTGCGATTGTAAGTGCCGCCGGCGTGTTTAATCGCACGGCGAGGTGGTGAACGATGGCGAGGAAAAGCGGGACGAGTGTGGAGTGGTATGAAGTAGAGTTTACGTTACACCCCGGAGCGCTAAAAATCCTTAAGGTCCGTCTATAATGAGATTTGCAGTAGGCAGTAAGACGTAAGTAGTAAACAAATTGACCAATCACAGCCGATTATCATAAGAATAATCGACTGTGATTTGTCAGTTTGTTTGCTACTTACATCTTACTGCCTACTGCTAGTTGTAGTCATTGTAGACGGACCTTTGGAGTTCGATTTAGAGTAATGATTTATAGTAAGATTTAGAGCAGTGATTTGACAGTAAGAGATAAAACGTCCCAAACAGATCGCATGAGAAAGATAATCGTGTGATTATTTGTAAATAAAGGCAAAGAGGAAAGATTACGTCATTACAGGTAATAGCTAGGAGTTAATTATGCAAAGAAACAATCCATATCTATGAGCGCTATGCATGAACTGAAAACTGAAACGCGATTAATTTGATCTCAATAAATACAATAAATGGCGTAATGGCGAGTGTTTCTCGATTTATAACAATAAGATACAATATTTGTAAAAGCACTGCTAAACGAGAGATAAGAATGCATCACGCCGGGAAGCGATCAGGAGACAGAAAGAAAGAGAAAGAGAACGCGGATATCTTTCGCGCTGCTTTCGCATAGGAGTGTGCGTGTGAAAGTGCGACTTTCGTCGGATGGTACAGAGGGTGACAACGTCGACCCACGTCGTCGTCGTACTCGCAACGATCTAAATCTATCTTACTCAAAGAGGCGGATTTCCTAGGAACGTCCGTGACGTGCCTTTCGCGTCGTCAATGCGATAATTAGAGTTCACGCGAGGAGAGAAAGGGAGAAAGAGAGAGAGAAAGAGAGAGGGGGGAGAGGGAGAGGGAGAGCGAGAGAGAGAGAGAAGCTCATGATACGTCTCGTTAACGCCCGCGTAATTTTCAGCTGGAGCCTCGTGAAAATTGATAGAAGCCACCTCGGGCGAAATTATGCGACGACACGCCTACGACTTATTATCCCGCTCGAAGGCGAACGGCGTGACACGCGGCGGCAAGGTGCTCGTGAGCAATGCCGAGGGAGCGTCAAGGATTTGTATTAATCATTCTTTGCATACGTCGTTCGCCTTTCCGCCGACGCGCGCGTGAAGGGGAAGGAGAGCCGCAGAATAAGAGTACACGTTGGACCCTGATTCCTTCGCGCGGATATGCCCGCTCACTTTACCGTGCCCCCGCAGCAGTCTTATCAGGGGCAGAGTCTCGATCCCCGACCTGGAAATTTAATATTAAACCGCGACACAGCGGAGGAAGATGTAAAACGGCGAGAGGAGAGACAGGCAGTACCGACGGTGCACCGCTAATTACACAGGCAGTTCGGTAGTCAGCGGGCGTGACAAGAACAGCTTGGCGAGCCTAACAATGGAAACTGGGTTAAAAAGTGAAAGGATCCAGATTGGCGGAGGAACGACCGTAGCCGACGTCTGTTCGGCTTTCTATTCACCCGACGACAGTTCTGCGGCGCCCGAGAGGCGCCCCCGGCCTGTTCCCGCTTTTTCGCGCTGAAAGCGGGAAAAATTGGAAGTGGCTTCGAGAGCGAGCGTCGTGTCAGCGGGACTGGTAGTAGGTCGCTTGTTCGTTTTTCTCCTTTTTCCCTCTCCCTCTTTTCTCTTCTTTACGCCAATTTGCTCGCCGCACCGCGTGAAAAGAGAGAACCGCCGTGTAGAGACGGCGAATTACATCGTGGTTACATGATAGGATCTTCGCCACCGCTGCTGGCAGGTCAGGGATTCGTAAGATTCGCTCATTGCGAACGGTGCAATTCGATAAAAGGAAACTGTCGTACGCGAAATCCCTGGTTTTGCTCTCTTGAACTTCTTGGAACTTCACTTGAATTCAAGTGATTTTTATTCATATATATAAAATGAATTCTTCACTCCATATCGTCGAATGAGTATCTTCATTCGAAATTGAGCGAAACTGACGTACTCCATCGTCGCAGAAATATATTCCACTCTAATCGACTAAAACGTTCGCACATATCCCGACCAAAAATTTACCTCATGGTCTTGATCAGGTTAACCCTTAGGTCAGTTATCTGGTTCGCATAGGGTGACGTTCTCGGATCCTAATTGTTAATAATCCTTATTATAAGCTTTTTATCAGAAGCTTACTTGGCTTCAAACCAAATTAGGATCAACTTGATCATGGGATAAATCTCTAGTCGGGATAGAGTCAAATCCATTCTAAGCTTGAGTGAAATATCCACTCTTGTGATTTCGATTGTTTCATTGTTGCTTTAAATGAAAATATCGCTAGTTTTCATCCGTTTTAATTGCTCAAGAAATTTCTTCTTCTTGTTTCTGTGTCATGTACGATATCAGGCGTTTCGACAACCTGGCGGAAGTATTCTTGATCTTAGGCAGCATGGAGCAGCTCGTCCGTGTTCACACCTGTTTATGATTGCAGGTTCCTGAGCCATGACAGCTTCTTTCTACCGATTATTCTTATTCCTTCCGTTTAACGTCAAGCGTAACAGTCCGTATCTTTCTCCATGTAATATCTTTATTGAGCTCCATCAATTCAGCTGTTCAGATATTTGAAGTTTAAAGAAACTTAAAAAGTGCTTTTTATCTCAAATTGCGCGGGAAGCTCTCTCACAGACGAGTGTCCTCGACTGATTCTCAATCTTCGGGACGCGCTCAAACAAGACAACGACAACAACGACGATGATAACGACGAGAAGTCTGATTCATCGTGTACCTGACGAAACGATGAGACGACCTTTATATCGACAACGATCCTTCGTCGTGGGCATCGACGAACGGGGCCCAAGCAAGTCGATACCGTTATTGCCCTTTTCCTGCGGAACGACTAATCGAACGGCAGACGCAAGGGAGGAGACTGAATCGGGGGAAATACGAGATAGCGAAATAGAGAAGGAGAGAGAGAGATAGCGTCTCCTGCGGAGACATTCAATAACTCGCACGCACGTGCTCCAGATCGTTACAGTCGCCGTTAACTGCACTGGACTCTTCTCCGAAGCCACTTACTACACGCTTCCCGAGGAGCGCGATTTTATCATCGCGCAAATGCGTGTGACGGCGTGACTCCACCGCGGGAAGATAACGACAGGATCGCTCTACACACTCGTCGCGATTATGTAATGTAAGGTGACTGGACGTCCTGCGTTTCCTGGGACAGACCTTGTTTGTCACCCTTCGTCCCGAATTGGTACGAATGCTGTATGGGACAATTTACCCTGAATTCAGCCAAGTTGTTCCGATTTATTTAGATTCAGAGGATTTTTCAAACGCTTCTGACAAAGAAAGACCTTCTTAAGAAAACTCACAGCTCTGATAAGGTGAAAAACAAATTATTACATGACTGTGCGCGATAAGGCAGGGATTCGTAAGACTCGCTCATTGCGAACGGTGCAATTCGATAAAAGGAGACTGTCGTACGCGAGATCCCTGGTTTTGCTCTCTGAACTTCTTGGAACTTCACTTGAATTCAAGTGATTTTTATTCATACATATAAAATGAATTCTTCACTCCATATCGTCGAATGAGTATCTTCATTCGAAATTGAGCGAAACTGATGTACTCGCATCGTCGCAGAAATATATTCCACTCTAATCGACTAAAACGTTCGCACATATCCCGACCAAAAATTTACCTCATGGTCCTGATCAGGTTAACCCTTAGGTCAGTTATCTGGTTCGTATAGGATGACGTTCTCGGATCCTAATTGTTAATAATCCTTATTATAAGCTTTTTATCAGAAGCTTACTTGCACAAATTTTCTTTAATTAATATCTAAAAATCAATGTAGTTATTTGCAAAATGGTACAGAACATTTTTGTTCACCTCAATTCGTTCTACGTTCCTACAAAAATTGCGGAGGAGAGTCTGGGACATTCTATATACATATATATACGTGTATATAATTTTCGGTAATCTCTTCCTTCCTCTTCCCGCTCCACACATACATGAAATGTCCCAGATTTGGAGCTGGGAAATCTGGTCACGTTGTACAACGTCGAGAAGATCAAACTCGATTCAAGTCGATCGAAATCGCTCGAAGGGTGCCTTTGAGTTGCGGTTCCAGCCGTGTCTTTTCCGGCTAATGACCCTAACAATTAACGTCGTGGATGTAAGAGCGCGGTGCGACGTGCATTTCCAGCGGGATCGATCTCGATTCGTCTGGGAGCAACGTTCCGTAAAACGCGACAACGTGCGCGCAAACCATCATTCTATCTCGCCGCGGCGCTTTGACGGTTGACAAGCAATTTTCATGAATATCGGACGCGCTGTCGCTCCGTCGCTTTTCCGACTGACCGAGGTATGCGTTGTATCAACACATGTACACGCGCACACACAAACACGTTATTTCAGCCGGATGTAACACGGCCGCTACCGCCGCCGCCGCCGCGCGCGCGGAAACGGTATCGGCATGACGACTGACGAAATCAATATCGAGATGTTTTATATCTTCCCGTAAGGGTACAGCTTTCGTCAGCATCCTCGGCGTAAACCGCCGCTTTTAAAGGGAACGTGCCGAAGTGCGCGAAAGTCTCAAGTCTCGTCGAGTTATGAGCTCCGTCGTGTCGCGTTCCGCTTCGTTATATTAGACAGTGGAGAGACGTATCGGAATGGAATCGACGAGGAGAAGAGTCATCGGTAGGTTTTTACGTATATACGCGACACCGCGATGGAGAGAGCTAGTGCGATTTTACGACGGCTTTAAAAGGCCCCCCTCTGACACGGAGGCAGTCCGACAGCAATTGCAGGAAGTGCACGGGCGGAATCTATCGGTCACGGGTGTTACGCGGGACACTGGAAATTCGTGGCGGTCGTTCCGCGGGGATTTTACACGAGTATGCACTCAATGGGGTGCAGTCGATGACTAAGTCGCGTTTCCGCGGGCCCGAGGAAAGAAATCCACCTCCGGCCGGACGCGGAACATGGCGCGTGGACTTTGCGAACGAGTCGTGATGGACGTCTGTGAATTCAGTGAATGATCGATCAGTGGGTTTGACGAGCAATCAGATGCGCGGAAAAGATGCTGTTTCAGGGAAGAGATCCCGGCGCAACGGTTTGTTGCTCAACACAAACACACACACACACATACACACACACTCACACACACACAGTGGACGAAAAATTGTATCTAACAGAACATAATCTCATTCTTAGAGGAATCTTCTTATATATGGTCTATCGATTTTAACTTCCAAGAAAAAAAAACACTAATTGCAAGAAACATCATTTCCTGTAATAATTTCCGATATTCTAAGAGGAAATATTCTAAGAGAAACTTTTATCGAAAAAGTATTCTTGTAATAAAGTAAAAAGATTCTTCAGAAACTAAAAGGGAAATTTTTTCTTAAAGGGAAGATTCTTCTAAAACTAAAAGGGACTCTAAAAGAAGAACTCTAATTGTGGGGTGCTATTTCTTGTAATTTCATATTTCAAGCGAAAACTTTTATCGCAAAAATGTTCCTCTTTTAATGAAGAGAAGTAATATTGTGCTTGGAAGATTCTCCTGTTGGTCTAAGAAGTATTCTTTTGAAGCCAGATGTAAGAGGATTCCGCAAAGGATAAGATTATATTTGTTTGGATGTATGAGAAAATAAGATATATTGAGAACAAAAATTCATCGGAGTTTTTCAGCCTATTTCTTGTAACAACGATTATCAATAGTAATTATTATAAAGAGTAATGGCAGAGAGAGAGAGAGAGAGAGAGAGAGAGAGAATATCTTTCAAGTTATTCATCTTTATCCATCACTTCCTGTCAGCTTTAAGGCAACTCTCTGATTCAGTGTCTGTAAAATGACTCATCTTCTCGGTCGGTGAAATCATCGACAAACCGACATTCTTTCGCGAGTCACTAATATCCATCGTTCATAATCAAGTGGTAATACGCTAATTGAAACGATTTCACACACTGGAGATTCCCTCCTGCGAGATACACGATAGCAGTATTTGTTTGTCCCCAAGAGACAATATTGCGCGTATTCCTAACAAATAACCAAACTGAATAATGATGCTGTTCATAATGAAATGGATATGTGCTAATTGAAACGATTTCGCACACTAGAGATCCAATCTCGCGAGATACACGCGATATTGATTATGATAACACTATTTGTTCGCCGCAAGCGGGAATATTGCGCGCATCTAAATAACTGAGTGCGAAATAATGATGCCGTTCATAATGAACTAGATATTCGCTGATTAAAGTGATTTTGCACGCTGCAGATTCGCTCTCGCCGGATATCAATGATGATAGCTAACCAGAAAGAACGTCCTCTTCCTAGCCCAGTAACTGGTCAGAAATTTTGGCTACCGGCCAGTAAAAAAACTGATCAACTTCTAGCTGACGATCAGTTTTTACCGGAAATTTTTCTGCTTGGTCACCGCAGCGGGACAATACTGCGCATATCCCTAACGAGTAGCCGAACGCGAAATCTTCTCTGGCTCCTCGCACTCCTCCAGGCACCACGGCAGTTCGACACGAAAGAAGCCGAAGAGGGTGGCAGGCAGCGTAAGAAGGGGCGCGGCGCACCCCTTCAGCAACGGTCGAGTCTTACCGCGTTAATTGCAAGTACTTCCCTCGGGGTACCGCAGAGCGGGTGTACACTACACACGCTTGTCTACGCCGGAGGGTACGCGGAGATGACTCGCACAACACCCCATTTCCCTTTCAGTGCTTCTCCACGTGCGTGCGCGGGTCCTTTCATATACGTTCGCCTCACCGCTGGTTAAAATATTAGGATTTCCCCAAGGTCTCTCTCTCCCTCTCTCTCTCTCTCTCTCTCTCTCTCTCTCTCTCGTAGCGCGGAGAACGGACCCTCGTTGCGCATTCCCGCCGTCTTCGCCCGCGTGGTGTTCCTCTTGGAGAAATAGCCGCCGCTCATAGACCCGAATCAAAGCCGCCCCTATTCACGTGCTCGGTTTCGCGTGTATGCACAGGTTCTCGCGTGGGCAGACACACGCGTGTGCGAGGGTGCCATGGTATATATATATATATATATATAATTCTCTACATCGCGGAACATTCCCACCCCCACCCATGACGCAACTGAGAATGTACCTGGTCATGCGGAGTTTACAAGGAAAACTGGCCAGACTTTCACGAGACGGCTAAGTCACTACGAGATCGTAATTATTTAGCTCTATGATATACTCTGAGTACGCTAGAGAGTTCGGTTCATTCTCGAGAGCTTTTGCGATGCTTTCACGAGTGTTCATCTGGATGACGTTCGCGTCTTCCACATATTGCAAATCCATTGTGTTATTTTGGCTGAATCTCTTTTTACGTGTTTTTTACCGTTCTAAATCACGACATTTAACGCGTTTAAACGTAATGAATTGTAATTTTTGCACGTCACAGACGTGTCAAATAACGTGATTTAAAACTGCAAGAAACGTGTAAGGTAAGTGAACCAAAGAGAGAACAGAACGTGTGAATTCGTCCACTATGAATCGTCGAGTGTATACCCTGTTTAAAATGTTGGATAGAAAATGGTAGAAAACTTGTCTATCATATTTTATGGTGATTTTTATTCACATATTTCACAATTCATTTACGAAATTTCGTAAGTGAATTTATATACCATGTATTGTCTATGATTGATAAATATAAACTGATTATACCAACTTTCATATTCAACATGATGGAAAAAAGTAGTATTATAAGATATGATTAAACTATATAGATATTTTTTTCATTTTTATCTGACCATTTTGTAATCATCATTATAAGTAGAATTATTATGAAAGAATGTTATAAATAGTTTATTATAAAATAATAATAAATACATAATGCGATATTTATTATGATACAAAAATCATAATTATTATACAATTTATACAGATTAATTAATTATTATACAGATATCAATTTATTATATCAATTTATTATACAAACATCAATATTCAAGATGATTGAAAAGAACAGTATCATAAAATATGATTAAAATAGAAAGTCTATGTTGTACGGCTTTGGTGCATGATAAGTCGTATAAATCATAATGGAAATTCTATCCATTTCAATCTTATCCAATTATTTTCTATCAAATATTTTAAGCAGGGATATTTCTATTCGAACGTGAAGAGTTAATCCTGATGTGTTCTGTTATCTCACTGAAACAAATTCACTTTAGCCGATCAAAATATTCATCATTTGTGCGAATTAAAAATCGAACTCTAAAAGAAACATTCACTCCTGCGATTCTGACTGCTGATATTTTCTGAAGCGGATTTTTACTCGTTTTAAGTAGCGTAGGACATATGCAAGAAATTTAGAGAATAATCTTCTATAGTAGGCACATTATTAGAGATTCCAAGCAGACTTCTCAAGCTGAACAAGTGAAACGCTGACAAATGAAAAGCCGACTCTGCCCAACGGGGACGGATTATGCCGGCCGTGTGTACGCGCGCGCGCACGGACGGAGTCTGCTCATTAATTATTTCCGCAGCTCGTCTAGTGGACGGTCGTGACGGTGTCGAACTTCGTACTTTGGGCCATGATGATATTATTATGTCCCATGGGCGCGGGCGCGGCGGCAGCATCCCTCGTGATTTACCACACTCCGGAGTCCGTATGCGAAATGCGAGCTTAATAGAGATCGCATTTAACGGCAGCATAAATCAAACCGCGATATACGTCGCGGACGCGTATCGCACTCCCGATGTGTTTAAATGTGTCGGATACCTGCGCGTATGTGCTCGGATGCGCGTCGATTAACTCCCGTAACGTTAAAATAACGTCGAGCAGCTCGCCCGTGAGTGGCTTTCTTGGTCGAAACGGATAACTAATGATGCACAAATGAACTCGAGTAAAAGCCTTGGCTCAGTAAAGCAACATTACCGGGGCTTTGACGGGGGTAATTCATTCCCGTACAATTGACAGAAAATCTTGCATAAAATATATCTTGTTAAATATATCATTCTTCAGTAAAAGAAGTATTTTGGCACTTGTTTCATTCAAATCGAGCAACATGAACAGAATTTATATAGAAAAAATATAATATTCTCTGTGTGTGAAGCTCTTGAAAATTATGCGGTTCGTTGGTGCGTGAGTTTTTAATGATTTCAGTGTGTTGAATTAAATATGGGAGGATCAGAGATAAAGGAAATTATGTAGGAATGAGTACGCAGACAGTGTATAAGTGAAGATGAAACAAGGTATTAAATAGAACAGCAGGATTCAGAGAAAGTATAGGTGAAAATTAAGAAGATTGTGAAAGGAGTATTTAGGTAACAAGGATATTGTAAAATCAATTAGAGAAAGTCAATATAATTATAGGAATGTCAATAACTAGATAGATAGAAATAAGGAATGGACGGATGTGTGTGTGGTTAAGGAATATAATTGTAAACCAAGTCCCCTTTTATCTATGTAAGTTGGAATAAAAAATATATTGAAGGAAAATATACGTATAGTATCTTCGATACATTTTATCAGGCAAATTTTTTAAAATCTTTATCTGCGCGCCGGTAGAAAATTAATCGCTTTCTCACAGCAAACTCTTTCAAATTTAATCGCAGCTCGACAGCGCAAAGTGGCGAAATCGCGCGCGTTTTATTTAGATAGCAACGCGTGACAAATTTTATCAAGTTTCCTTTAGCGAAGAAAGCGATCGCGGTGTTTCATAAGTCGAGAAATTCAAGTCAGATGCAAACTGAACTTGCGGGTGCTTCTCTTGCGGAGACCCTGCGAGAAACGCAAGAGAGACGGTTATTTTTGCCATGAGAAGGAAACTTTGGAAATCGAGGGACGAGAGTCGACGAGAGGCAGGTTCGTGAAAGAGTTTGAAGGAAAGCGGTGACGGCGTGGATGAAAAGACGGGGATTTCGTAAGGGTGCGTCAAGTATCCGCCGGTTGCGTAGGCGTTTGTTAACACTTCACGCCTCCCTTTGAGGTATTACTATCCCTTCGTCGCGCGCGCGGAGGGGAATACCGTAGAAGTGATTCGCGCGTTCTGACTCGTGAAAAGAACTGCAGCGGCGAACATCGCGATATTGTATATTTCTGCGGGCATATCAGACTTGATCTTAACGCCCGTCTTGTATTACACAACAATGCGAACGCAATCTTTTCTCGCTGCTTTCCACCGACAATCGCGATACCACGGTCGAGCGATTTATTACGCCGGTGTGCACCTTACGCCTCTGTGTGTGTGTGTGTGTATGTGTGTGAGAGCGCGTTTGTGCGGGTACGTTGTAAAAGGACACAGAGGAAGGAAGGCATTAAGCGCGAGCACAATACGGCAAGTACAACGACCTCCGTGTCTTGAAAATTTAATCGCCGGCGTGTTTCGGGGTTGATCGCAAGTTTCCCCGGAAAATTTCACACGCTGCCGCGTCCGGATTTAATCCGGCGAGTTGACAGTGCGGATAAACCGTGTCTGTGTGCCGCAAGATATTCATCTCCCGACGTGCCTGAATATAACCCCGGTGTCGCGCGCGCCTCGTGAAATTGTCAGGTTAGTTTCGCTCTCACGGATTATACTACCGGCCGAATGATATTCGACGGGTCCTCCGCGGTTACGCATATTCGCGCGGTACGTGCACACTGAGTGACAAAATTCGCTTTGGACGCATTTCGAGCGCTGAAATTGCAGCGCTTCAAGATGCGAAAATTGAGAGGCACTGCTGACGCGTATGAATCGGTTATGACAGGAGTCGTAGTGACAGTACAGGGTGTGAAAATAAATGTAAGATGATGCGTTAATATGTGTTAATACACTCTGTACTTTCATCTCGGCTCCTGTCATAACTCATTCATACGCAAATGCGTCAGCAGTGCTTCTCAATCCTGACATCTTGAAGCGCAGCAACTTCCAATGTGTCCAAACCGTTTTGTGACTCACGCACGGTACGTTTCATGATATGCGTGGAAGTCATTTTTTTCACCTGAGCCCCCGGGGATGCTGAATTTTTCCCCGCGAGAGAAAGCCGCGGTGGGCGACGAGCGAAACGAAACGGGACGCTCGCCCGTAATTGACGGTAATTCAGTCGACTTCTCGTGCGTATTTATGGCGATTATCTGGCGGTGCGCTGCGGAGGACAGTAAAGGGACGACGATGGCAGGCCAATTAATCGCTCGTACTTGAGCTGTCACTACCCGGAACCCACCGCCCTAGTGTTGAAGTTCAAATTTGTATCCGGAATACCTGCGCTACTGAACGCGCGGAACTAATCGTCAAGTAATCGTCTGTCCTCCCCATAGACACGTAGCACGGACTGTCCTTTAGAGAGAGATGAAGTTGACATTAGTAAGAGAGGACAAGATGAAGAATAAGATGCTCTCCTTGTTAAATTATTTGTTTGGTAGAAGCAATTTGGTTGGATTACCAATCACCAAATTATTTGGTTGGAGAACCAATCACAATGATCAACGCGTTCTCTCTTTCTCTCACAGTGTTTCACACACTTTCTTTCTCTTGTTTCTCCTACACCGCCCCCTCCTAGAATTGTGTGACGAGGAAAGCATTTGTCTTAACACATGTTTCTGTCCCTCAATCTTGTCATCAAAGTTGTGCCGTCTTGTCCTACAAGAGTGCCTAGTTTATTCTATCAGTCTGTGATTCTCTTTATGAGCACGAGAAAGACTTCTTGATCGTCGAGAGATCGCGAGAAGAGAGTATCCAAGAGTATACTCGTTCGCCGAGGTATCGTTAAAGTAGAAAAAAAAGTTTACGCTGCGACGTCGCGAGAGAATACTTTGCATAGATCAGTGATTAATTTATGTACAATTAATTGACCCTTTGTGTACACGCTTCCCGTGTGCGCACGCGATGCATATTTATCGTCTGCTTCATTATTCCGTCTCGGAAGGTAGGGGAACGACCATCGGCCACCGCCGTCGCCGCTTTTATCCGGCGCATCAAGAGGACCGTGTCGTCGGCGAATGCGGAGCGCGCGGATTATTCTTCGCGTTCCGTTCTACTTTTTTGCATTCCACCGCAAGTGACACGCGTCGTTGTTGATCGCGTGCGCACTTCGCAAATCCCGCGATTTTCCCGCGAAAAAGAAGAAAACGACAAGCAAACGAATTTATTCGCGCGCTAATCTCGCGACGCGAACGACAACCCGACGTCTTCGCTGTACGGGACGAAACTACCGCGGTGCAAAAGAAAAAGAAAAAAAAAAAGAAAACGGAGGAGAAGAAAAAGGAAAAAGGGAAAATAGACGTAGTTGAATTATCGATCGGGTTCGAAAAACGGCTTGTTAGTCGAGTTGAACCACCTCGTAAGAAGCCATCCCCAGGAGTTTCCCGGTGTCAGACGCTTCCTGTGTTCCTTTCTGCCTCTATATATCTATCGATCCTCGGCCTACACCCTCCTCTTTGTGCCACCGACTGTTATTTCTCTCTTTCTTACTCTCTCTCTCTCTCTTTCTCTTTCTACCATCCGCTATCCTCTCTCTCACTCACTCTCTCTCTCTCTCTCTCTTTCTCTCTGCTTCATCGTGCCGTCTCACTTTCTCTCTCGCTCTCCCATCGCCGATGTACGGGGTGGTTCTCGCTCAACTTGCTTCTTACCCTCGTTAACTCCGATTATTGCACGTAAACCGTGCAACGCAATAAAGATCATTGAATCCAGCGCAATTTTGCCGAATTGTATGCGGGTGATAAAACGCGTGTCTTGATAAAAACGACAACGGTCATTGCATCATAGATAACGGAGGAAGGAAATCATGGTTACATTATTACAGTTTCGTTAAACTGGAACAACTCGATTTCACACGAGTGTCAGATGCAAACGCTCGACAGATGCTCGAGATGAGTGGATCACCGTGTATACCGTAACTCTCTGCCTCTCTTTCTCTCTCTCTCTCTCTCTCTCTCTCTCTCTCTCTCTCTCTCTCT
>NW_022639475.1:2366435-2403610 GCF_010583005.1 Odontomachus brunneus
CTCTCTCTCTCTCTCTCTCTCTCTCTCTCTCTCTCTCTCTCTCTCTCTTTCTCCCCTTTCCTTCATCCCTCTACGGATCGTCCTCGTGGCGGCTGAGACTCACACTATAGTGCGGGTAATTTTCTTTGCATATTTATATGCGCGCCTCATCGAGAAAAGTGTCTCTGCTAAATGCCTCTTCTCCTCTTCCTCCGAAAGAATTAACTACGTTTAATAGATTCGTGCACGAACCCTTTCTATCGGGCCCTTCCCCGATGATTCGTTTGCACGATCAAGATGGAGTTATCTTCGGTCATACCAGGCAATTTAGCCCTGATCGCCCCCTAATACCCTGCGTGCAGCTGCGTTCGTTCTGCCGCGTTGCGTATTGGAAGAATGCGAAAATTAATACGATACGAGGCAAGAGAGAGAGAGAAAGAGAGAATTAGAGTTAGAGTTAGAATTGATTTCAACCCTGGGAAAGGCCGATGACCCCTTTGGAATATTAGACGACCTCTTGGAGTATTAATAAATGTCGTCAAATATTAGAAACGAGAGAGCCTGAATCAGACAGACTTCACAAAGATACTATCTTCAAAGAAGGGAAACAAGAAAAATGCCTGCACCAGCATCAGCAAAGACCATCAGTCCTTTTAAAGAAACAAAATAACGTGAATATCTTGGCACAGAGTCAATAAATGTCTTGCCAAATAAGGAATACTTAAAAACTACTTAAAGAAAGCAACATGAATGAGCAAATTAGTCAAGAAAAGTATCGCCGTATTGCTGGCCAATGAGTAATATCGCAGTGTTTGTTAGTCATTTATTCATCGTAATTAACCTTTCGTGTCTAAACAATTTTCGCTATGACCGCAAGGTAATTTTTTTTTTACTAGAAAGAGAGTGATTAATGAATGTAATAAATATAGGTATAAAAGGGTACATTCGTGCGATCGCGCATTCATGTCGCCATGGTATCGTTATATTCCCATTGGAGAATACGAATGGAAAGGTGGACGGGGCCCTTCCGCTAATAACGAAATCGATAAATGATTAATCGGCGTAGTAACGACCTCGGCAGTCTGGCTTATCCCGTCTGATTCTACCGTGAATAATACATGGTGTCTGCGTAGTCTGCTGGACTCGGCGCGAACTTTTGATCCTGTTACCGGCAAGTGTACCGTGAACATCATCATACTTCGTCAAGTGCTTTTAATGTTATATTAAACAGGTTCGGGCACTTACGTCCGCGGCCCCAGGCGGTGTAACGTCATTACGTGAGATCTCGCGTGTTCGGAGCGTCCCTCAAACTAGATCCCGAACTTTTGCCCGACGCGTCCACTAACGAGAGAACACAGAACGTCTCGTAATCTACCTCTCATCCGTTCATAATTAATGCGACAAACGTTTCGCATCGAATTCGATTACCGTACTGCTCTCTAATCATACTTCCCATAATGCCGTCGAAGAGATGCCAGTAGTTCAGATCCGCGACGGAGTCGACGACCGGTCGCTTCTCCGCCAGTAAGTCGGCTGAAGCGTCGCCGACACACTCGGCCGAGTCACACCGACGACAGTGGGATGCGGCGAACGTCGCCGCATTTCTGTCGCCGACGCGGAAATCATGCTTTATCATTCGGCGAACGGAAACGGCTCTCTTCGCGGAACACGACAATGTTAGCAGGACGTGTTACTGTTGTCCGTGTCGGAGAGCGGACACGAAGTATGGTGAGACTGTTCGGAAGCGACGGCAACTTAACAAAAACAAAACAGAAAGCAGAAAGGCAGAAGCCAATCAGAACTCGTAGAACAGCAGGAACTGTCGACCACCACCTGGCACCAGCGTTAATTCTGGTTGTCTTCTACCTTTCTGCTTTTGTGCCAAAGTGTAAATTCTCCCTTAAGCTTGATCTATAATGTGTTCTCTGCTTCCTGTTTCTGTTCCTTTATCTATATCTGACTCAAACCTTAAGCCAGAAAAAGACAAAGAACAAGAAACAGAAAGCAAAAAACATATTGTAGATTAAGCTTTACAGAAAATAGAAAGGTAGGAACCAGCCAGAACTCACGTTAGTGGTCAGGTGGTGGTTGACAGCTTTCTGCTGTTCTACGAGCACGAATTCCGATTGACTTCTGCTTTACACTTTTCTGCCAAAGTGTGAATTTTCGCTCATTATCGGGCTCAATTAAGCACACGCGCCGTCAATAAGGCCAAAAGCGACGCGCGGGATCAGCCGACGTGATTACACGTTGCTATTAATCGCGCGGCACTCTTGGCGCTCGTCCAAGAACACAGTGGAAGCTCTCGCTTTCTCGCCGCCGCGTGGTGAAGGGTAAAGCGGAAACGAACCGCTATTACGCTCCACGTCCGCTCTCGAACGAATCGAAGATTAACGCCAGCGAAGACAGGAAGAAAAAACGGAACACCCTCGCAAAAGCTCGCCTGCATGACGGAGCACCCGCTCAGCCGTGAGAGCCCGGACACGAACCGCCGGCTAGCGTCTTGTACCGACTGCGCCCGCCACCCCTTTGCGCGCGCGGGGGCGCGTATTGTCGCGTACACGCCACCAGCCACCCCGAAGGTAGACAGACGCGGCTCTTTCCGCCACGTTTTCCAGAGCCGGGTCTGACACCCTCCTCTTCGTACGTACGCCGCTTCTCGGTGCGCGCGAGAGGGCGGAAGGGGTTCGCTCGTAGCGGGCGTGGGGTTGCGCGCGCAGCAACCCCTCTCTCTGTGTCCGGCACGTAATCGAACTGGGAGCGCCGTGATCGTCGTCGTCGTCGTCGCCGCCGTCGTCGTCAGTTCCGCAAGACGGGGTGCTAAAATCTGTCGTTGAAGCCGGGGTACGCGGTCGCGCGAACAAGTCCAAGCGACCTTCGCTCGCAGGAAATCTCGCGGCAGACAGCCGAGTACTCGCCAGCGTGAATCCGCCGTGAAGAGCGCACAGCGCGGCCGATCGTCAGCGAGCAAGGGCGAGGATTCGTAACTCCGTGCGAGAGCGCGATCGCGCTGCTCACTCCTAGATTATAGCGACACACCGAGGGTGTGCGGAGTGCGCGAGTGCGTGCGTGAGAGTGTGTATGTGTGCGCGCGCGCGTGTATGTGTGTGTGTGCCTAGGAATAGAGCGATAGAGCGGCCTCCTCGTCCACCATCACTCAGCTCTCGAGTGATTCGAGGCCCAGGAAAGCTGTTGAGGTGAGGACCGTCGACGCCGAGTAACGAGAGATCGCTTCTGCGTGGCGACGAGCGGAGTGAACATCGTCACCGAGAGTTGAATGGTGATTCGGTCGTGAGGGGAAGCGACGGCTGGACGGAACGAGGCTCGGCGAAGCGGAGCAGCCGCGTAGCGTGCCGATTTCGAGAGGCCCTCATCGGAGCTCCTGCGTGCCTGACGCGAGCTGCCGTGGTATCTCCTCGAATCACAATGGCGTCCAAGCCCGTCTCCGTCCCGGAATCAACGCCGGCCACGATCAACGCCTGATGCAGGCGTCGTCGTCGTCCTCGCGAATCGACGTGTCCGTCGAGCCTACGTCGTCCGCGATGCTGCCACGCGAGTTCAAATGAGCGGGCTGCCACCCGCCAGTGCTGCTGGTGCTCGTCGTCGTGGCCGTCGTTCCTCGGGGGATCTCCGGCAGCTCGGAAGGTGCGCGATCGAGTGAGCAACATGAAAAGGATCCGCAAGAGGCATCCGCCGAGGGTCAAGGAACGATCGTGGCAGTGACTGGTGTGTGCTGGGCCAGTGATAAATGCGTATATAAGTGCGTGGTGCTCATCGCCTGCCCCCTTCCTCCCCCGCCCCCCACGGAGAGGGTTTCTCTCTCTTTCTCTCGTCGCCCCGATGTCACCTCCTTCCTTCGCTGGATACAGGTCCGGGGTGTTAGCGATGGATGCACGCGACCACGCACGATTCACGATCGCTCGTCTCGATCAATTCGTGCGGAAGGCTACGGCGGCCCGACGATTCCGGTAAATAGCCCGCTCTCGAGTACGATCGTCAGGGGCGATTTGCGAGCGGCACACGCGATGTTCGCGTGGCTACAGGCGAACACCGAGGAAGAACTGACGATTGAGACGATCCACGGGCGTATCGCGTCGATCGTCTCCGGATTGTCGCCCCGAACGAAAGTAAAAGGCTACACGACCGGTAGAGATCGCGAATAAAAAACGCAACCGCGTTCCCAAGCTTTCCCTCTCTCTCGTCCCCTCTTCCTCTCTCTCTCTCTCTCTCTTTCTCTCCTTCTCGCGGAGAGCTGCCTCGCGTTCAGCCGGCCGTAAATCTCGTTCACCGGGAGTTCGAGGCTCGAAGGGCACGCGATGCCGCGTAGGGACGCGGTGAAACGCGATAGACCACCGGCATGGGGTCTCGCGAGCGAGTGATAACGACGAACAGTGAGTGAAGACCGAGCAGGTGGTGGAGGAGGAAGAGGTGGAGGAGGAAGAGGAAGAGGAACGGAAACGGCGACAGGAGGAGGAGGGGGTTGGAGGGATCGTCTGGTTCGGCACCGGTGCTTTTTGCAGGAAAACCTTTCAACCTGGCGGACCAAGAGGAAGGCGGCGGCTCGGCGGCGATGCAGGGTAAGGAGAGCCCCGTCGGGTCCAACACCCAGGAGACCCATCAGTACGTCGGCCCTTATCGGCTGGAGAAGACCCTGGGGAAGGGCCAGACAGGTGGGTGACATTGTCTCTTCTCTCTCCCCCCTTCGTTACCTCGGCTTGGTTTGTCACGCCGCGATTGACACCGACAGCGTATACGCAGGAATGTTCAGTTGCGTCGGGTCGGGATGTCTAATTAAGTTCCGCGCGCATGGTTCAAGCTGGTGTATGAGAGACGGTGCAAAGGCTCGTCTGCAGTATGCGGAGTAAGCTTGGCGCAAGTTGAAGTGGGAGATAAGAATAATTTATTTCGCGCCTACACCACGAACTCCTTTACATCGGGAGTATTTCTCTCAAGTAAGGGAGATACTTCCGGTGTAAGGAGGCTAAAGTATAGGCGTAAGCGAAATGAATTATTCTTATTCCTTTCTGCAACTTACGCTAAGCTTGCGACGTGAACTGTACTTAACAAAGGCTCGTTTAGCGCACTTCCTCGACGGGAACGGTGAAATTTCGTGACATAAGGTAACGTCTCGAGTTCCGAGAAGGGAGTAACGAGAAGGGAAGTTTCGCCGATTAACGTGCAGGCTGCGCACGTGCTGCACACGGAAAAAGGAATTTAGTTGGATTGACCCAATTTCTGATGAAATATAAACGAACCAGAATGCCGGTCGAAGTTACCAGAATTCCCTTTAAGCTAACAAGGTTTCTCGTTAAGTAACTTGGACAGTTGCAAGTCAACGAGAGAAATCTTGTTTGGTCAATCAGAAGTCCAGAAACGTTAACTAGAATTTTGATAACTTCAGAGTTATGATAATTCTGATAACTACCGGAATTCTTTCTGGTTCATTTATATTTGGTTTAATCCAACTAAGTTTTCTTTAGGCTTTTTTGATTAATCCAACCAAATTTTCTTTGCACGCATAGCCGATGAAAAGCACGATGGATAAATTGGGCGGTTTTATTGGTCTAAAAAGTGTAAAGTAAGTTATGTAACGTTGTTTTTTGAGTCGTAGAATACGATAATAGTGTTTTTATCCGTCTAAATCCGTGAAAAAGTAGTCAAAATTCGTCTTAAAAAGGTCGAAATAAGCACTCTTAACAATAACTTGGTTAGCGACGACTTTGTTCCACTTATTTCATTATTTGTATTACAATTTAGGTTTTATGACTTCTTTCACTGAGAGTGGAAGAATCATTTCAACATGAAACGCAACAGTAATGCTAAATCAATATGATATAAAAATAAAACAAAATATAGTCAATTTTCTAATTCAAAGAAACTCAAGTTTCATCAGATATGCATTTGCATAGATAGTGTAGTTTTAAAGACGTTAAAATGGCTAATGATAGACTTTTGCACCACTCTGGAAGTCCCACCAAAGAACTTCTTACAAGGAGATTTTACATTTCCGAGGTGTTTTATTTGGAAATGTTTTCCCGCTTTTCAGTGAAATAAAGTTATGAAACTAGACTGTAATATAAGTAATTAAATAATTAGAACAAAATCAATCGGTAACCGAATTAAAAGCGACTTACTTCGACCTCTTCAAGGCAGATTTTGGCCGCTTTCTCGCGGATTTAGACGAAAGATTCACTAACCCAATTTTCCGTATTAACTCAAAAAAGTAACGTAGGATATATATCTTGCGTTACACTTTCTAGGCCACGAATCGGCCCCTTTTTACTCACCGTCCTCTCGCTGGCGCGAGGACTTCAAGGTCCGGGGCCGTTTTGCTCCGTGTCACGGAACACGTGCGTTTCACGCGGATTAGCGGGGACCGCCGGACATTTCGCAAATTTCACGACTTCGCCGAGGATCGGCGGTCACCGCGACGATTACACGGGACGAAAGGAGAACTTGCTCGCTGGCGCGTGCGAACGACAACAACGACGAGGGTGTTGCCGACGGTGGCGGTAATAGGATCGAATCGAGGTCGTTTGGCGGATGCACCAGCGAGACTGTTAACCTCGCGCTGTCGAATGCATTTTCGCGGGCCACGGTTCTACGTGCCTATATAGAGCCGGTCGTAACGTTTTACTGGCCACCCCCGCGCACGTCGTCCTTGTTCTTGTTCCGGTCGAGCGTAACTTGGATTAGCCCTCGGGATTACTGCAGCTGTACGGTATACCCTTACCGTGTGGCGCGTGCAAATTTGCCCCCGAACGGCTGTACGTTTCGCGCAAGTTTACACGTCGGAGACTCGCGTGAAATCGACGTTTCCGCCGTACGATATCGGTGTATCTCGCGTCATGCCGAGCATCGTCGCGAGCGCAGAGCATTCTGATTAAAAGTATCGCGAACGACGCAATTTTGACGTTCTTCTCGTGAAAGTAGAGAGGAGACCGGTTCAAGAGTTGCTTTCGCAGGTCATGCACACTTCATGTGAGAATTTTTTTCGTAAAAATTACTGTAATTGTGTGTAAGCGAGAAATAGATCAATATTCTCCGCTATATATAATTCATTATCCACCCGTTTTATATGTTTTATTTATATTTGAGGTAGTGTAAAGTGTACTTGAAATATTCTGCTATGTTTCTAGCGTAATTTACTATGTGTCTGTTAGCAAGATAAATCTTACTGACAATATCTGACTCATTACACTGAGAGAAAAATATATAAAAGAAATTACTCCTATTCTGTAGAGATACTATATAATAACATATTTTAAATATAATAACATATTTTATTATATAGTAACATATTTAAATTTAGAGAGGAAGCGTTGTGTTCGTGTTAAATTCTTTTATTTGAATAGAATAAATCGTTGCTCTCGCGAGAAAAAGCGAGAAAAGTTTTAGGAAAATATATATATATATATATATATATATATATATATATATATATATATATTTATATATATTTTAAAAATATTATTTTTAAAATATATATATTTTTCCATTTGAAAGATATTTTTTACATGTCATGTAAACATATGTACATCAGTACGCTGAATATGCTATCAGTACTACAGAATTTATATTCCTTATCTTTCAGATATTCTTTTCGATATAGAAATATAGCAAAGTTGAAAAGAATTTATATGAAAAGGAGAAAACTGTATTTTTTCCGTGTAGATATTTTTTTCTATTTTAAGTAAGTAACGTTTCGCGATTCTTTCTTTTTCACTACTTCTCGCGCAATGAATACACGTAAACAAGACAAGTGGTCAATGTGACCCTTGGGCCAACTTGACCCGGTCTCCTCCATATCCTGCAACGCGAGATTACAGTTTATCCGGATATAGATGTACGGAAATACGAATTGGAGCGGGCGGAAGCCGGAGATTTTTATACGGGAGTTTTTGCGCGATCTGGCGATTATAAAGTGACGAGGTAATAATGGAACAATGCATTTCGCCAGAGAGCTCGTGTCAGAGACGTTTGCGGTGTGGGCACTTAACGCCGCACTAATTTGCTCTCGCCTCGCGTAGGTATTCGACGCTATTATACGATCGATACCGACGTACTAATTACGTTATGCAGCGGTTATGGGCAGGCAGAGAGTTAGAAATGTTTGAACTTGAACGTAATAATTCCGGGGCGTTTCCAATAATATCCCGCACATAATGAAAACGTGAAAGAGAAAGAGACTGTGTGTGTGTGTGTGTGTGTATGTGTGTGTGTGTGAGAGGGAGGGAGGGGAAGAAAAGCGTTATATTTACAGTTCGCGTCCTTGCAAGTTGCCAGAGAATCAGATGGCGCTATTTTCACGTTTTCGACAGCCGACAATAAGAAAAGGACAGATGCGCGATCACGCGGGAGAGGACGAAGCGGGGAAATTCTCGCTGGAACATTTTAAGGACACATCGTGGCGAAGTACACGAAAATCAGAATTTATTGCATCGGCACACTTTCCGGGCAACCACCGCCTACGCGGAAGCGCAAAAAGAAGCGGACGCGGCGGGCCGGAATGTTACGATCCCGTTAAAAATATTGGAGTGGATGCGAGACGTTGGTGCGCGTTGCTGGTATACGACAGGGCGTATTTTGTGAGAACGACTCTTGTTCATTCGACAACAATCGTGAAATACGACACGGATCTCCGCACGTCTCTCCCTCTGTCTATTCCTCTATTTTTTCTCTTTCCCTCTGTCCTTTCTACGACACTTGGTAGCCCGTAAAGTGCTCCTCTCGCATTAAAATATTTAAAAAGATGCTTCCGCCTCGCGTTTATGGCATGAAAAAGTCCCGGCGACAATTGTAAATCTTTACGAAGCGGCAGTAAACGTTTTTAATTAAACGTCGCCACCAGGGAGGAGCTGGAAGGTAATAACGTCCGCGACAATGAACGTGCATGAGAAAAAAGACCAATTCGCACGCATGTACTCGGTGTGTAATAAATACGAAGGTAAATTAGCGGTATTAAAGGGAGACCATGCATACACAGCTCTCTCTCTCTCTCTCTCTCTCTCTCTCTCTCTCTCTCTCTCTCTCTCTCTCTCCCTTTTTTTATACGCTATTCCAACTGATTATCCACGGAACTCCCATTTTCATTTGCGGACGCGAGATCCACGTAGGGGAGTCCAGGATTCACCCGGTTCAGCTAGATCGAGATCCAATTTTGCAAAAGCCCGCTAATGAATGCACGGCCGACACTCGACGGATGTGTGTGAGTCGCGTGGTCATTTCCTCCATATCGATCCCTTCGCGTTCACCTCGAGAAGGGGATGCGTGCTCACGCTGCGGCACGTGACAATACGGTGCGTTAATCATACGAATGAATTCCTCGCCACGCTTTGAATTCCGTGACGCCGCGCACTCGCGCGCGGCCCGATGAAATTGCCGTCCGGTCGCGGGGACGATCGCGCGCGATTTGAATTATAACCGACGCGGCAGCGGGATCGATGAGAACACATTCGGGAAGAATGATGACTATTCGCCACGGTTTTCCGCATGCGACGAAGCCAGCGACGGCTCTTCACCGCGATTAGATCAGGCCGATCTGAGATCGGGAGGTAGACTGTAAGAAACGAACGAGAGATCCGAGATTCGGAACGATACGAGTCGAGTTATGCTGATTTTCGGTTAACGCAAATCCACCCCCACCTCATTTCTTCTACGCACAGAGAAATATATATTGCAGTCAAGAAAGTGTTGTTTGTCTCAAGTATTTTATAATTTTTCTCAGATTTGTGATGAGTGTGATTTCAAGACCATCAAGGTATAACAATCTTAATTTCGGGTCAAATTTGGTTTATTAATGTGCTAAGAAAGTAGACATTGTAATGAAAACACGAAAACATTTCTTATATGCATTCTTTAGTTTTTTGTAATTATATTTTAAGGGTTACATTTACAAATATTCTTAATATATATAAGACAAAAATCTAGAATATCAATTATTTCAATCTTTGGATTTATGAAATTACTACAGTAAGTTGTGTTACCATTATTCTCTATTGGGATTAAAACAATGTGAATATGGATATTTCCCGCTACTATTCTCGAAAGTGGAGCGAGATCCGATGGTCGCGGAGAGGGAGAATCGGTTCTATTGTGAGACAGCCGACTTCTTTTGCCCTGTGCTTTTGGAGATCGCGCGTTCGGAGCACGCTCGGCGGACGATTAAATTTATTAGCGCCCTGAATTCGATACGCCCTGGATACACGCTACGGGATACGATCTCGCCGATACGGCCAAGTAACGTCGCGTTGATCAACGCGCAGACTGGAAAATATCGCGAAATGTAACTCGATTTCACATACACACATACACGAGTACACAAGTTTCAGGCGTGAAATATCATTTCGGCGCGAGTACGCGCTCGGAATTGCGCGCGTATGTGTGTTAAATTCCCGTTCGTAGATTTCAATCCACGGGACGCGCGCCACGAACCGTCCATGAATATCGTTAAATCGCGCCTGACGCAAACCGTCAGAGGGTGACGAGAGGGCGAGGAAAGAGGGAGGAGGAGAAGAGTGCACTTTAACTCTCGATGGCGGTGCTAATGCAATTGCCAGCGATTTGACGGGGAACGCGTCCGTTTAACACTTCCGTGAGAATTGTCATCTCGTCAATCATCCGACGGACGGTGGACTTAAAGTCCGACTTGATTTCGATTGATTTGACGGCGGATGACCAGCGGATGGCCATCGATCACGAGGTCTCCGGCTATTTATAACTTCTAGTGTAACGTCACGGGAACGTAATGTATTTTTAGACGGCATGTAAATAAGCGCACGCGGGCTCATACAAAGAAAAAGACAGAGTGAGTGAGAGTGGGTGAGAGAATGAAAGGAGAGAGAAAGAGAAAGACATAAATAAATAGATAGATAGATAAATTGATTAAGCCTTGGAATAAAATCGCTGCAGGCATACAGTAATAGGAGTGTAATATATATATATATATATATATATATATATATATATATATACAAAGTGTAAAATTAAAGATGTTACAGACCATAATTTCTAAAACTAAGCAAAATATAAAATTTTTGTTTACTATCAACCGTTTGGCATCGAAGGTAACATCATTTGATGAAGTTCGTTTCGCGTTAAAATAAATTCAAGACCACTTGGACTTTTTAACTATCAACAGAATAGCCTGTAACAACTTTAACTTTGCACTCTATATATAAAAGTATAAAGCAGTGATGTAAAGTTACCGATGGGAAGATGAGAAGAAAAGAAAACAGAGAGAGAGAGAGAGATAGACACACAGAGAGAGAGAGAGAGAAAGATAGACACAGAGAGAGAGAGAGAGAGAGAGAGAGAGAGAGAGGACAAATTCAAATTAATAATAAAAAGAAAAGGAACTTTAAGCGCGCATTGAAAAGGCAATGAGAAACTTAATTAGAAATACGACACTAGATGTGAAAAATAACGAGAAAATAATTGCGGCAGAATGAAACAAGAGAACAAGAACATAGACAGAAGCTCTGCTGCGAGACGACAATTATTTTTGCTCGAGTGTAATCAAAAACCATTGATCATCTCGCAATGCTGGTCGATGGCGCACACATGACGTCGTCGAGCACGTCGCGCGATTCTTCATCCAGGATTAAACTCGTGTAATCCGCCGAGGATAGGCGGATTCGTCGAGGATTCTTAATTGCTCTCCGCCGCGCCGTGGCGTCTCCACACAATGAACGGTTTCCTCTTCTGTATTTTTTCTTCCTTCCTACCCTTTACTGATCTGCTTAAGCAGACGGAGCACAGCCGCAGTACCGTCGTCGTGGCGCAGTCGTTTAAGTGGATAAAGACATCGCGCGGACCTCGGACCACGACGATTTAAATCAATTTCGCCGCGACCTCGTAAATTCGCCGATTTGGCGCAGCCGAGTCGTTCCCTCCTTTCCCACCGGCCCCTGAGTCAAAACATATTTTTCATCGCTCGCTCCTTTTAAGAAACGACGACAGTAATAATGAGACCGATTTGTTGTCGCGTTTCTGTAATCGCGATACGGCCGCGGCGATACCACGCGCGGATTACCTTTGGGACGTGTCGATCGACGCGGGACAACGTGTACCTTTTCATCGACAATCATGCGAGAGGACCGTCCGGGAATACTGTGGCACTGTGCGCGCGTTTCGTCACACGCATCATCGAGCATTCATTCGCGTTACTCGGTCGAATTCGGTCGCGCGACACAATTGCGCGCAATTAACGCGCCGAGGATAAACCACCTAGAGATTCTCCTGGACAGAGTCCTCACATCTCGGTCCTGCTGTTTGATTGGTCCAGTTTCTAAAGTGATCGAAAACGGCGGACTGTAGGTTTATTCAGATGAGGGAACTCTCTTACTCAGTTTCACAACTTTAACCGGAGTTTAACTCGTTAGAGGCCTATCCAAACAAATTCTCGCATAATCGCATTATTCATGTGCACAAGGAAATCAAACAATCATGATCGATCCAGTAAAAGGATGCCTCTTATATTAAACATATTTTACATTAGATTAATCCATTTTCTTATGAATTCATTTTCTTACTTTACACATGAATAATGCGAGTTTGTTCGGTTAGCTCTTTAACGAGTTAAATCCGACTAAAAGTATATTGTGGAGCTGGGCCTTAAGGTTTCTTATGAAGCTTATCTGGACATAGTGAATAGGCGCTATTTTCGATCTCTTTAGTGATAAAATTGGAGAAAAATAGACTAACTAAAGAACAGTATGTGTTGTTGCGAATGACAGCGAAACAGCGCGTCCTCGAACTCGTTCGAGAGCTCGCGCCTTCATGGCAAATTTTCATGAGATTGCCGATAGTTGCGCGAAGAACACGATTCTTCCTAGTGGAAGATGGCCCGTGCACCGTGAGTACCGTGGCGACGAGTTCCTCGTGATTTGCCAAGTGGAAGAGACTTGAAACCAGTCGAGTAAAATTGTCGTGTTCGCCCGTCGAAACACAGCGGAGGGGTGTAATAATACTGAGGGTGGTGAGGCGATGGTGTGTGTATGTGTGTGTGTATATATATGTACATATCACCGCATCCCCGAAGGATGACTCAACCCTGAGAAGGGCCTCGAGTGATTCGAGCACGTCTCGTATCGACGACTTCGCCGATTCTCTTTGCCGTTTCTCTCAACATTGTACGCGCAATTACGATATCGTGGGGCTCTCGTGGCGATCGGTCGATTAAAACATTTCGCCTGACAAGGATATGCAATTAGAATCATTATTTCAAAACGCCATTTTTTTCTACCTCTCTTTCATCAAGGAAACTTTTGCCAGCACTTGGTCGCTCGTAATATCTCGGCAGACGAGAGTGCGTGATTAGAGTTGTTACTTTAGAGCGATTTTGTCTTCTTTCTCGACCGTTTTCTAATACACGGGTGCGTGTTAATAGTCATCATTTGAGCCTTGTCCCTCGTGGGATACTCAGATATCAATTTAGAATTAGACTTGAGTATTTTATTTGATTTACTTGAATATATGCGACGTTACATTTTATGATTCAGCTGGAAGATTCACACTTAACTCTAGATTCAAATCTGATTATCTCACCTGAGGCAAGTTCCAAAAGTATGGACTATTGATATAGGTAGTTCACGGAAAATTTGCGTTTACTCTCTCTCTCTTTCTTTCTCTTTCAAGGTGAAGTAAACGAATCCTATCTTTCTATTTTAGGATTAGTAAAGCTCGGCGTACACTGCGTGTTGGGCAGGAAGGTGGCGATCAAGATCATCAACCGCGAAAAGCTTTCGGAGTCCGTGTTGATGAAAGTGGAGCGCGAGATCGCTATTATGAAGTTGATCGACCATCCGCACGTGCTCGGCCTCTCGGATGTGTACGAAAACAAGAAGTACCTGTAAGCATCGACGGAGAATTACAAAGAAATGTTTCTTTTAAACAGCAATATCTCACTTTAATGCTAAAGCACGCAAGAAGGCGCGCATGACGTCACGTCTCACTCGCCGCTGCACGTTCTTTTTCAAGATATCTTGTTCTGGAACACGTCTCGGGCGGGGAGCTGTTCGATTATTTGGTTAAGAAGGGTAGACTGACTCCGAAGGAAGCGAGAAGATTTTTTCGACAAATAATTTCCGCATTAGACTTTTGCCATAGTCATAGTATATGGTGAGTCTCGTGTCTCTGGGTTTGTATTAACTAATCAGTAGTAAAGATATGCGAACTACTCGAATCCGAATCTTTACTGTCCGAGAGTGTGCGCTATCAGGAAAATTATCCAATTACGGAAATCCAAATACAAATCTCTCACATATTGACGATCTTGGGAAATTATATTTTCTAAGGAGCAAGAGCGAGCAAGTCATATTTAAATGTTCCGATTTGTCAGGTCCTAAAAAGAATCGATTAAAACACATAGTTAAATAATTATAATTAAATAAAAACAAAATAATTAGAGGCGTTGGAGGTTTAATATTAATAATTGGGATTAATCTAATATTAATAATTAGGATTCAAAATTGAGTGCAATTCAAAATAGAGTTAAAAGATTGATTCATCACATACGTTGCAATTCCGGAAAAATATTTCAATTCGTTTCTCGGTTCAACCCGAATGGATTTTCCGGCTATTCGACTCGACACGGGACCTTGATTCGCACATCTCTACTAATCTACCTTCTCGACGGAGTATTTAATCTCAAGGGACTGATTCTCACGCCTCGTTGCCCATATTGCTTTCAGTCATAGAGACTTAAAGCCTGAGAATCTGTTGCTGGACGAGAAGAATAACATTAAGATAGCGGATTTCGGAATGGCGTCCTTACAACCCGCGGGCTCTATGTTGGAGACCAGCTGCGGATCGCCTCATTACGCCTGCCCCGAAGTCATTAGAGTAAGCCGCGATCAATTCACGATCGACACCGCGATTGCATATAATCCGCGCGATAGATCGAGTTTGCGCGAAGATTACGGTTTTAATGCGGGAGTAGGCGCGCCCCGTTCATTTTGCCGTACTTATGCACTTTTCAATTATATCATCGACGTTATAATTTTCTACTTAACTACGTAAATGCAATATAACGCGAGTGTTGTGTAACAATTACATTGTTGAGTGGGAAATCATAATCATTGCTGTTTAGTTGGTGTTTACCGAGTGTACGTACTAATTTGCTAGTAATTTCATCTTTCTAAGTTTTTCTTAGTCTTCCCTTGCGTGGTGTAAAAGGGTAGAACACGTTTATTTCTGTACGAGTGAGGTGAAGCATGAACTTGTGTACTTCTATACGAACACATGACGCGCGCACGTCGGAATTTTAATTTCACAAATCTTATTTATCTGTACAAATTTTAACGCGCGTATAATTCTTGTTGTTACTAATATATTTTGTCAGTAAGTTTACATTCGCCCAGTGAAGGTAAAATGATCTCAAAAATGGAAATGAAAAGAAGTAGAGAAGCGAGAAAATGAGAAGAAATTTTCGATATTAATCAAATATATAATTAATAAAATTCTTTTCGTCAATTATTACGGTTCTGTAAATTGTTAAAGAGAAAATTTTTTTGTATATATCGATTGCTAATTTGCTACAATATATATACTTGTGTCGATGCATACTACGGCCAAAATGACTGGAACGCGTGTCCGCTAACGTTCATCAAATCTCACCTAAGTCTAAACCTCTCATCAAATCTCACCTAAGTCTCACCTAAACTAAGAACGCTCCTTTTCCGGCGACAGGGCGAGAAGTACGACGGTAGAAAGGCGGATGTGTGGTCCTGCGGGGTAATACTTTACGCACTCCTGGTGGGCGCGCTACCTTTCGACGACGACAATCTAAGGAAACTGCTGGAGAAGGTTAAACGCGGATTGTTTTATATACCGCACTTCGTGCCACCGGAGTGCCAGAACTTGCTCAGAGGCATGATAGAGGTCGATCCCGAGAAAAGGCTGACGGTGAGTCGTTTTGCTGTCATTTTGTCGGATCAGTGGCGACTCTCGAAAATGCAATTGAAGAGAAATTCGATACACGATATGGAGTCAGTATTACATCGGCCGACGTTGGCTAAACATTTGCCGTGTCTGTCGCGTCGCGAAACCGGCTTAAAGCGACGTTGTTTCTCCTTTTGTTCCAGTTAGCGGCCATAAACAGGCACGTGTGGGTGACGGCGTCGGGTAAGGGTGAGTTGGAGTTGGAACTGTCGATGATGGACGTAGTGCAGACACACGTTATTCCGTCCGTGGACGCGATCGACCCCGACGTGTTGCAGGCGATCGCGAGCCTCGGTTGCTTCAAAGAACGCGACAAGCTCATTCAGGAGCTGCTCAGTCCCAAGTAAGATCTGATTTCTCTCCCAACCTCTCCCGACTTTTACTCCCTGAATTTCTTGAAGCGGGATTTCGCACCAAGAGAGCGAAGTTTATTCAAGGAAGTTCACACGGAGCGAAGTGAAATACCGCCACTCAGAATAACGAAAATAGATTCGACTTCGACCGCAGAATTAACTTTCATAATAATTAATTCGCAGCACAAGTGAATATCTCAGTCGATTAGAGTGAATTCGTTCTGGTAGCGATGGAATACATCACAGATTCACTCTTCAATTTCGCGCGAAAGTTTTCGATGATTCGGGGCGTGGAAAAGCTTATTCTAGCTGTGGCGAAAGTCACTCGACTTCTCGAGAGACGGAATTTTGCTCGAGGAAATTCAAAGGGTACACAATTCCCCCAATTCCTTGGCTGGGGACTCGCTTTCTCCATTCGGGAACGCTCGCGCCAAATGTCGCGATTGCACGCTCTTCCTTCCATCAGCCACAACACAGAGAAGGTGATCTACTTTCTGCTGCTGGAGAGGAAACGAAGAAGACCAGCGTGCGAGGACGAGCTAGAAGTAATGAGGGGCGGTATGAGAGGATCCGCTGGACAACTAGAGGCTGATCCACCGAGGAAGCGAGTGGACACGTGTAGGGTGAACGGCAGCACCGCGCTCAATCTTGGACAGATCAGTCACGGCTCACCTTTAACACCACGAAGACAGTCTAGGTAAATCCGCGGTGATTCCAACAGAATACCAAGTGCGTCGCGACTGATCACTCTCACGCTCTCTCCGCCAACCCCTCCCCCCTCTATTATTGCGTGGGAAACGGCGAATCCGGAAAGATCGATTCCCTGGTGTCTCTCTCTCTCTCCCTTTTTTCGCATAAAACTAACGCACACCGGTGAACGCTTAACGAAAACGTTCCGTAACCGCAGCTGCGGCTCGCCTCGCACGATCGCGTGACAACGTTGGCTATCCGCCGCACATGTCGCGTGTTACCGTATCACGTGTCGCCCTCCGGCTGCTTATTTTCCCTTTTTCATCGGACCTGAGCATTACGCGAGCGACTTAGCCACCGTGCATGCATACATACGTGCATTGGCGAAGCCGAACCGAACGTGTGACGCGGAGTTATCGAGTCGCACGTCTCGATTGGTCCGCACGCCGTGTCGATAAGAAAGATCGAGCGCTCCTACGGAGAAACGTCGAGCGTTACACGGCCGATTTTCACCCCCTTTCATCGATCCTTCATCCGACCGCGATCTCGACGACTTACATTCGCTCGTAATAGTCTAGTAATATTTGTAATAGTATCTCAAAGCAAAATCTCAGCAGGCTGTCGGCAAATTTTACGACGGACGCACCGCGCAAAGACCGTTTCCGGCTTGGCTACCTAAAGGAACAACAACTCACTAATTGTTGCAGCACGAGACATCACGCACGTCGCTCGCCGAGTACAGGCTGCCACACGCACGCGTCGCATTCGCACGCGTCGACGCCGGGCAGCTCACCCTTGCACGCGCCGAACGTCGCCGGGCTGTTGAGTCCTCACCGGACGGTGCCGACGTCGCACATGGGCCAGACCGGGAGTCCTCATCGGCTGTCGACCGGCGGGACGACCACCACCGCGGGGAACGGCAGTCCGACGAGCCAGAGTGTGCCAACGCCGGCGCCAGCGCTCACCAATGTCGGCATCGAGCTCAACGAGGTGCAACCCGGTGAGTAGGCGCGTTTTCTTCCTCGCGATCTCAAGACTCGAGGTTCAATGGTAACAGGCACGGCGTCGGGTAAGAGTGAGTTGGAGTTGGAACTGTCGATGATGGACGTAGTACAGACACACGTTATTCCGTCCGTCGACGCGATCAAGTCTTGATTGTTTCAAAAAACTCCGGCGACAAGTTGTCGCGAGTCCGCGGATAATCACGGCCACCGTACAGCCGTAACCTATCGTGCGACACCAATAATCACTTAAGCTGACTCCTTCACGAAGCTACTAGCCCGTAAGCACGGCAGATCGAATTACGCTAAGTGCTCCCGTGTTTATCGCTCGGCCGCGGATTGTGTGTCAATGTTTAAACAGGGTCCCCGATGCGATCGCACGCGGATTACCGCTCTACCACTGCACGTCCGACGTTTAGCGTCTTGCCGGACGTTACCGTTCGAACTCGCGGGATTTACGTCGTGATTTCACGGAAATGTATAATAAATATTCCTGCGCGAAGTGGCGTCTCTTGCACGCTTCGGAATAAACGATCGAGCGTTCAGTTGCGCGCCTCTATGTAAATCATTCGAGAGTGATTTGAAAGGACAAAGAGCCCGCATAGAAACTTCCCAAGATTTTTCCAACATAGATTTCAATTAGAAATGCCCAAATTTGCCCTGAAATCGGTTATCTCACTACAATACTAATTAGGAGTACCATTCCTGTCTATAACAAATTAGCTAAAATAAGTAAGAGACCAGCAAAAACACTGCGATATCGCATATGTTTTGTATTTAATTAATATAGATGATACAAAACAGAATTTCTGTTTAAATTACATGTGAAATTTAGCAAGACTGTCTTTCTGCATCGCTCATCTAGGTGAAAGCCATACTTATGAAAATTGACTATGATAGACAAAACAGACCAGCGACAAAAGGCGTTAAATTCTTAAAAACATTCTCCTGAGAATATAGAATAAAATATCAAAAAATAAAATATTTTTTAAACACTTTGGGCATTTTAATGGATATTGAAATTATTGTGAAAATCAACATGTTCTATTCAATTCTAACGTAGAGTAAGACCTGAAAAATATTGAGAATATTTTGGGTTTACCCACTTTAGAGTCGCGTATTTGGAACAGCACGCTTTTATTCAGAACCCATAATTATTTTGGGAAATCAGGCCAGATCCCAATCAGATTCCAAGAAATTTTCTATGCGAGGGAGAACGTCGTTGCCGACGTAATTCCCGACGTTATCCTCAAGGTCTTCCTTTCTCAGTAGTCGCGGTCGGCGTCACGCCGCCCGGCTCGCCTCACACAGGAGCGGGATCCGGCGCTCACCACTGGAGGTCGCGATTGACCACGATCAAGAACTCCTTCCTGGGCAGCCCCAGATTTCACCGTCGCAAGTTGCTCACCAGTACCGAGGAAGTGCACCTTACGCCGGACTCTTCGCCGGAGCTCACGAAGAAGTCGTGGTTCGGCAGTTTGATGACCACGGAGAAAGACGAGACCTTTACCGTGCTGGTTAAGGGAAAGCCGCTGGCTAGCGTCAAGGCCGACCTGATTCACGCTTTTTTGTCGGTGAGTATCGCGAGTCCAACATCCCTGGGAGGGTCTCTCTCCTCGACACGACGACTCGCGGTCGAGTCTCGTCGACCGGACGACGAAACTAATCGAATCGAAATCGCACGGCCGCTCGCAGATAGCAGAATTGTCGCACAGCGTCAGCTCGCCGATGTCGTTCCGGGTGGAATACAAGCGCGGTAGCACCGCGCCTGCCATGTTCCAGAGGCAGGTGCGATTTCAAGTTGATATCAGCGCGATCTCGAAGCAGCCGAACGAGCCGTTGTTTGCCATCACCTTCACATTACTCAGCGGTAAGCTGCAAACTTGCATTTTCATTCTTACGACTGAGTGTATCGCTCTTCGCCCTTTGATTGCCGGATGCGATTATAGTAAATACTAAGAAAAAGAATGTTTGCAACTAGAATCACACAGAGAAATAATTAATGTAAATTGTGGTCAAGAAAGATTTTTTATCCTTTCTTTAAGGGTTAAGTTCGTTAATGAATATATTTAAAGAGGAGAAAATTGACTATGCTTGACTTCTTGAACGATTACGAAAAATCTCAGTGCTATACTTCTTGAATCATGCATCAAATTTTTATTTTCATTTTTTTCAAGACATACAGCATACGGCCTGGATCATTCTTGCATAATTACGGCCAATTGACAAAGAATAGCCTAATTTGTCACTTATTAGTGACATTCAATTTGATGAAAGAAAATTAATGAGAAAGAAAAAGAATGCGGCGATCAAAAGGTCGAATCACAGGCACGGCGTGTTTCTGTGAGAAAGTTAATTCAACTAAAAAGCGAAAGGTGCAAAGCCCTCGCTCTTGGACGTACACGCGGCAGATATGCGGCGATTCGCGAGGATGCCTCGCTATTTGGCACTTGGCAGTCATCCAAGCGCAACTAGATCGATGTTACCTTGGCACGTATGGCCAGGATACATACAATTTCACGTTTCATCCGCATATATTCTACGCTCTTCTACGTGGGTGGGTCGACGTGCGGCCTCTGACTTTTTTTCTTACATGCGAACGCGACGTTCGACATGCTGCTGCGCTCGACGTGGTACAAGTCGCTCGTCCGTGAATCGTAAATTCGGCCCCTGTCCTCAGCACACGTCCGAGAATTTCACGTCGTGAAATCCACTTGTGCTCTGACACGACCCCTCGTTAGTTTCTTCGCGCGATTTAACCGCGCTAGTTGCCGAAGTCGATTCTTTAACGGTCTCCCTCAACATTCCGCAGGTAACATCCGGAGATTCAGGAGAGTCTGCGAACACATCCAGTCCCAGGTGTGCTCCAGGAACGTCGGTATCAACTTGGGAGGGCAAAGCAGAGCCGCGCCGCCCAGTCCGAGGGCCTCCAGGAAGTTCGCCACGGAGATGAGCGAGAGCTCGAGCTGCGGCAGCGACACTAGCGAACGGCTCTTTCTCAGTCCTCACCCAGCTACCAGACAGGTAGTCTGTTTCAACAAGGTAGTGCATCATCCCCATCAACATCGTCATTTTTCTTATCATCGTCATCGTCTTCTTCTTCTCCTTCATCTTCTTCCTAGCCGTGATTGTCGTAGTAGTTGGATCACTAAAGTTCACTAGTGGTCCAATGGCGAAAATCGCGGCAACGTCTCGTCAAACCATACAAATTGTTTTGCACCACTCTTTTTTCAGCGGCATTTGCGTTTTCGATCCGATTTCAAAATTCTATTTTCAATTTTTGATTTTATTCCGCAAACCTGCTCGGAGTGATTCATTCGTTTTAACATTGTTGACCGATACACAAACTCGTGTTTCGCTGGACAAACACTGTCAAACAAGCCGCGAGTTATCTCGTGTTAAATAAAACCGGGAATAATAAGCGGGTGATGGGGAAAAACGGTCGGCCAACAATGTTTTGAAAAAAAAGAGCCGCGACTTGTGTCGATTAACGCGTACGCCCGGGTCGTTTTCAGATCGACTCGGACATCGAGTCGGACACGTCGGTGTTCGACGTGAAGTCGCCGACCCGCGAGAACGGCAGGAGGAGCTCGACGTCGACGAACAACAACAATCCCTTGCCGGGCGACGCGACGCCGACGCCGGGTAGCCCGCCGAAGACGGTGAGGAGCAACTCGGAGAGCCAAAACACATCCGAGAAGAAATGTGTCACCACGATGAGCGGTAACAATATAGCGTGATACTATCAGAACTTCCGCTTCGAGTTCCGATCGAGTCTGAAGAACCTGTGGGACAGCGCTCAGCGATTCTGGTGAGATATCTCTGGCGGGTGTGCGGCATAACATGCATACGCGGCAGGCAAGATCGAGGGTCTAACGTCGCGAAGCGGTCCCCATCAGCAGATGAAAGCAGCGAGAAGATCGAGAGGCGACAGCGAGACGAGCGCGCTCATCCACACCGACGTAACGAAGCTCCAGACATCGAAGTCTTTAGTGCGAACTCCAGAAGGTTCTCATCGTTCACTCTCGAAGCTGAACAACGCCTGCCTATATTGATCCCGAAACTTTGTTTGGGGACACGCAAAGTCCACCCCCCGAGCTCAAATTCGAACGCTGCAAGCGACGCTACGACACGCTGTCCTATTTTCGCGTGACTAACACGATCGCGAACCTCCACCTGCGTTTTCATTTCGGGAGATGTGAATCCTCGAGGAGGTAGACACTACCCCTCCTCCCCCCCTGAATCATCGCCTCCGTTACGAAATCGCCGCAGTGGACATCCGCGAACATATTCCGGTGAACCTACTACCACCGCGACGCACTAAGACGAGTCATACGAGAGGAGGGAGAGACGAGGGAGACGAAGAAAACGAAGAAGAGGAGGAACAGGAAGAAGACTCGCGATTATCCGGCAAGTGAAACGTGTGAAAGAACGTTCGGGAGAGATGCGTCTCGCGGGAGGATCAAGTGCAATGACGTGACGTTATATTGTTTGTCGTCACGTGTGTACGGTGTTGTCGCTAGGTTGCAACGCCTGGTACGTATGCCGCTAATAATAGTAAAAGAGGAAGGAAGAAAAAGGCGAAAAGAGCTGTGCAATAATAAGAGGTTGTCGCCGGTTCTCGCGTGTTAAGTTTATATACGAAACGTGGCGCTCCTTTGCGTTTAAGCATGAATTCTATTCGTTAGTTAGAGAAGATGACGAATCGCCGTTGTCCGAAGCACCGACTAACCTTCGTTATACGCCCCTCCCTCTACTTAGGGTCCTGTATTATTATTATTATTATTATTATGATTTCCTTTTCCCTCGCGTATATCCTTCACGTTCACGTGTAACTTGTTGTCGCGCGCGATTCGCTTTCGATCGATCCCGCGACATCGTTATAAGTAAGCTCCTCGAAAAACAAATAGTCTAAATAAAAGAAAAAAAATAAATATGCGTACCAAGTACACACATACACACCATTCAGCTATTCTGAGCTAATCGAGCGCGTAAGATAACGCGCAAGCGGATGGAACGTTCCGCGACACGAAGAAAATGCGCTGAGAGATTTATTTTTTTCACGCACGACGAGAAAGAGAGAAAGAACGTATGTTTGTTTGTTTGTGTGTGTGTGTGTGTGTGTGTGAGAGAGAGAGGGAGAGAGAGAGAAAGAAGTCTCTGCAGATACAGGATATTAATATAATTACATTATACATATTAAATATTATAGAAAGAATATACATGCACGCAGAAAGAGAAAGAGATCCCACTATAAATCACATATGACATGAGCGTCGTATATGGCTTTTCGTCCGCTTCTTGTGAGAAGAAGCGAGGGAAACGTATGGATATATTAAATAAACAAAAGCTTGCGAAAGCCACCGCAATGCAATTAAGTGCTAACGTTGCCGAGCGCGACCGCTAATCAAGAGACACAGGTGGGGAAGCGCCTCGCTGTGAGAGATCACCGTGACTTCTTCCTCTCCGTGTGTAAGCGCAGTACACGGCGAGAAAAAGGGAGAGAGAGAGAGAGAAAAAAAGAGAGAGAGAGAGAGAGAGAGAGAGAGAGAGAGAAAGAGAGGACATAGTTATCATAAAAGATTATTCTCTCAACACAGACATATCTCGAGGATTGCCCCCGGCTTCTTAGTAAAAACGATATAAAGGCGTCGTGTAAGTGCATTTTAGGCAACCGTTTTTAATCGGCAGCTCGTCGCGCGCGCTCGCGTGTAGATACGTGGTTTTACGCATTTACGGGGACGGGGGAGGGGGCGGCACGGAGAGGCTTTTTAGATGAATAAATAAGCGGAGGGACAGAAACCCGCGCCGCGCGTGGCTCGACGAAATGAAATTCGCACGAGGTATCATTGATATCTCGCAGCTCGGTACGTAAGTCGTGACGATGCCCAAGAGGAAGGATCTCGTCTTCGACAACGGCGTGTACGTGTGTTCCTCGAGACGCTCGCTCGATTATTAGGATTTTAGTAGGCGTTTTAAAAGCGAGAGAAGCGCGTGTATCACGAACTCGCACGAATCAAAATTGCGATTTTTTAGCGCGGCCGATCCCAGATCTCAGCTCTCGCTTTAGGTATTAACTGCGTACTGTATCGCTCATGGCGACTCGTTCCTATATATAAATGTCCGAGAGAGCTATATCCTGCAAACAATCTGATGCGACGGGTGAAAATTAACGACCCTTCCTCGCTTCCCCGCGCCGTTACATTTCGGGATTAGTGAAATTTCGTGCGCGCGCGAGAGAGAGAGAAAGAGAGACGGCGAAACGCGACAGTGTTGGTTCTGTCGAACGAGTGGGAGGGGGCTGAAAGGAGAGGAATTTAGTACGTATCGAGGAGACCTGAGTCGAAATGTTGACTCTACACTGATCACGCAAATTCCGTCAAGCTGAAAGGACTAATGGGGATGCTCGAAGTACACCACTGTGTAACTACTGTTTTTTGATCCTACAGATGCTTATTGATCACTATTTTGTCCTGAGCATAAAAAGAAATATTCATTTGAAAGTCATTTAATTTTCTGAACTTTTAATTTTAACTTATCAGACTGCAAACAGAAACTGCAACAAGCAAACGTTAAATGATCTAATAAAGATTAACAGGCAAATTGGAATATGACCCAATAAACCCTCTTCTTTCATAATCTTCTCTTCTTGCTATGTCTTGTTAAAAACTTCATTAAAATTTGAAGATTCAAATGAAGTGAAAGTGAAGAAGCTGTGAGTCTCGTCACCGATGTATCCTGCATCCTGGAGTCAGCTCTTGGCCATCATCGTGGTCAGATGCTCAATGATACCGCACGAAAATAAAAGTCGATAAAAAGCGCGGTTTTAATCAAAGCTCGCATACTAACCGGCAGTGACCGTCAGATATTAAGAGTGACACACTGTCGATATGTATTACGGGTGTTGACATGCAATGTCCTATAAAATTAAAATCTCGAAAATTTAAACATGAAGTAATACCCTGAAAAGTCATAATCCCGAAATTCGAAATTAATTTCCTGAGAACAATTTTCCTGAAATATTGTGAAAGTATGCAATATCTCCGAAAATCTACATATAATTCCGAAATTTATATCAAGATAATTATTATATATCAAGATTATATAGAGATATAAAGAATTTTTCGAAAACAAACATATATAACAAACTTATGTTTATTGTATGTAAACTCTATAGATTAAGTTCGTTAAGTATCGATTTCTGGTACGCTGCGATATTTAGAAAGAATTATTTTTCAGGCAATTATATCTCTGTTTTCGAGCCTCGGCTTTATAGCTTTTCGGCACCTCGTTCATTTACAATATTTCGGAAAATTTGTTGTTCGAAAAATTATCTAGGTAAATTCGAACTTCGAGTTTACAGTTTCTAAGGATATCACTCAGTCCCAATATTTCGGGAAATTGCCTCAGTATTCTGATTTCGAGATTTATGACTTTTCGGGGCATTCCTCTATGTTTCGAATTTTGGCGTAAAATTTTTAGGGAATAACATTATGGATGTCCACACCGTTGCGACTGTTACGCGCGCAAACGTCTTGACAGTTGATAATTTGACCATCGAAAGTTCCGAATGTTTGTGTTGTCATCTCTCGGCTGTACAGTGATGGGTGACGACGGTTGTCGATCAATGACGTAGTCCTTTGTGTCCATTGTTTTGGCAATCCCGCGCGTCGCGCACCGTAACCGGGACTTACTCGTGACCGAGTCGTTACGTCTCGAGCCGACGAGCACGACGCGCGGATCACAAAAGTAGTTCACAATTCTCGTCGGCTAATTGAAATATCACGGCGATTTTTGAGGTGTTTCGTCGGGAGGCTCTCGTCGCCGCGTTTGTTAACACGTGCTTCCCACACGATCGAATCGCATCTACACGAGTGTCAGTGTCAGTGAGTATCCGAAACCACGGAGCAGCCGGGAGCCAGGATGCTAGATCGGAAAGCTAGAACGGAGGACGCAGAACACAAGCAGCGATATATATTTCCAGGTGTGTTAATGATTTTTCTTACGCATACTTTTGATTTGGACGGTCGTTCGACGAGTTCACCGAGAATAAAGGAATGTGCCGTCATCGGGAGTTGAAGAGAGAGTTTAGAATTTATTTTTCTTCTTCTTAATGACCTGGTAAAAAAATATTCATCATTCAATATTCAACATTCTTTCTCAAACTATTTTTTTACAATTTTATATTCTGTCACAAAGTATCTTATATTATCCCTTCCTTTTCCACATACATTTCCTTTTTCTCACCTAATTAATATTTGTTATCCTCTTCAGCAATATGCTGTAACAAAATGTTAAATAATTTTTGAAATCCCAGTCCCAAAAAGGCGGAAAGTAGTCATTTCCTTCAAAGTAATCGTTTACTTCAAAGTAGTATAATCTGTAAAATATTATATCTCAAGAATTTCTATTGGTCCTTTAAAGAGAGTCGACGGTATTTGCGGGATTCATGTAGAATCGAAGTTTCGATTGGAGATGCTGTTACGAGCTTGCGTTGCGGCTCGATAAAATACGAGCGTGAAGTTTTATGAGATCGTTAACCCTTAACTATTTTCGATTTTTATAGACGCGTAGGCACTTACAATGACGGTTTCAAGGGTTATCGCGAACTGTCTCTAGGCTATTGTACGACTCCTTGTCGACACTCGCGCAAAGTGAACAGAAGGAAACATCAGTGTCTGTATTTACTTTGTTTTTTCTCTTTTTCTCGTTTTTTCTTCTCCGTCGTTCTCGAAAGGAGACATTAGTCTCTCCAAAAATCCGACGCCTTCGATCACCGCGAAAAACGAATCGTCTAGAGCGTGCTTCAGTGTCAGTAGTTAAGGGTTAAACGCACAGAGAGATTTTTCCGCGTAAAAATTATCCGTGTAAGCTTGACGCTCTGTCGGTGCCCCGAGTACGAAATACACCCCTAACGAGAAACGACAGGAAACGCTGATAAATGCCGCAACTCGGTCGAGATCACAGCCGCCGCGACCTTTCGTGCGCATCATTCGCGTCACGAAGGTGGTTATTTTCTGGATTCACTTGACGGTGTTGACGAATTCTCTGTTTGACACTTGCGTGGGCGACGATGAATAAAAAGAAAAAAAAAAAAGAAAACATAAACCGGGCTTTTGCAATACGAAACCGCGAAAACACCTACTGATGTAGGGGAGCGAAAGTAGTAGAGAGAACGTTGTGTGCGTTGTGCGCGTGTATGAGAGTATGAGAGAAAGAGAGAGAGAGAGAGAGAGAGAGAGAGAGAGAAATAGTGCGAGTGAGCGAGAAAGAGAAAGAGAGAGAGAGAAAGAGCGAGAAAATTCGCGAACGACGAAGGTTCTCGTTACATAGAAAAAAATGAATGTGGTTTAGTATTACGATACACATACACGAGACATACACACACATACACACACACACGAGGTATAAATTGAAATTAGATATAAGCTTGCGATTATCTATTTACTAATTGCAGTTAAATATAAAATCTACTCATACATAAGTATATTGTAATAACAAATGGGGGCGGGGGGGTAGGTGGAAAGAGATGGTTCGAGAAAGAGAGAGAGAAATGGAGAGCAAGAGAGAGAGAGAGAGAGAGAGAGAGAGAGAGAGAGAGAGAGAGAAATAGAGGGAGAGAGAAACAGATAGAAAGAGAGAGAAGATGAACAAAAAATGGAAACAAATTACCGGCCATATTAAACTAGGATTTTATATTGCGCAAATTTGTGGATGAGAGCGGAGGAGAGCCAAAGCACTCGGGTAAATTCGTATTAGCATCGGGCGAATGGTACAGTTCCGCGTGTTAGGATACCTCGGAACGAATCTCTGTCTCCTGTTTCGTCGCACGCAAGCGAACCGTTTGACCGGCTATCTGCGACGTGTCCACGGCGAATTCGCGAGCCGTCGTCGGAACACGAAAATTGAATCACTCCCGAGAGTGAAGCACGAAGAGTGAATCCGCATCCCGATCTCGACGGAAGGCGACCTCGTCTCGGATAGCCGCGTGCCGCTTCGAAAGTGTCCTGCTCGCAGAATCGCACGCGAGCGAGCGAGCGGTCCTGGCGCGCGCTCGTGGAAGTCTCTTGTACGAAAGAACCGAAGTACTCGCTATCTCTCACGTGTCTCCGACTTATTTTTCGATTCGCTTTTGCGCGCCGCGAGACTGCGCGAGACGGCGCGCGAGCGATCTCGCGGACGCTGCCGCATCGTCCGCGAGAGAGGCACATATCGGCGCGAAAGCACATGTCGTCGTCGTCATCAGCCGGAGTTCGATCGAGTTCGCCGCGAAGCCACCGCTTATCATCACCGCTTCCATTTTTGGTCCCGAGAACAACTCGGGAAGCTCATCGCTCGCGGCACCTTTCCTCTCCTTATTCTTTCCTCGCGACGGACTCGAGAGTCCAGCTCCAACTTCGGCTCGATGCGGCGACGGCGACGTCGTCGGCTCGTCATTCGCTAACCTGATCTCATTCGGAGGACGGGCAATAATCGATTATCCGGTCGATCCGTTTGAATCGCGACGATCCACGTGAAGCCCGTGTCGGACTAGAGTCGCATTTCAAAGCGTCCTTTGAAGGAAGATTTTCCTGAAAATCCGTAGTATACGGTAATGTATACCACAGACTTTCAGTGAAATCTCTTCTTCAAAAACGTTTTTGAAGGCAACCTAGATATTGAGGATTGCGCGTTAACCTCTTTAGTGGTGATTTAAAATGACTGCGCGATCCCCTTCAGGACGGGTTTTTATGTTTTTTTTAATACATCCACGTTTCTCTTCTCTTTATTGTTATTTCTTTAAGAATTTGTAAAAATAGATAAGATATATTCCCAGATAACATGCATGTCTAAAAGATATCTTTTCGACATCTTTTAGACATGCATGTTATCCGGGTTCAATTTGTATTTGCTATGAGGGTAAGAGGAAAATGTTAATAGTTAAATCATATGTTTGTCCAATTTGAAGGAAAAATAAAGACAGACATAATATGATTTAACTGTTAGTTAGCTTATCAAGAAGTTGGAAAAATCGGCTCTAAGTAAATCGAAAGGAATTTTAATATTTATTAAAATTTATTAAAAAATTTTTTAAAAATATTCATTAATATTTATTAAATTACTGCTAAACTCACTTTTCCGAGCATTCCACTTAAGGGGTTAAAGATTAGAACTTGATCAAACGAAGCGAATTGAGATCGCAAGTTCAACTCGTCGAATTTCAATATTTAATCAGTTCTCTGTTTATTATACATGATCTAACAAGGGCTGAATAAACGCGCGCTTTTTGCCCGATAATCTCCGTGCGCTCGCGCGCAGATCGCGGAGAACGTCTCGCCGTCGCAGGCAGGTCCGGTGCAGGCATTATACAAATCCCCGATACACCGTACTTTTAAGGCATTGTAAGGCTAGGTTGATATTATAGGAGATTTTTATACGATTTATAAGGCAATGCAATGCGCGGTCGATTGATTGATTTGTCTGTCGCACTCATTTCCTTTTGTCGACGCGGGATTTCTGTTGAATTGTATGCACGGGTGCGCCGCACTTCTTTCCACTCAGAAAAAACGTTTTGCTAGTCCAGGTAGAATTCCAAGTGTCACAGTCAAAATTTATCGCTGTTTTTTGTATCTGCTGGATATTGTCTGTGGTATGTGGAATTTGCAGCAGCAGCATTCCTGCAATATATTCTGCGAGCAAATTTAAGCGGGTGTGATGATCACACATGATCTCTCTTCCTCTACAGTTATTTCTATAAGAGGCGCGACTAGCTTTAATCCGCACGGAGAGATCGGCTCGCTAACAGTTTCACAGATAGTTCAAATAGAAATTCTATCTCTGTGATTGATTTAATACGAAACATATGCGCGACATCGCAGTGTCTACTAATCATTCATCCATCTTGACTAATTTCTCGAGATAATTTTCGCTATGGCTGCAAAATCATTTTTTTGAGTGCCGGAGTATGCACCGCACGCGCGAGCATTACTCTAACGACGCGAGTTCGCGTTATCTCGACGGCAACCCGGATCCGAGGCTTCTCGGGCGTGCCATGTATGTACCATCCTATCACCGTAAAAGAAAAAGAAAGAAGAAACGGCGAACGCGGATTGTCTCGGCGCTCGTTCTCGCGTCGTCTCGAGTCGACGCGCTTCACCCTACTGTAAGACACGGAAAAGCGCTCTTGTTCCGTAAAACTTCTCTCAAGTCGTTCATTATTGTATACATATATTATATACATACACATTATCGTGCTTCTCTCTATCTCGCGTCCGTAATGTAATCATCGCGCGTCTCTCGCGATTTCTCTCCGCGCGCGACCCTAGCCGGCGAGTCGCGCGCGCCTAGCTGGCATTCTTTACCTCCAATCTGTCCGCACTCTTTGACCCTTCGTAGGCCGCGCGACGACAAACGACGAGGTCCAATTAGTTAGGCAAGATTTTTTCTAGCGAATGCGGGAAAAAGGTCGAGAGAGAGAGCGCTCGTCGCGGCGTCAGCCCTGCGACGCGACGCGTGCCGACCGTGTCGGAGACGACACTCCCGATATAAGCCGCTTTTCTCTTTCATTAACGATATATATGTATGCATATATTTAATATATACATATGTGTATATTGTTGAACGATTAAAAATCGTTGACTTACCGCTTGCGAATGTTGACGCATCGTTGATTGCACGCTCCATCGCCGGGTCTCGTCCGTCAGCACACGCACGTGACATGCACGCACACTCCACACATCATCCGCCTTCTGGTCCCCTCAGCGTTGTTCGCGTAGACCACGTAGGACAGGATTAGCGAGTGGCATGCGGGACTCTAGAGATCGTGCCTAGACCCGCAGCAGCAGGGTCGAGGACGAGCACGCTGCGGGCTTGCACGCGCGTCGGGCACGCAAAACGCCATTCACACGGGCCTGAAATCACAAGACGAAGATTGTCGGACTTTTCACGTTTGCTCGACTTACGGCCGCGCCTGTCCGTTCACCGAGAAGTGGCAACGAGTAGATCTCGAATCGAGGCGCGTCGAGACACGTTGATTCAGAAATCGATACGAGCCCGAGGTGGCGAGAGAGTTTCCTCGCGTCACAGGTCGTGGTGCACGTGTGCGTCGACCATAGACTTATAGAATAGACTAGCGCACGCTTACAGGATGGCTGAACCTTGCTACTAGACAAAGTACTCAGATTTGAACTTTGATTAATATTTGTCACCTGAAACTTGTCTTATGTGAGTCACTCAAATTTCTGCTCAGAGTTAGATCCAAGTTTTTTACTTGAACCATATAATATACGCGATATCACATTTGTAATCGCAATTTAATTGAAAAACTCTCATCCAATTTCTGAATTCAAAGCATCTGAAATTCTGAGTATCTCACTTTACGAAACGAGTTTTAAGTAAGGATTACTAATACGGGCTTTGGAATTAGATGTGAGTTTCTCAGCTTAATTGCGATTACAAATGTGATATCGCGTATATTATTCAAGTAATAAAACTCAAATATAAGTTTAAATTCAGATCTTAGTATCTCACGTGTTTCAAGTTGTGACTGTTGACATGGACCTATGAGGGAGCGATGTAGGAGAAACAAAAGAGAATGTGACATAGTGAAAGAAAGAGAGGACACATTGATCATGCGATCGTTTCTTCTTCTTCGTTCTTTCCACTAATTGTACAGTTAGACAACGAAAGTTGTCTTGCTCTCCAGAGTTCCTCAAGTCAGAGTTGGGACATCGACTGCTATTCGTAGGGAAGAAGTGAGTGAGTGAATGAGAGAAGGAGAGAAAGTTGCAGCGTGCTTTGTCATTTCGGTCTTAGAGTTACTACTTCACTTCTGTTAGAGTTTCTCTCGTACTCTCACTCATGTCATCTCTAAAAATGGCGGACAGAATGCAGATCGATCAGGAATCATCATACTTTGTCCTAACTCTGACCAGAGGAACTCTATTACTCTTCATTCATTGTTTTCTCTTACTAATGCTGACTTCATTCTTCCTACAGCAACGTATAATCTATTCTATATGTCTGTGGCATCGACGTCGGATCGACGCTCGACGATCTCGAATAATTGACGACCACGTTCGAAGAATGCTTTTACCTATTTCCTCTCTCGTTTTCGTTCTCGGAGAGTTGAGTATAGTGCCACGAAGAAATCTAAAAGCGATCTAAAACCTCCCTCGCGTTACGAGCTTCTATCTTAGTAGTCGCGCGTTAGTATGTGCTGAATATTTAGTGACGTCCAGACAAACTGACAATAACGGCTGTGAGTGCGGTATTCTTTTCGAATGAGGCAAAAAAGAAGAGAGAAAGGAAGAGAGAGAAAGAGAGAGAAAGAGAAAGAGAGGAGAAATCTATTCTAACGTAAACCGTGTTGCGCTCGATTCGTCTGTGCGCGAATCGAACGATTCAGGCATTCGGATCTAACATTTGCTGCTCTCAGTGCTAATGCACACAATATGTATTAATGATTTAAACGTGACATAATTACATGATAAAATGAAATGTGTTATAACATGTTAAGAGGATGCTGGATATTGACATAATGCAGCTTCGTAGGTCGCGTAGATTGCACTGTTTTTCTATTTGGTTGCATAAAATTGCAAATCTTTTCAAAAAAATACAAGAAAGTAAAAGTACAAATGTCAATGCATGAAAAGGTATGAAATATTATATCAAAAACAAAAAATATTTTATTAAAAAATATTTATTACACCACGTATATATTGTATCAGAAATAAAAAGAAATTATTAGTAAAAAATTGTTTTAGCACAATTTTTAGTAAAAATTTTTCATACAATATTTGGTACCTTTTCATGCATTGATATTTGTACTTTTATTCTGTAAGAATATTTACAACTGTATATAATTCCAATCAAATTGGAAAACAGTATAACTTAACGAAACTGCATTATGTTGATATCCGACGTTCCATTAATACGCTTCCATTTTTAACGCATTATACTAGCAGTTTAAATGATCACACATATATGTGTAAAGTGTTGTAACTTCAAATATCGTCTCTCAATGTTTAAAAGACGTTCCTAAACAATATTTATGGGTTAAAGCGCCTGAGTATTCGTTGCAGCCATATTGGATTATGACGTCACGTCAAGTGAAAAATGACACGCTGAAAATGTTTACGTGCCATTTCCAAATAAGAAGATATTTGAAAGAACACTTCAAATCACTCGAATATACTTGTAAAATATTCCGTAAACTAACCTTTTTCTTGATAGTCAATAAATAGCCCTGAAATGACATGGCAAAATCACGGGGAAAGATAGAAGGTTACACGTTAATTTTATAGCTATTTATTGACTGTCAAGAGAAAAGGATAGTTATCCGAATATTTTACAAATATGTTTCAGCGATCAGAAGTGTTCTTTCATAGAGATATCTCTTTATTTAAGAAATGACACGGAAGAATTTTGGATATGCGTTTTCTGACGTCATCAATCCAGAGTTCCGCAGTGAGTATCCAGAAGCCTTTAGAGACGGTGCATGAGATTAGAACACACATACGTGTATTAATGCAAGCTGCCAGTAGAGCGTGTTAAAATTGGAGGCACGTTAACGCGCTATTATGACATATTTCATTTAGCGGCATCATTTACCGATGATCACTTGGACCGATGTACTCGTGCGGGGTGCAATTTCAAACGCCATTTAATCCGCTTTGAGATCCGCAGAGTACTACGTTATTACCGTTTCTCCTCTCGCGCACTGCGCGCGCAATCTCCGGAAATTCGACGCTCACCAGCCCTGGCAGCGGCATAACTTCGCAAAATGGTATCCGACCCGGTTGTTTGAACCACCGCGGTTCAGAAGAAACTTCGTCAACAACCGGGGGTCGCCGTTGTAATAAACAGCAACACACACATACACCGCACGTGCGAAGCAGTCGTTACTCTCTACGCGACTCTTGCGCAGATCAGTCGGAAACGCTGAGATTCCGAGAGCACTCGCGGCGAACTATTTTTTTACGAAGAAGAATACTGAGCCTGCCCTTTGCGATCACGCTGAATTATACTACCGATAGTAAGAGGCCGATCATACACATCAAGAGCGACGCGAAACGATTGGATTTCCCTTCGTGCGCGAACAATGAGCACGGCGACGATGAATACGCGCGATCAATCGTGCGACTCGAGAGAGAGAGTATCTGAAGCAGCCCGTGTCACATTAGATCGCCGATTGTATCGCGATTGACGATCATGAAGTAGAGACTGTCTGCATTTAATCGATCGCGAGCAATGTTTTGGATATATCTTTTGATTTCGACGTATTTTGCAAGAATTTTGGATATGCATTCCCTCGCTCTTTTGACGTCACAAATCAAGATGGCCACGGCGAGTAGCTAGGAGCCTTAGAAAATAACGAAAAGTAACGGTTGCGTTACGAAAGAAAATATAACGCCGTTACTTTTTCGTGGCAGATAGAAGAAAGTAACGGCGTTATCAAATTGTTACCGAAACAAAGTAACGGTAAACAGTTAATTCCCAACTCTGAGCAGACCATTGTCTAATTAATCTCATTCGGTGACTGTTTTGCTCTGATTGGTAGAAGAGTAGTCACTGATTGCTAATCGCAATCCGGTCAATAACCGCTAGTCTGACACGGGTTTTAGTCCCGATCTACAATGAGTGTAGTAAGCTTTGAGCCTAAGAAATTGACCAATCACAACTGATTATTCTTCTATAATTCGACTATGATTGGTTATTTCTTAAAGCTTAAAAGTTACTATATCTATTGTAGATCGGGACTTACGGACCGGGGCAAAGTAAGCGAACCGCGCGACTCGCTTTCGAGCGATCGAACAAGCAATCGATCGATCGCGCCGTGGCGCCGATAGTCGATCGCGGGGCGAACTTTTACGCAACGCCACGGTGTTTTCGCTCTCTTCACGTGCGCGCGCGGGTGCACGACAAAGAGGGTGAAGTGTTTGTGGAAAGATACGATTGGAAGAGAGTAAGTTTGCGTTTTTGACATTTTTACACACAACCCTCGTTGCACACTGGACCTTTCTTTCGAAAGAAGAGCTCTCATTGAATTTCATTCAATCATCGTGTCTGATGTGCAACGGGCATTAAGTGCAAAAGTGTCAGGAGTGCAAGCAACGCGAACGAAACTAATGTTTGCGACATTTAACGTTCGCGGGGGAAGTCGAAGGCTAAGTTCGTTCTCGCACGCTTCCATGCTGAAGACGTCATTCTGTCTTTGATATGTAATGAGCGACAAAAGTAGAATGACGCTTTCAGCACGAAAACGTGCGAGACGAGCTCAGCTAAAGTGGCAACGCGGCGCGAGGATTCGCGCGAATCGTGACGCGCCTCGCGATTGATTCTCCGTACGATTTCGCTCCATATCGATATTACACATCATACATCACACAGCAGACAGAAAGACACCCGCACACACACACACACACACACACATACACGTGCAGACACGTACAAATACATCTACATTACGTTATTCACTTGTAAAGTTTGATCTGCAATATATTCTTTGCTTCCTGTTTCTTTCTCTTTGTCGCATTTTGATTCAAACCTTAAAGCCTGATCTACAATATGTTCCTTGCTTCCTGCTTCTTTCTCTTTCTGACTCAACCTTAAGCTTTAAGCCAGAAAAAGATAGAAGACAAGAAACAGAACGCAAAGAGAATATTGTAGATCAGGCTTTAAGCCAGAAAAAGACAGAGAACAAAAACAGGAAGCAAAGAGCACACTGTAGATTAAGTTTTAGGGTCACTAATTTCATTAGATATCGGTTCATATGCTGCATTCTGCCACGCGTTGTCCCGCACACGCGCATCGTTTACTTATTGCGGAGCGAGCTCAGAACGACGATGTACAGTTTTAGCGCGGAACGATTCAATACTGGTACTTGTCACGCAATGACCATGAATTATTATGTACTATTATTATTACTATTATTATTATTGCTATTTATTATTATTATTATTGCAAAAATATATCGTTAGTTTTCGAACAAACGAATGAACACGAGGGGTGGGGAGATAAAAATTGTAACATATTTGTTGATGGCCAATATCAAATATGTATAAAAGTAATAATAATGCAACATTACTAATAAACAAATATTACTAAAACCGCGTGTGTTTCGTTACCGATAAGGTGTTACCCAAATCCATCGGATCAAGATAAAGTAATTACCGACGGGACTGACTTATCAGTGCTTTGCGACTTTCATTTCAAACCCAAGGATAATTACAGAACACCGGCAAAATTATCGACTGTTTCCTCATCAATTTTGTAACTCTCATTCTTCAGACAAACTCTATAGATTATTTACAGTCTGTACACTCTAAATTTCTTTGAGTGAGACTTCACTCCAAGGTAGTGAAAATTGCGTCAGTCAAAGTTACAGCGAGAACTTCAGTCCAAACAAGTGAGAACTCTCTCCAAACCAGTAAAAATACTGCTCGCTTGGAGTTTTCACTCGTTTGAAGTGAAATTCTCACTCTAACTTTGACTGGCGCAATTTTCATTATTTTGGAGTAAAGTCTCACTCCAAGAAATTTAGAGTGCATAGATGATCTCATACATAGTTCGAATTGGCTACACGTAGACGAAGAATATCATAATTTATGGGTAAATGCTTAATCCTGCTCCTGAGGCTAACCTTACTGGAAGAGACGAAGACTTTGTCGTAGAATAAAAAAAATTATCATCATCTCACAAATTACCGTCATTTCATATTTTTCGGCATTTGTCCGAAGCACGATACAAAATGCAACAATGCTTCGTACATTTTAGATCCTACACTGTTAAATATTGGAGGGTCAAATTTAAACCAATTTTCTTGAGTTAAATAATATTTAGTTATTTTTAACTATCATGTGTATCAAAATTTACTATTTTAACGCAAAACATGTGTTTAAAAAAACAACCACATCTAATCAACCCATTTAAAACAATATTAAGTCATTTTTTACTAAAACAAAGGTTACATTAACGTATACATAATAAAAAATAAACTAAATTTTAGTCAAATTTAATACATTTCTTAAGTTAAATTATTTAACTCCATTACATTAGTTAAATTAACGACATATTTAGTAGGAGCAGTGGCGACTTATAGGAATGGTTAAAAATAACTCAAATTGAGTATAATTTGACACTACGGATTTAACAGTGTAAACAGCACAAAATCTCCAACAAATCTCCAAGTACGTTTTCAGGACATAGGGACGTTCTTAGAACGTCTTTA
>NW_022639475.1:2403620-2405076 GCF_010583005.1 Odontomachus brunneus
ATAATTTTATATAATTATATATGAAAAATTTTTCATTGGGAGGATAACTTTATTTTCGGTAAAAAAGTTAAGTTTTTGTTTACTGAAAAGATTATCTAATGTCCGCCCGAAAGATAACTTTTAATGTCCAAAAAGATATCATTTAGATATAAAAGTATCAAGTTGGTACATGGATACAAATTAAATATATACTAAATGATAACTGTAAGATGCGTAAATGAACTAGCTATTAAGGTATTTTTTGGGAGCGTCGAGCGTTAAAGCGGTAGCCAATCAACGTGCAACTTTTCGCAATAACTACAAGTATACTTCTGGGACCTGATACGTTGATTGGCTAACGCTTTAACACTCAACGCTGGAACGCTCTATGTATTGGCACTTTTAGCCAAATGTAAACTGTTATTTAATCGATGTCATATTAATGGAGACGAATTATTGACATTGACTTGTTATCTTATAGATACGTTCCAAAAGTTAACTTTAAGAACCAATAGGCAACCTGTTCTATTTGGGGAATTTGGTAGCTTGCACTAGTACGCACTGAGTGCGCGCTAAGGCTTGTTTACAGTACATTCTTATATTTAAGATCGTGTCTTATTACATATTTAAAAACATTTTAGCTAATAAAATGATTCGTACGGATGTTATACATATCATATTACTGGTTAAAAATATTTGAGAATTTATTTAAGATAATCTTTAAATATAATAATATACTATAAACAAGCTTAATGCGCACTCAGTGCGCTCTAGTGCAAGCAACTAAATTCGCTATAATTTAGGCTGAGTTCCCACTTAGTCCGTCAAGCGTCGCGTCATCCGTTGCGGACCAATTAAATCGTCCTATTTTATTGCCTAATTTTACGACGAATAAAATGGAACGATTTGTGCAAGTGTTACGACTAGTGCAATAAATTGAAGTGAGGCAAGTATATGTTTTCTCATTCTAACCTTTTACATTAGTTCAGCAGTTAAAAAAAACAAATCTTTAAATTATATCGTAGAGAGAATTATATGTAGAGATTTCTCTTGGTACCAACATTATCCCCTCCACTTTTCGGGAAACGTCGCCTAACTGTCTCTTAGGCTGCGTTCAGATTCTTCACCAGGGTGTATTCTATTACTAGAAGTGCTATAGTTTATGTAACATATACTGTAGTGTTTCTAGTAATAGAGTGCACCTGGATGAGGAATCTGAACGCACCCTTATATCAAGGGTCTCTACTAGGCGTTTTTTCGAGACGCCATCTAATAAAGTGCGTCTTTACTACATTCGTAAATTTTATTAAGCGCACTTTGTTAGATGGCGTCTCAAAAATACGCCTAGCTTTGACCACTAAAATCAAGCTAGTGGTCGCTCTCAGGCTTCTCTTTGGTTAGACCCGTTATTTCTGTAAATTAGTTCCAAAGTCTCCGCGATAAATCCGTATAAGTCGCCACTTACGTCATCGAGGAA
>NW_022639475.1:2405086-2405559 GCF_010583005.1 Odontomachus brunneus
AGCACAAAATCTCCAACAAATCTCCAAGTACGTTTTCAGGACATAGGGACGTTCTTAGAACGTCTTTAAAATGTCCTCTGAAGATCTGCGCTGTTCGGGACGCTATTTCTATTTGTATTGTCAATTCCTACTTGACTTCACGAGTGAGATATATACAAACAAAAAACGCGGCAGTCGAGAAACTTTATATGTCGCAGTGTTTGTCTTATTGTCGAGACTCACCGATTTTTTCCTTCAACAGATCGAAAACGCCAGGGAAATGAAAAATCTAAAATTCCAAACAGCCGTTACACGACGAGCGCACGAAACTTCCCAAATAGAACAACATTATCTTAAAGTATTTCATTTTACTATATAAAATTAGATCAGCCCAATAAAAAATTTTTCATGAAAAATTTTGTATGAAATTTGTCCATACATAACTATGTATAATTATATATAATCATATAAAATTATATATAATTATACACAAT
>NW_022639475.1:2405569-2485234 GCF_010583005.1 Odontomachus brunneus
AACATTGACTTGTTATCTTATAGATATTGCAAAAGTTAACTTCAAGAACCAATAAGCAACCTGTTCTACTTGGGTTGACTCGACACTCCCGACCGTTCATATCACGAAACCTTCGTTTCCTGCGACTACTCAACGACTACAAACGCACGAGACTCACTTTCGACACTCTCGGGGATGAAAATCCGAGCGCGAGGCTTACTTTTGACGAGCTTAAACCGCGGAAAACACGAAAGTCTCGAATCACACTGGCACGTTGAGCTCTTCCCTGCAACTGACGCGGCGCTTGCGATTCTCGAAGTCATTTCAGGAGTCGAAGTGTTTCGAGATATCGATATGCTCGACGTTGCGAGCGCCATCAAGCGCAAATTCGCCCTGATTCGTAAAGGTCTGCAGGAGTTACTGTGGAGACCTCTCGCGAACAGCCGCGAAATAGGCGAACTAGATTAGGAGTTCACTGTGGTCGGTAAAACGACAGCGTCAAGTGGAACTCGGTGATAATAGGAGAGTATTGACATTGCCAATCGCTTCAACGATCTGATACGAGAATCTAGACTATAGAAAAATTTCGTGCAATTCCCTTATAGAAATTTAATACTGATAAGTGATTATTTGGCCAGTGATAATTACTGTTGTTCAATAATTTTATTACTCGTACGAGTAATAAAATTACTATTTATTACTGGCCAATTTATCACAGCCAGTGATACTTTTCTATAATACTATTTTGCACGGAATTGCTAATGTTTGTTCTGAATTTTTCTTATTTTTTTCTTTGTATTCAAAGTAGCTACAAGATGCTGAAACTCCATGTAATTTCCGATAGAGACGATTGAGTGAAGTGGATATCAAACGGAGGGTAACGAAATGCGAGCGCGCAAATTCGTTGGATTCATACGTGCTAGATTGTGCGTCACCCCAAAAAGGAGAAACAAAGAGGCTGCAGCACAATCGGGCGGCGAGCGGTGAGTCGTGCGTTCGTAATATGACGCATTAGGGCTAATTTTTCCAATCTTTTAGTAAGCTAACAGTTAACTCATATGTCTGTTTTTGTTCCTGCTTCAAATTAGACAGAAATAGACATATGATTTGACTGTTAGCTTACTAAGAACTTGGAACAATCGGCTGCTTTTATTAAACTCTGATTAACCGTCTTAGTAATAAACATTGCAGGATTCCAACTGAAGCTGCTGTTGGAGAAAAATGGAAAGTGAGAAGTTATATATGTGAATTAGAGTAACGTTATAGTTATAAGCATAAAAATGGACGTCCTAAGCAAATTTTTTATTATATTAGGACGTGTACTTTTATGTTTAGCTGTAGCGTTATTAATCCAAATTTTCTATAAATCTTTGCTTTTTATTTTTCCCCCGACAACAGCTTCAATTGGAATCCTGCAAAGTTACGGTTAGTTTAATCGTTATATCTTCTCATAACGGTATACTTTTTAATATGGACACATAGTAATTATATATGATCATACATGGCCATATATGGACAAAATCCATGTATGAACTTTCTTTTCTCGGCGGACCAGTCTTTAAGCTTAAATCTGATCTACAATGTGCCCTCTGCTTCCTGTTTCTTTCTCCTCCCATATAGCACAAATCTCTAAAAGACTTCTTAAAGAGTTCCAAAAGAGTTCCCAAGTCCGCCAGAACACTTTTGGAATTCTTTAAGAAGTCTTTTAAAGATTTGTGCTATATGGGTTTATCTCTTCCTGACTGAAATTTTAAGACTTTAATAAAAAAAAAGATAGTAGCAAGAAGCAAGAAACAAAGAGCATTGTAGATTAAATTTTAAGCTCGATCTACATTGATGTGCTCTTTGCTTCCTATTTCTTATTTTTTATCTTTTTCTAGCTAAAGACTCGATGTTTAAATTAAAAAGAGATAAAGAGAAACAAACAGGAAGCAAAAAGCACACTGTAGATCGGACTTAAGTATTAAACCTAATCTACAATGTGCTCTTTGCGTTCTGTTTCTTATCTTCTGTCTTTTCCTGGCTTAAAGTTTAAAGTTTAAGTCAGAAAGAGATAAAAAGAAAGAAGCAGGAAGCAAAGGATATTGTAGATCAAGCTTTAAGCCTGATCTACAATATGTTCTTTGCGTTCTATTTCTTGTCTTCTCTCTTTTCTGGTTTAAAGCTTAAGGTTTGAACCAGAAAGAGATAAAGAGAAAGAAGCAGGAAGTAAAAAGCATATTATAGATCAGGCTTTAAACTAGAAAAACACAAAGATTACCCTTATAGAAATATCATACTAAGAATCATTGATAATTACTTATTATCCAGTATTTTTAATACTGAAAATAAGTAATTATCAATGATTTTTAGTATGATATTTCTATAAGGGTAAGCTTTAATCTACCATATGTTCTTTGCTTCCTGTTTCTTTCTCTTCATCTCTTTCTGACTCGAACCTTGAAAAAGACCACGAAATAGGAAGCAAAGAGCACGTTGTAGATCAGGCTTTAAAGTAAAAAAGCGGCAGAAGAAAGTACCGATCCTGAGAGGGGCTTGTCAGAGACGCCGAGAGACGCTGAGGAAGAGAGAAGGCGCAGCGGCGTCGGCGACGACGGCGGTCGGGGTCGAAGGGGGCGATGGACGACGAAGCGCGCGACGTCCACCTCGGTCGCGTCGAGTCGGTTCGGCGCGCCAGTGAAGCGCTATGATTCGACTCCGGCTCGGTCGTCGTCGGAAGCCGAGGTGACTTCTGCACCGGCTCATTAACGCGCGAGTCAAAAGAGACGGGGCAGCGTCGAGAGCGCGCGTGGCACAGCGCATCGAGATCGCGCGAAAAAGCCCGGCTTGACCCCGGCTCGTGGTCGGTTTTATACTTTCGTTTATATGTCCCCGGGACCGACGCGGAACACACATCGCGCTCCGCATTGGTCGACGAAGCACGCCGCCGTCGCTCTCTCGTTTTAATCTAGTCCGCATTCCGTATTCTTCAAAATCATGAAATGGTACGTATATAGCATACACACGCTGTGTCCGCTCGCTTCAATCGGCTACCTAACTCATCTTCTCCGTTATCGAGCGTCGTCGGGAAGCTCCGCTTTCCGATTTGGTTTACGATTGGACTTGATCGATTGGACTCGATTGACTTGTCGCTTAATTTGTAGCCTCTTGACAATTCTCGCCTGAAATCAGTGTGACACTTTGTCGATACGTGCCGTCGGCAGACGGCTGATTCGGGTCGGCCACCGCGAGAGATCGTATGGATTTTGTCTATAATCGTTTTTGGGGAGAAGCGCATCGCGCACACACATACACACACACACACACACACTTCGCCTGTGTACTCGTGTGAGCGTATCGTTTCCGAAATATATGTCTCGAAAAGGTGGATCAAACCTTCATTAGAAAAGGAAGAAAAGATCGTTTGACGACAGAATTTCTCGGAACTGAAATCTGTGCGGACTCGATACTTTCCGTATAAATAGAAAAGACAACGTGTATTTTTAACAGGCTTTGCTCTGTGTGCGTAACTCATAACTCGCTTGTTTGTCCCGCACGATGAAAGGTACGAGAGAGTCCGGTGAGAATTTTTCCTCCTAAATATCAAGTGTTGACAAAAAAATTGCATTCTTCTCTCGCTATTTTTCTGCGTTTATTTTTAGATTCTGGGAAAATTTTTCTTATTATTTGAGATCGGGAGTCCTGTCAACCAAATCGTCAGGGCAATCACGATCGTTGTTCAATTTCTGCTGTTGAGCTGCTCGGACGAATTAACCATCGTTTGCTAAATCGCAATGAACTTTCAACGCTTGTTATATATGAAGATATAATTACAAACTGTCTATTTTAGTGCCGGGGTCTCTCTATGTACAATTTGTATCATATATGCTCGTGGCTGTATATCCTATTATTAAAGCCACTCTAAATACGTTGCATCTCACCGAGCGTGTGTCGTGCAGTTTTTTTTTCAACCGCGCTAACATATTGCCATTCGATAAATAAAGCGATCGTCTACTCGCATGGTGCGCGAGGAAATATTTCCGACTGTGTGTCTGTACGATACATAATCCGTACACACCAAAGAGAGAGAGAGAGAGAGAGAGAGAGAGAGAGAGAGAGAGAGAGAGAGAGAGTGGACGATAATAACCAACACCTTTTAACGTTTCTCCCTGTTTAGTTTCACCGCGCGATGGTGGAAATGTTCCACGTTCCGGGCTATTATTATTTACGCGTGGACGCCCGGCGACACACGTTGGATCTCGGTTCGAATCGAGTAACCACGTAAGAAGAATGAAAAGAAGTTGGAAAAATTCGCTTGGCGCGGGGGAAGACGCTGCTCGCTGTATTATATGCCGCAAGAGAAAGAGAGAGGGAGAGTGGGATCGCGTTTAAAAATAGACGTTTAAACTTAAATTATGCCCTCTAGCAAAGGGAGTCGCGAGCGAGCGGTCAAAATTTTATAAGCGCCTTGCGACTTAATATAGTCGAAGGATATCGCGACAAGGATCGCGGCGAGGCATCGAACCGGGAAATATATGTATCCACTTTTTGTCATTTCGCTGGTAGAATCGCGATTAAGAGCAGCAACCGAAAGATTGGCGCGAGTGTGAATTATGTTGTGTTACGTGAAATAATCTCGACTTTTCCCTCTGATTATATCCTACTCTCAATTAACCGCGCCTCCCCCGACGGAACAAATTAACGTTTGTGTCAGAAAACGTCGAAGCGTGCGCTTGATTCACTGGCGATTGAGAGCGAAGAATTCTTTATAAACGAGATAAACTCCAGAGATCTGACGCGGTGCCAAGTATTACTGGTATAAGTAGTTTCTGCTGATTCTTATCTCGTCACGAAAACTTATCATTTTTCAGCTTATAACGTCACATTACGAAGATCTATGTGGCGAGATGCCCGCGGTCGATCCGTCCAAACGTAAATTAATGAACGTTCTCAAGCTTCCCTAATGCACCGCCCATAGACGAGCGTCTATAGACACGCTCGTGTGGCGCGCCAAGCAATTAATGTCAACGCGATCAATAATTGATTGAAAAGGCGATACGTAAGCCTACACAAAAGTAAATAGCATCGTCCGCGTGTAGCACCGGCGAGGAGAGAGGAGAGCGAACGTATGCGTAATGCGAACGGACAAAAGAAGACCCGCCCGTTGCAGCACGGTAGACCGATCTTCGAAACGATCATCACTCTGTCTCTCTCTCTTTTTCCAGCGGCACCACAAGGGTGTCGTGTGCACCTTACCTGTCTCCTGTCTGCCCGTTATGCGGAACTTTGACGCGCGTACGCCCGCGCGATACGATAAAAGAACGCAAGATCTACGAGATAATAACCAATAATAAACGTAAAAGAGGACGTTGGCGCGGGCGCGGACGCGGGCGCGCGAGAGGGAGGGAGAAAGAGCGGCGGAGCGTAACGGCAGAGAGAGACGGCGAGATGCATCGATCGCGCCGCGCGGCCGCCACGCTATCTAACGGCGATTTCGCGCACCACGACTCGCGGACGGTGCGAAATCGAAAAATGGCCGTCCTATTGGCATTTGACGGGAACTTTTACGGCAGTCGCGGACACCTGGGCCTGGTCGCGACGAAAGAGTGATCCGGGGTACGGCGATCTCCGGGAGGCCCGCGCGAGCGACACGGCGGTGGCAGAGGAGAATGATGGCGAGGGAAATGTGAAGAGAGAACAGAGCGAGAGAAAGAAAGAAAGAGAGAGAGAGCGAGCGAGAAGTGTGCGCGTTGTGCGAGGGGAGAGTCCGCCGAGAGTACGTCGCGCGGTGTGTAACGCCGACGTTAGCACCAGCTAGCAGACGACATTGTTAGTAAAAATAAAGTATCATTACATATTTGGACCGGGGGGGACCGGGCGTGGACGCACACGGGGATGGGACAGGACGAGACAGGACGAGAGACGCGCGTTTCACAACGCTCACGTTCTGTGCGACACGTCTCGTCGTTGTCGTCGTTATCGTCGTCGTCGTTATCGTCGTCATCGTTATCGTCGTCGTCGTCGTCGTCGTCGTCGTCGTCGTCGTCGTTATCGTCGTTATCGTCGTTATCGTCGTCGTCGTCGTCGCGACGCGTGGATATTGCAAGTCGTCGCGCGTCGGGAGTGTGTAGGTCGCCTTCGTCGCGCTTTTCATCGTCGATCGTCAGCCGTGCGCGATGGTTGCCCCTCGTCATCGTCGTCGTCGTTGCCGCTGCCGACGACGGCGCCGTCGTCGGGTCGTGAACGGTGTCGCGAAGAGAATCGAGTGTGCCGTGCACAGCGCGACAGTTCCGACTGATGATGATCGCGTGACGTCCGTTGGCTGCTGAGCGAGTCGGGCCGATCATCGCCAGCGTAACCGATCTCTTCTCGGACCCGACCACGAGTGCGATCGCGAGCGAGCGAGCGACCGAAAGATTGCTGATATGGAGGATCGCTCGGGACGAGCAGCGAGAGACGTTCGCCGCACCAGCAACACCTCTCGCTCGCACGCAATCATGGCTGCCTAGCACAGGGCGCGTATTGACCAATTTTGTCGAGTGTGCCGCTTTAGGTTAAAAACCTCGTGCGTGTGTGCGTCGCATTCGGGGAGACGTGTTTCGCATTGACAACTCGCGGCTGTCGGCGCCGTAGAACGTCTCGCGCGCCGAATGTGCGGGCGGTCTGCATTGCGTGCGCGCATATTTATGAGGTGTCACTTGCATTTTCCAGGCCTGCAAATCACTCCGAGGATTTGGTGTTGAGGAATGTAGGCGACGAAAGTACGGATCAAAATAATAACATAACTATGACGAGCGAGGATCTATTACAGCCCGGCCATGTGGTCAAGGAACGTTGGAAAGTTGTAAGTTTGTCCTAAGCTTCGATCTCGTGGGAGTAATGTGATGTCGTGTTGTATCGTGTCGTGTTGTGTGAACGACGGCACTCAATCATGTCGTGCATGCACAGGTGAGGAAAATAGGCGGCGGTGGATTTGGTGAAATCTACGAAGGTCTCGATCTAATGACGAAGGAGCAGGTTGCGCTAAAAGTGGAATCTGCACGACAGCCCAAGCAGGTCCTAAAAATGGAAGTAGCTGTATTAAAAAAATTACAGGGTTAGTACAAAGTCTCTCTGTTTGAATTTCTCCCTCTCTTCTTCTCTCTATCTGTATGTGTGTGTATGTTTGCTCAGATCAGAGTAGATATTTGCTTATCGATCTCTTGGGTGATCACTTTATTGCAGAGACATATATTTCTGCATGACTGTTTCAGGTAAAGACCATGTTTGCCGCTTTATTGGCTGTGGGCGTAATGATCGATTTAACTATGTTGTAATGCAATTACAAGGAAAGAATCTAGCTGAATTGCGTAGAGCGCAACCAAGGGGTGCTTTCTCACTCTCCACTACGCTGCGCCTTGGTCTTCAAATATTAAAAGCTATAGAAAGTATTCATCAAGTGGGCTTTCTGCATAGGGACATTAAACCTGTAAGTATCTATATGTGTGCATGAAAATACATGGTGTCATTTAATAGTCGAGGCAAAAGTTACGTAAGAAAAAGGAACTATTATATCGACACCTGTTCCTATGTAGCGTTGCTACATGCCATTAATACACAATTTGAAATATATTAGGATGCTTAGATAAGGAGATTACTTGATCGTATAACTTCACAAGTGATGGAACAATAATATATGCGTTATGTATGAAACTGCTGCGAGATTTGCTTTCTCATGCAAAATGTATCAGATGATCTGCACTTTCTTTGAGTCGTACTCGTGCAGTGATACGATTAGTCATGCGATAGCAATGTTGTTTCTACATGGTCTTTGTTAAAGCATGACTCACTGCAAAGGTCTAAGGGGACGCTTGTGTTTTGTTCACAGTCAAATTTTTCGATCGGTCGACACCCGTACAACGCCAGATTAGTATACATGTTAGATTTCGGTCTAGCACGACAATTCACAACTGGTACGGGAGAAGTTCGACCGCCTCGTGCTGCCGCAGGATTTAGAGGAACCGTCCGATATGCATCAGTGAATGCACACAAAAATAAAGAGATGGGCCGACACGATGACTTGTGGTCGTTATTTTATATGCTAGTAGAGTTCGTTAATGGACAACTGCCATGGCGAAAAATAAAAGATAAGGAACAAGTAAGTTCGCGCGAAGCGCCAATGTAGTTATGAAACGTCGCAAGGTAATCATTGAGATAATGTCTTTCTGCGTAGGTGGGTCTCATGAAGGAGAAATACGATCATCGATTACTTCTAAAGCACCTCCCATCTGATCTACGTGTCTTTTTAGAGCATATCCAGGTATATATTCCGTTGGAAAAAAATTATATGGGACAAGCTTTTGGAGCTTTGTGATAATGAAATGTGTATAAAAATCTTTACAGAGTTTGGAGTATGCAGATAAGCCAGATTACGGTATGTTAGCTGGTCTGTTTGAACGATGTATGAAACGTAGAGGTGTAAAGGCAAACGATCCCTACGATTGGGAGAGGCCATTAATAGCTAATGAAGGTTTATCAACTACTAGATCATTACCTACTGTAACTGTACCACCGGCCCTTACCACAGCTACTACTATCAATCAGCCTTCAGCAACTATGCCAAATGTGGATACCAACAATCAAGAGAATGTAGAACCAGATAACAGAAAGGAATTAGATGTAAGGAGGGACTCTTAGATATCAAAGCTTCAATGCCCGATTTTTACATTAGATGTATTTATTACGACCTGTTTGTTACTCGACAGGCGCAGCTGGATTATGAAAGTATATATAGAAGAAATAGACAACGTCCAATAGAAGGGTCTCCAGTGCCATTCACAGCAGCTATTAGCAATCATGGTAGGGATAAAAATTGTAACGCTACGATACCAACAACCGATAACACGCATCAGCAGGTTGCACAGCAGACTGTACCACCTCCGCCGACCCAAGGTTCGTGCAATTCATCGTATCATAAAATTACTTCTTTTTTTCTCTTTTTTCTTGTTCCTGTTACCATATAGTGTTCGATTGCGTGTTTGCAGCATCTCCCAAAAAACGACGCGCCGTGTCAATGGCGGTAGAATCTCAGGCTCCTGCGCCAGTAGAAAAGCAGGTAGATAACGAAGGGGACGCGTTGATGGCTTCCGCCCGTTCGGCATCCGAAGTTCCTCGCCTTAAAATGGTGGCAAATGCAGCGGCACCACTTAGGAAATCAGCAAGTGGGGCTACATTTGCTCGTTTGCGTGTTGCAGCTACGCCCGAGGGAACGTCTGGTGAATTGCCAAGCCCTCGCATACAGACGGAAGTCGACGCTTCTTATTGCTCTTACGACGTAACTAATACCAAATTTGGCAATCAGAGTCCAGTTAGTAGCCACGGTTTTCATTCGATATAATCGGTATGGGGCAGACTTGTGCAGGCCCCGATAGTTCGTCAAATCTCACGCCTCGACGTGTCTCTTCTCTGCAGGTAACTGAGCAAAGGGAACCTCTCAGGAGAGAGCCGAGAAGGAGAGCGGACAGCCGGCAACAAGTAAGAGGCGGACGTTCAGCGGTACGCGACTGTTCGATTACGCAATTTGCGCAAATAGACGATGACAACGTATCCGCACTGCAGCAAGTGACGAAAGGCGGCGGTGGATTGACCCTGGCCTCGCAATGGAAGTCGCAGTTTGACGATTCCGAAGAGACTGACAATGAGTGGAAGGGCGAGAATCTGCAGAGCCCCGAGCACAAAGGGGTCAACGTCCCGTCCATACTGCCGCAGGTGAATTCTTTTGCTTATTAATGATATGAAGATTAGATGCGCGAGCGCACAATTGTGCACTCGAGCAACGTAAAATTCAAACAAAATTTATATATGCAGCCCCCAGCCACCAACGAGGGTACGACTCAGGTGGCTACGAACGCGGATACAAAACCCACTGCGACTCAGCCGAGTTCTTCGAATACGTGTCAACAGCAGCCTGCAGTTACCACCGCACTGTCCCGAATAAGCGAGGATTCTCCGAAGCCAGCGGTGCCGCATAGATGTTTGAACATCGCGGGTATTGAAAAGTACCCGGAGTTACAAGGAGCACTTCCACGCGCTTGGAGTGTTCCAGCTCTGGCGCCGCATGTGCGAGCTTATCTGGAAGCTCCGTTGGTTTGTATCGTGTTCGAAATACAGTTCGCTATTGATCGCTTCTGATGAATATGAACATATCGAAATTTCGACGACGACAGGTTCAACAAGCGGCATTTGACGATTTACTGTACGAAATTGACGTAATGAGAAATGTTGCGACCCGCTACGATGAGCCGAGGCAAACTCCGCCGGTGAGAAGATCCAGCTTACCAGCGGTGGCTTTCTTCTTTCCTGACGCGATGTTTAACATACCTAGAGGTGAGGAGGAGGAAGAGGCAGTAGCAGGAAGACTAGAGATCAGAGTGGTAGATGCGACTGGTGGTGCTACGATTGTACAAACCAGTGCCGATAGGGAGCCATTACAAAGTACGTGTGATCCAAGTTGTTTGCTCTTATCTGATCAATTCTAAAGACACGTCTCGATCAACGAATTAATTACACATAGTTGCGACTGTCTCGCGTTTATAAACTCACGCTATTCGAATTTCTAGAGAAATTAGCGAACGGTACGGCAGGTAGTCCAGCTAGTCCCAATCCGGGACCGGAAGAGCCATCGATATATTACGACGCTACCGAGAATCGACCAACTGCGAACGTTGGTTTGCAAAAGGAGACTAGTATTACTACTGCCTCGACCACTGTACAAAACGTAGTACCACACCGTGATAATAAGGACAATAAGGAGAAGGAAACATCTTGTAGGACATACATCGCTCATAGTAAAATACCGATTCCCGTGAAAAGTCCAAGATGCTCGTTATCCGAGTCGACGCCCGAAACTAACACTCCGAATACCAAGGCGGGAATTGGGAGTGAAGTAGAAAAATTGCCAGTGCCCGCGGCTGCAACTAAGGAAAAAGATAATAGTTAGTAAAACTAATATAATATAGTAAATTATCTTAAAAATAATGTCGATATATAATCTATGAAATAGCTATATTTAATTGCCTCTGTGACACACGGATTGTGATAGAAATTTATATATACGCATACATATATATATGTATATATATTGTTCTTGTAGTCTTACATATAACGTGCGATTTTCAGTAAAAACGTATACTTAAAAAGCTATGCTTTAACTTATAAAAGTATTATTATGTAGATATTTTTTGTTCGATAATTTTGAAAGCTTTATTTACATGTTATATATTTAGAGGAAATATTTTTTTTGTGAATCATTTAGTATTACTCACTAGTCAAAGAAATTTATTAATATGTCTGTAAGACGTAATTTTACTTAAACACGAGATCATTACAGCAGAAATATTTTTAAATATTTCTGCAATGCTTCCAAAATTTTATTTTACATTAATGAAGTGTGAACGAGTTTTCTTCAAATTCTCATGTTGTAACAATTCTTTAAAACAAGAAGTATTAACATTCATCATTGTACAAAATAGGTTTGTAACGAGCCAAAGCGCACTATTATGTAACAATAAAATGTGCACAAATTAAAAAAAAACCAAATGCAAAGAGAATCAAGCATTATAATATAATTAAAACAAGTGGGATTAGTTTCAAGATTTACAGTCCGCTTTCTGAAAATAAGAATGTCCTTATATGTGTGAAATTAATATGTTATATTATTTCCTCGCCATACTAACGCTCACAAATTTTAGCTGTCAGAGGTAAACCATTGACAGTACATGTGGAAGCACCAGCACATTACCGTCGCATGCCATTATCTGACGCTAGACCAATCATGTCACCTTTAACTTCAGCCAGCTCAGCAGAAGATGAAAATTTAACCGGATGTACGCCCGCTTTACGCCGCCGAAGACAAAGTGAAAAGTATGTGACAGACGCTAGTCAACTCAATCTGCAATTCCAAAGACCGCAACACAGAACGAGACCGCAATCCGAGGTATTGCCGAGACTTTCTCCCCGAGGGGTACCCTCGCATCTTCTACGGGAGCCAGGTAAAAAGTCTGAGGAAAGCAGTGAGAGTGATTCTAACAGTAGTGGACCACCAAGATCCGCTCGTCAACCGCCACCGCCGCCTACATCATTGCCACCACACATAGCAGAGAATAACGCTAGGTACGACCATGTAGCAGTATGTATCTAATTCTTCTTGTATCGCTTCTTGTATCTTGAATCGCTTAAATTCGACAATCCGTAGGAAACGCTTTAAACCGTCTTATCGAACGTGATCTTTGAATTTTTTGCAATTATAGATGCCGCCGTTACTGGCCCATACCGGATGCGACGGTCGTTAGCAGAGAATCGTGAGATTTGGTGTTCAAAATGACAAATAGTCTCAGTTTGTGTTAAAAAACGGGAGACGGCTTTACTGCTCAACCAACTGAGAATGTGATATCATTTGGGGCAGCGAAAACACGCAATCTTTCTAATCAATATGTCATTGGGATACGCGGAAATTTCAGCGAGAGTGCATATCTGTGTATCTACGTGGGCGGAGTGTAGCTGTACGTTTGACGTGCGAGGATGTAGCTGTCTGTGAGTGCGTATTCAAGTAATGCCGCTTTAATTAACTACTGAAATTCTTTTGAGTGAATTCTTCGGGGAAGAATACCTTTCATGTCCGGGACATGAACCGCTCAACAAATTTCAGTAAATTAAGCGAGAGTACGCGTATGTACGAGTTACTTTCAGTGTACGAACAGTACAACAATTCGGTCGTCCTATCTCATTTAAAATAATCGATTGTGAAGTCTTGTGATTATGCCCCCTTTACTCTAATTCATTGTTTTCCTATTTACCAGGCTCCTGTTGCAGTATGAACATGTCCACGCATCCAGTATAGATTTCTATGTATAATATATTTGATTATTTGTATATCTCGATATTATGATTTTTTACATTTGTTGAGTTTGTATAATTTGAATATATTATTATGTATATGTTATCAGAAGTCGATACGTTTTTTTTACATGATAAAATTTCTTTAGTGTCAATGCACGTACAATACTTTATTTATGTCACATTTGCTAAACAAATTTTTTAAGAGTTACAATTTCGTTTAGTGAGCAGCAATACTGTTATTAAATGCAATTGTTGTAGCAATAACTACTGTTGTACACTGAAACGTATTTTATTTATTAAAATAATATGGATATTTTATATCTCCAGAGAATGAGAGTGCTTAGCAGATATGATTTCATTAAAATCGTACTCACCCGATTTATAAGCGTGCTTTAAATTATTAGTAATTCAGAATTGTTATCTTGGTGACGAGCATAAATCACGTAAAAGTAATTTAACGAGTTTTGTGGATAACATAAAGAGGCATATGGACAATAGATATTATTTAGCGTCGCAGGAGAAATATGACAGCTCTAGTATAATTATCAAATTCGGGCCAAATGTACTAGTCCTCTTAATAGCCCGTTAACAAAATTCAATTTTGTTCGCATATATAACATATATGCATGTATGTATGTATGTATACATATAGGATTTCAGGTTCCACGTGCGATCTTTCATCTATAGATCCTTGAAGTAATTTAAATAGAAAGTGTTGAGTAGTTTTTTAGTTGTAAGTAAACAGAGAAATCTAAGGATCAATGTCAAGCATCAGTTTGAGTAGTTAAAGTATAAAATGACAGAACTTTATTTCTCAAGTGGAAAAAATTGTTTTTTTTTTATTCATATAATTTATTTCTAATTTATTTCAATATACTGTTTAATTTGAGCATTAGATGTACTTATAAAATAGGATATTGAGAAGCTGTAATATTTTTCCCTAGAAAGAATTTGCATCTCAAATTTGCCAGAGGAATCTGTAGATAAAAGAAAGTACGAAAACGATCTGAGGAACCCTGTATATGAGCGTATGTGCATATGTGTGGGCGAATATCGAAAGAATGTATGTATGTGAAAAAGAGAAAATCGTTTTAAATAGGAACTCTTTCAAGTAATGTTTGTACCAAACGATATACCAAACACAGGTTCCTTTATTCAATTATGCAGCATAAATATAGTATATGCATATGTGCGTGTATGTGTGTGTGTGCGTGTGTGTTTATTATGTACAAACACACATACACACATTTCAAGATAATATAGAATACTATAGTGATGTATGGACAGAAAAACAGATGTCAGATGAAACATAATCGTGACAGACATTTAAACATTTCTTATGCACATAATACGAAAAAGATCGATCGCACGGATGCTTTGCGAGTTTTCTTATATAACGAATCTTGAGTGAAGTCTAGTGATGCATAAAACTAGTCAAGTAGAATATCTATAATGTGCTATTATTAAATCCAATTTTAAATATAAAATCATGTCACACCTTGTATAAAATAGGAAGATTATTCTGTGCAATGATTAAATATAAGATCAAGTATAGAGGATGTCCCGGGATTGACGAAAAGCGAACACATAAAATTTCTTATGACGTTTGTTGACGATTCTTTTTTTTTTTTTTAGTATTTTTTTAATAACAACACATGAATCTTCCTTGTGATCTTCGTTAAGGAATTAGGATGCTAGAGTTCGATAGAGGAAGAAATGACACCGCGTGATCGCTTCTTGCCAATTCTGAGAAATCTTAAATAATAATTTATAAATTAACATTATTTCTCTCTCGACCGTTTTGTTCAGAGGAACATAACGCGCAATAAAAGAGATATTGTATTAATAGGAAATTTATCATCGACTTATTATCGCTTATGTGGCAATGTCTTCGTGTAAATGTATACGAAGTGCGGATACACGACGCGTAGGACGAATAGAAATTAAGAAAGAAAAAAGGATCAAAATTGGTAAATTTTGCGACATTGTTAAAACGATGTGTTAGCGTTGTAACGTACGAGGTCGAGTAAGAAAAAAGAAAAGAGAATTGTATCTTTTCATGCAAGTATGACATATGTAATTGTAAAGTATTACTCGATACATGTATAATTAAATTGAAAAAGTTCCACCGTCTTTTTTCAGAAGGAAAAGGAAGGGAGAAAAAGCGTATAGTATCTTCTTTCCGAATTTATGTAAATAAATGGCATGTATGCATATATATGTAGATATAGCTTATGAAAAGTGCGTATATACATATATGCATATAGATGCGTATGTCGTATTGTATGGACATTAAAATGTAACATACAGTAATTAAGCAGAAAGCTATGATAAATGTTCAAAAAATTTCGCAGATTAACTCATCAAAGCCCATAATTGCCTCTCATTAATTTGAGCAACGTCGGATCTTGATCGATAGAACAATAAGTCTGAGCATAGAGCTCCGAGTCGAGGATATTTTCGATGATTTTACTCGGAAGTTTTTGAATTTAGCCCGCACGCGACGAGCGAACAAAAGTCGCAGTAACTAAGGTTATCTCGCTGGGCTTTAATGGGTTAATTTGAAACCGTTGTAATCGATACGAGAAGGCAGGGTGTATTGAATACAGAATGTGCCATCGCCACTGGAAGGTATTTGAAAGATAGAGAAGCTCTATAACAATTGGCTTTTCCTTAGCAAAAATTACACGAGCGGCTATCATTTAACGCAATGTCTCGCATTTCTCAACGTTAAAATATCGTAATAATTAAACAGCAAATTAAAGTTCTGCCGCAGCAAAATCTACTAGTGGGAGATTAACTGAGTAATAGAATTACGTATCGTTTAGTTGCGTTCACGAATCTTAACGGGACTCCTCCGATCGCTTGTAACTTAAAGACTACTAACTAATCTCCAACATGTAGCGCAGAAAGATCGAATGCAGACCGGTGAAAGGAAATCTGTCATTAAAATATTTTCCGGCCGTGGTATTCTGTATGTATTCGGGGACTCCGAGAAAAATTATAATAGAACGATCTTCTTCACTGAATTTGACGGACGAGAAGTTTTTGTGTCCTTAAATTCCGTAAAGAATATCGCTCTACTATATTTTTACACCTTTTTTGTATTTCTCTTTCTTTTTTTTATATATTATCTATATTCCCCGCAATGTCTCGTATATGAAATTATCCAATACGTGTACTCTACCACGATACTTGATCTTTGAACCTTGATTGCGCGTACGTATCGCAATATGTAGCGCATATACATATTTTCTGTCCCTGAAAGGTGGAAAGGAATCATTCCATCCATGACTCTGTATTATAACGTATGCATTATAAAATGGGAAACAAGATAACATTGTTTCTACCTTTACAATGTACATGTATCCGCAAATCGTTGTGACGAGCTCTCGGGAAACATGATCTTTTCTGCTGTAATATGTAACTGATTTTTTGCAGAAGATTTAATATATTATTGTGGCCACTTTAAGAGTGAGTCATGAGTGTAGTTAATAAATATAGCAAAAGTTGGCTGTAACGAACACCGCTAGAAAGAAATATTGTACTTCAAATGAGCAAAGTTCGACGTAACGAAATTTCAGTTTAGCAATCTGAAGTCCCCTCCTCTCCCAGAAGCCCCCTACAATTTATTATATTGAAAGAGGAGAAGCGTTTCGACCACACACTATAGTATGTAATTTTATAGAAAAAAAAACGAAACACAACTAGTCGATTCCGTTTGTTCAAGAAAACAACGATCCGAACCGTTTCAGTTCGGATCGTTGTAAACAGTTTAAGCCGCAAACCGTAAGAAAAAAAAAACTGACTGGAGAAAATCGAGGTGTACTCTATGAAACTTTATATATCGATAGATATGAATAAAAAAAAAGAAATTGATTCACAAGAGAAAAAACAGTGAAAGATGTGCGAGCATGCGTTCACATAAATTTCCTCTGGTGTATCTCTCCAAAATTAAAGAAATCCATTGATTCTATTGCAGTGGATTATTTTTATAGAGGATCACATGCAATGGAATTTTTACTTTTCGCGATAATTTTCCATCTGTACCTTTTGAGTTGCTTTTCGTACTTTGAAATGTCTTAATTCCAAACCTGTGAAGCACAGATTTATACAAACGCGTATAAACAATGTGGATTCAGTGGATTGTTTTTGTTTGAAAGTCAGAGGGAATAAAGGATGGTCGTAAGTTAACGTTATGAAAAAAAGATCTATGTATATGTATGATTTATCATTGGATACACTTAACGATCCATTATTTGCAATATGTCGTTTTTATTTGTTATTAAATTTCTCGAGAAGGTGTACTATATAGTAATCAATAATGATATCTTTGCGCGTGTAATTCGTATTAGCTACCATTTTCTCTAATTTACACATGAAACGCTTGGTATCTTTCGAGAGTACAAGAGAAGAAACAAGAATATCGACATCTAGACTATTAATATCACAATAATTAACTGCGATTATGTCGGTATTACTTCAGCTTTACAATAGCAGCAATCATAGAAAAAGATACAGAGAGATACTAATTATATATAACTGTTATTGGGTACTGGAATATACTTTTGGACTTACCTATAAACGAAAATATAAAAAACTGTTCCTTATGACTAACGGTGCTCGCAGGATGTGACGTGCCTTATGGTATAATTCACACGAGCATACTTGGCATTAAGCATGGTATCTTTTTTCATTTTTTTTTTGTTAAATTTTACTGCGGCATTTGCACCTTCCAACTCAGATCAGCTAAAGCTTAAGTTTAAAGTAGTTTTCTACAGTAATGACTCAGTTTTGAACAAACTTTGCTCGATGGGCTGCTTTCCACGATTGATCCCAATACTGTCATCAGTATCAAAGACTCTCCGATACTAACAAATGGGATATTTTAAGGATATTAGCGAATTCCACTTTTAGAATGCGCTATGAGCCACTGTAACGTTATGTCAATATTGTCCTTTTCTTTACACGAAATACTGTAGCAACAAATCTCACGGTCCTGAATCGCAGACAAGTTCCTGGAACACGCATTATCGAATTTATATTCATGTACTGTAGGATATTGTTTTGCAATTGAACAAACAACTCACATTCTTTCTATGAGCCCATTTTCATCCAATGCATGAGGTAAATCCCTTTTATTGCCAAGAACCAACACTGGTATCCCTGACAATTGTGGCTTATCCAACAAATTGTGCAATTCATTGCGACTGGCTTCAATCTTTTCAGAATCTGCTGCATCTACCATGTACACAATGGCATTTACTCCTCTACAATATCTTTCCCACATTGATCTAAACCTTGGTTGGCCACCGATATCCCATACTTTTATAGTGACATTGCCTTTTGTTATTTTACGCATATTGAAGCCAACGGTTGGTATCATATCTTCGCTAAATTGTCCAGACTAAATGTGCAAAAGAGGGAAATTGTCCTAATGTAAATTACTCATACTTAAAAAATGTTATTACTAATTACTTTGCTAAGATAATTATTTTGCTAAGATAATGCAATGGCTATAACTTCTATACTTAAGTATGAATGTTCTTTTAACAAGTGTATCTACAAAAACTTCCAACTATACCTAAATTAACATAACAGTTTTAATATACGAAGTTACACTATTTTAATGAGCAATATTTGTTTCTTATAAAAAATTCTCCATATATCATGACTCTTACGTGCCAAACTGCATATTTATATTTTGATTTCTTATAATGCAAAATGCCGTGGAAATAATAGATAAATTTCAATGCATATGTAAAAATTGTTTGCAAAAATTTACGCGACTTTCGTCACAACATATGACAACTGTTTACATATCAAATTATTGCAGCAGAAAAAATGAAATTACAGAAAGGAGGTGGAAGAGAAAGGAGAGGGTTTAAAAAAAAAAAAGAAGAAGAAACAAAGAGTATGCAAAGAAAGGCGGAAATGTGCGACAAAGACTTAACAATTATCACAAACGGAACATGATAACGCGTCGGTAATCGCGCGTTAAATCGCTTGACACAAGGGCGTATACGGAGGCGGTTTATATTCACGGCGAATAAAATTATTTCGAAAGAGTTGTCGTATTTAACCGAAACGTGGATGAGACGTCAGACTTTTTCTCGATTTTTGCGTTCGCGTTTCGATGATATCAACGACAGATGGTATATCCTCGACATTTCATATTCGCCCATATGACTCGTGCGAATTAAATCTGACAGATCTATGAGTCACGTACCGCTATGACATTCACGAAGGTAGTCTTTCCGCTGTACTGCAAGCCGACGAGAGTCAGTTCCATCTCTTCCTTCCAGAACAGAGACTTGAACCAGTCCAAGATCCGATTAATAAGGGCCAACATGTTGAATTCCACACGGCCAAATCCAGGTCCGTCCGAGAGGTTAAAATGGAAACCCCCTTCAAAATACGACCGCTCGTATCCTTTGACGTATAGATTTCGCTGTATCCGCTAGGGGTACGTCAGAATACGTCAGAAGATTCGTCGCGGGCACTGAAAGTGCATCATTGTAGACGGGATGCGACGATTGCGCAAAATAAAGAATTGATATGCGCGTTCTCATTGCAAAAGATTACATAGCGACAGCTATCAAAACCGATTGAATTCGTGCCAACATTGTTCAGCTTTCTTTCTTTTATTTATTCCACAATCAAATTAATCATAAAAGCCCGTGAATCACACCCGCATCCACGGGAATAGATTAGTTCATGTTGCTTGCACTTTTAACACTTTTACATGTAACACCGTTGCACACTGGACCTTTCTTTAGAAAGAAGAGTCAGTGTTGCTGCGACTCCAAAAATTTATTCACCAGATTTCTGCTTCAAAAATCACCAGAATATAACTTTTTTCACCAGATTTTTTTAAATGTATATAAATTCGAATAAAAAAAATAATTTTAATGATTTTTAATATTTTAATAAACATATTTAAATATAAATATAAACAAAATTAATATAATATATTTAAACATTCATAAAAATATAAAAATATACGTAAATAGAGAGAGAGAGAGAGAGAGAGAGGAAAACTTATTTTGTTATTAGTTTTAGCGTATTATAAATTGTTACTAATGGCAAATTCAATTGAATGTACTAGTGCATAGTGAGTGTACACTAAACTTGTTTATAATTCGTTCTTATACTTAAAAATCATCTTAAGTACATCTTCAAATACATCTCAGCTAGCAAAATTATCTATACAGCATCCGTACGAATTATTTTATTAGCTAAGAAGTTTTTGAAGATGTATTTAAGACGACCTTAAGAATAAGAAAGGACTGTGAATAAGCCTTAGTGTGTACTCAGTGCGCACTGATGCATTCAATCGAATTCGCCATATGATGGTTGCGTCCCGAAATTCTCTGCCAGTACTGAAAGTCTATAGTTCATATTACGTATGCTATAAAATTTCTGCACTGGTAGTGAATTTCGGAACACAGCCATTTTTATCACCAAATAAAGAAAGTTATTCACCAAATCACCAAAAGACTTTAAAAATCCCCAAATGATGAAAAATCACCAACAACGGCAAACCTGAAAAGAGTTTTCATTGAATTTCGTTCATTGAGTTTGGTGTTCATTGAGTTTTCATTGAGTTTGGTGCAATGAACATAAAACCGGAATCAGATTACGCACTGGAGATTAAGGATTACAGATTGAAGATTAGATTTCGACGAATCAACGAACTTCGATTTTGGTTTACCTTGCTCTAATTGGTCAAATAGCAATCTTCAATCCGCAATCCTCAATCTCCAATGTGTAGTCTGATTCCGTCATTAGGCGCAAAAGTATCAAAAGTGCAAGCAACATGAACAAACTTTATATCTTGTGTGGACAAAACCGTTGGTCTGTTCTTTTCAGCTGCACTGCCAAACTGCAATAAGTTAGAGTGAGAAAAGATATACTTGTCTCACTTTTACTTATTGTACAGCAGGGCCGCGTTCTGTTTCACGTTATACGCGCATTTATCTACAGTTCACGTCACGTATATTGTAGGGAATGCGCGCATAATGTGTGAAACGGAATGCAACTCAGTGCAGCTGAAAAAACAGACACATAATACAGGGAGCACATACTCTTGCATAAAGGCATAATGCACAACGCATAAGAAAATTAATCAGAGTTCTCATTTCTATTGCACGATAAAGATGAAGGATCGGTAAATTTTTTATGCGTTGTACATTATGTTTTTATGCAAGAGTGTGATTTCCCGTTTTATCGTATGTACTCTGATGTTCATTAATTGAGTCTTTTTTCGGTGTAGAATAGTGTAAATGAGCGTACCATCTCCAAGCGCGTTCGTCTACATTTGTCTACACTCAAAGGGCTCAATTAATGAACACCAGTATACTAATGAACAGTCATAATACACGAATAGCTAGACACGTTGCGTCAGCAGAAAAATCTTTAAGCATTATTGCAATCGCAATGAATGCGTTCAACGAACATAATGGTTGAATAATTCACATAATTAGTCTAAATTTAGGGATCTAATAGTAAAGCCAATAATTACTGACTGCTTATTGATCGCCTTGTTCCGTTGAACGCGGCCAATGTTCACTTATTTTGTTCAGTTGCACTACGAATTACACTTTCTGTACTTAAAATGAAATAGATGTATATACGTGAGATTTGGTAGAAAAGAAAAGGCAAGAGAAAAATAGAAAGGAAGTGCGCAGAGCGCAGCTAAAGAGAACCGATCCAATATCACAGAGAGAGAAACCACAATTTTCCGATATTATTTATATATGTATACATCATGGCTACATACAAACACTGTCACTCTCACCGCATTTAACGCCATGACTGAAATATGCTGGGAAAATATGGTTTTCCGAGGACAAATAGCGACGTTAGTTTGCTTGATGTAACTATTATCTATATGCTGTGTAGTGCACAGTGCTTGCACGAGCAAGGAAGTACCAGAGAGGTTCTCTCGCATTTTTCATAGTGGTGTTACATGTATATTGTCAGGTATATGGATCTATTGTTTTGATGGACACAGCATAAGTCGTCGCGCAGAGAAAACGAACGAGACTAATAATTTGGCGAAATGGAGGTTAATTTCTAACAATTCCTATAAAATCAATGTCTGCTGAATGTGTTCCTCAATATGAATAAGATGTGTGTGATGTGTACAGTGAATGAATGTGTGTGATGTGTGTATGTGTGTATGTGTACATGTGGGTGCAGTGTGTATTGTAACATATTCTGAATCCAAAAATCTCCACATATATTTGTTCAATTAATATAATTCATAATCATTTGTGTGTGTTATATTAACTTGTTGGTACAGTTAATATTACAGTTGATATTATAGAAATATAATAAATTAAGATTTTTTTAATTGGGCGACGAAATTTGATTTTTTAGATAAAGTACTGAAAAATTTCTGTTATTTTGTAACAATGTTTAATCATTCACTGGCACAAGTTATTAACTGAACATCTTGTTTGCAGATGGATGAGTGTTCGGTTGGTGGGGACAGCGCAGCTGAGGAAGATGAGGATGATGCCTCGAGTCATGGCTCTAGAAGCAATAGTAGCAGTAGTAGCATAAGTGGCAGTAGTACAACAACAGATAGTGATGAAGATAGTGCTGAGGAACATGCTACGAGCAGTAGTGAGAGTCATAGTTCCGGAGAAGAGGACGAGGATGAGAACGAAAATACTGAATATATGGTAAATTCAGAGAGACCTGATGCTTTGGTAAGATTCGTTCTCTTTGTATTGTACAATAGGATTTACAAAAGTAAGCAAAGTGTTGTTATTATTGTGCAACAAGAATGTATTTATGAATTTTTAGAGGTGGGAAACTTGCATCGCTGCCAATACTAAAGTAAAGTTACCACAAGATCTTTGCGAACATTTCAGTATCTTTAAGGAAATGTTAGATTACCCACGCTTATGGAACGAATGCCTTACCGAGAATCAGAGAGACACATTGTATAATCTTTTACCGACTTTTCCAAAAGATTGCAATATAGAGGCAGAAATGAATAAGTCGCTGCTCATGTTGTTCAATAGAGAAAACGACAGGTATTCAATTTTCAAGTATTCCTCGCGGAGAAATTCAGGTATTTCTGCTCAAATTGAGGCCCTTTATTCCTCGCCATAGAAATATCGATCGATAACATCAGAAGCGAAAAATTCTTGCAGAATATGTCGATATAAAAGGATGTGTTTATAAAATACAATCGATTAGGCAGACTTATCAAACAGTCCAAATACTTTTGTTCAAACAGTCAACAAATAGCCTTGAAATTTACGCGACATGCAATCTTCCTTTTCAGTCTACTTTCTCGTGTTTTGTCATGTACGATATGTTAATTGTTAAAGTAATAGGAAAGTGTTCGGATTATTTTACAGATCTGATCGATCGATTGTATGTATTATTTTGCAAGCATATCATTTTATTCTAACATATTTTGTAATAATTTTTAATGTGTATTTTTTCTTCTTTCGGTTTTAGATACAGTGAATAAATGAACGCTAAAGTAAGTTCCGATATTCACTGCCAGTACTGCGTATATTCAGTTTGTGTTATGTATCCTATACATATTTGAAATACTGACACTGAATATCGGAACGTACTTTAGCGTTATCGTATCTGAGACACGATATTACAAAAACTCTCTCAACGTCGACGCTAATCGTGAGCCTTATTCTTTTAAAAATAACGTCGCATGTTATCTGGTTAGTATTACGGTGAACGATGCGCACGCGCATTTTTATCTTTCGATCCATTAATGTGACTTTAGCGTTCACCGTATCTAAAACGTTGGAAAAATTCTATTCATGACACATGTTCGAACGCTAAGTACATCCTTCTTATTCCAAGTTCGATTTTTTTTTCTTGTACGAGCGTATGGAGCTGTACAACAAGCTGTGTTAGCTTGGGAATCAGAAAGGCATACTTAGCGCTCGAATAACGGTTCCTTGATTGATTTGCGATTATTATACTTCCTATACCGCAATAACGGAGTATTTTCTGCAATATCTATTGTAGATTTGGCACATCGGCGCTGGATATATTTCATAATCATCTCTCCGCCGGCCACTATCGTCCCGATATTAGGAGAATGCGTATCTTAGTGCGCAAGGCGCAAAAGAGGAGACTACTGTTCGAGGCACGGAAACGATCATACGAATTGGCGAGTCAGCTGCTGAAGTCGCGAGAAAGTTTGCTGTCGAACGCGTATAAACAGGGCTTCAGTCAGCCGGCGAATCGAACGGTGTCCAAGCTTCACTGGCGCAAGCCAAAGCCAGTAATGGGTAAGTATGTCCTACGTGTGTAGAAGACACGGTAAAATCTTTTCCGGCTGTTTATCTTCGCCCCGCACTTCAGCCGTTTGGCAGAGAAGTATATAGTATCTTCCGGAGAACAATAAAATTTCTAACACGCAAATGACTGACAGTTGAAGAGAAGACCCAGTTGCGCTATATGGAGGAGTTGAACGCAGTCCGAGTGGAACTCGGGGCCAACACGAGGCTGGCCGCCGACACGACGTCCGAGAACGAGGAGAATTATCCGCATTATCCGTCGTCCGGGGCTAAGCAAAAGCGGAAACGGCGTTCCATCATGAATTTCCAAGGACTGTCGGTGAGAGGTCTGCAACTTGAGGACGAAACGATCCGGCCTGTGTTCTCCACCTTGCAGCGAATGGAGTACGCGCCAAGCAAATCGTTGCTTTTACGTGAACAAACGGAAGAGACTTATCGCGCTATGTTGATCGCGCATAAGAAACGACGGGCTCGTCGTGATGTATGTATAGTTTCGTTATCTCGTTTTGCATGCACATATATCGTATGTAAAATAATATCGTATTAAGTGCTTTTTCTCACGTATGTATTCATTCGAATGAAACTGACGAGCTGAATCGCAGGTTCACCCGGAATTGAATACTCAAGGAATTGCGCTTGCCGACCTCACGCAACGCTCGCAAGTTGGCCAGAAGAGATTTTCCATGGGTACTTCTATGAGAGTCACGCCGGCCAAAAAGCGAATCAAAGCCGAACAGAACCAGCTGCTCGCGCCGAAATCGGCGAATTTGTGTTCGGTGAAACACGAGAGTGATAACAGCGATTATTCTCACACGACGGACGACAATAGGCAGCCTAATATTCCAGACATGGATTACAGTAGAATAACGACTCCTATAAAGTCTGAACCGATTGACGTATACGAAACGCATCACTTAGCTAAGAAGAAAATGTAACTACAATTATGTCGGTGCATGTCAGATGTAGTTATCGTATGAGATTTTCCCTCACATACCTCTTTGTTCGCAGGAGTCCAATCACTCCGAAATGTAGCAAGCCGATAGTCATGAATACACCAGAGATAAAAAAAGAAATCGAAGACATAGAGTACGACGAGGTGAAGACGGAATTGAGCTCAGGCATAAACGAAGATATATTGGCCGAGACTGAAGAGGAGGAGGAGAACGAAACTAAGAAGGAACTCGACTTGGATAATATCGATATGATGCATATACCGATCCAACTCGACGACGGGATTGATATACTTGACGACGTAAAGTAAGTTTTCGTTTTTCTTCATTTTTATCTACAGATTATCTTACCGATTATGATCGATTGAATGATGAAGATATTTATACCAACGTATCGCCGTCAGGTGTGAGGACGAAGCTGTAATTTCAATACCAGAAAAGGAACTAACTATACCATCCAATGAGAATGCTATAGATATAAATAACGGCGCGGAACTAATGCAAGAAACGCACGCATGCTTCTTCTCTCTGCTGCGAGACGCCTTTACCTCTAAGGGGGAATACCGAATGAGCACGGTGGAAATGAAAGAAGCGATCACGCAGTGGCAAGGCAATCCTATCTCTCCGCTGAACGATTGGTATATCAAATCCCATCAAGCTAAACGGAAGATATTTATCAATTGTTATTAACAGGAATTGTATGCCATTACGTAGGTATTCTCTGGCACCTTCGTGGCCCGCGTTAGTACCGCTAGCTCTGGGATTTCTCGCCGGTGAATTGACATATTCCCAAGAGCTGGATCAACGACAAGAGCGCGAGCAGGATTTGGTGCCCTACTTAGAGAACAAAGGTCGCGGTGTGTACGCGTGGATCGGCGCCGGTCGCGACTCCGACACTCGATTATCAGACCTGTGTACAAAGTTCCTCATGTATAAGTACGTGTCATACCTTCCTACACATTGATTTACGTGAGGAACGAAAAAAACGGCTTTGTTTAGAGAGCTAATCAAAGTAAAGAACGTATAATTGTTATGTGTTATATAGACACATTTATCTCAGAGAATCATTACACTTGCAGAGACTCGCTGGGTCCTCCTAATACTTCGACCACGAGCTCTGTGGCAACCGCGAAACCGCAGGCTCAGCTCGTCCCTGTGAACAACAGCGCGACGACCAACAACGCGATCGCGATCAGCAGCTCGAGCGGCAGAAGCGGAAGTCCTGCGTCAGAAACTACCACCACTACTACCACCACTGTGGACACTGGTACCGTTGGTAATGTTGCGGAATCAGAGCCACCTCGAGCATCGTGCTACACGGAATGGAAGGTTCGTCCATCCACGGTGGAGGAGCGCGAGGAATTCCGTAGGCAAGAGCGTATGCGTTACGCCGCACCTCACAAGGCGTTCACCTATCGTATGCACGGCTACGCGTCTGTAGTTGGCCCGGTGAAGGGAATCTATCAACACAATGTCGGTACGTTTCGCGAATAATATATTATAACGGTAAGCAATAGCATTCTTGATATTTCACAAGTGTCTTCTTTTCATTACTCGTGTGGTCGAAATCAGGTACCGGACCGACCAAGCCGCGAGGTCACTCGCTGTTGGTGGCGGACCGACCAAACTTCGTAACGATCTTAGCGTTGGTCAGGGACGCTACCGCCCGTCTGCCTAACGGCGAAGGAACTCGCGCCGATATCTGTCAGTTACTGAAGGATTCCCAGTATATTAGGGAACAGGGAGACAACGACGACAAGGAGGGCTATCTTCATTCTGTGGTTTCAGGGGCTCTTGATAGATTACATTACGAAACGGATCCCTGTGTAAGATATTATCCACGTCGTAAGGAGTGGCTGTATCTTCATCGAGCACGCTCGGAAAGTGAATTCGGTTTGTGTTCTTGACTCTTATCGTGATTAATTAATTCATAAATTTTGCTTTATCGCAACTTGTATCTGCAATATCTTAACCTTTAGATTACTAAGAAAGCCACTTTTGTGGCTTTACATAAATCTTAAAATTTTACGTCATGTGCATGTTACTTATATAGAAAAATTTTTGAGGAAAAAAAACATTTTTAATGAAAAAATTCCGACGAAAGGTTAATTCGTTCCGTTTACATAACGATTTTTCCTTCTTTCCTTCACAGAAATGTATCATCAGAAGTTACAAGGCGTCGCGAAGAATAAAAAGAATCTTGGCAGTGCATCGCGCAATAAATCGCTGCAGCCAATTCTTAAGTCGACTAACATGAACAAGGAACAGTCTACGAATACTAAAGAAACCACCGCTAAGAAAGAAAGACGGACGACAACGCCTGCGCAAACTGCCGCGTCCAAGCGAGTGTCTGACATTTATCTGAGAAGAACATATTCAAGAATGTATCCCGAAAATAATATATTGTTTCTGTTTCAGGAAAGAGCAAAGTAAAGCCGAAGAGAAAATTGTCAATGAGCATCCCGTCGCCACAGAGCAGCCTGTTAATACCAATGTGGAGGTAGCGGTTAGCGCGGTATCTACGCCGGCTATTTCTATCGTCGACTCGTCCGTTCCTGTTGTGTCACTTTCAAGCTCCTCGGGCTCGGTCACTAGCGTAGCCCTGGAGCGAGATAACGTCATGTCGATCGAAACGAAGTCACAACTCGCTCCGATAACGACAGTGAAAAAGGCGTCGAACATAGGTGGCAAACCGGTCACCGTGGTTAAGACGAACGCCGCGCAGAGTCTGTTGCAGTCGAATCAGCATAATTTCCCGCATCATCAAATTCAAGTGTCCACCTCAGCCGGCTTGCAGACTATCCGTCTGTCTGGGCATTCGGTGCTACAGTCCGCGCAACCTGTTCCATCTAACAGTGGCAATAATAGCGGTTCCAACGTAGCAAATGGGACGGCAAATTTGACGACGATTCTACCGTCTACGAAGGTGCAACAGCAGCAGCAACAGCAACAACAACAACAACAGCAGCAGCAACAGCAACAAACTATCGTTGCGAATCAAGCGGGAAAGAGTATTTTGCAGACTACCAACATGAAGCAACAACAGGCGCAACAACAGCACGTATTACCAGGCAAAACTCTATTGGCGTCACAGATCAAATTAGTTAGTTCCAGTCAGATTAAATCGTTACTTACGGGTCACGGTTTGCAAGGTCAAACCATATTCATTAAACAGTCGTCTCCGTCTGGTAATCAGACGCAACAATTGCAACAACAACAACAACAACAGCAGCAACAACAGCAGCAGCAACAATTAAAAGTATAATTATTAATATATCCTGTTACCACGTGTCGTCTGCTTCTGTTTAATTTCTATCACGTTTGAACAGCAGCAACAACAACAGCAGTTGCAACAACAACAGCAACTGCAGCAGCGAGTTGTGGCTAATCAACAACAGCCTCTACAGACTTCCGGGATGCAGCGCATCATCGCGCAAATCGGGGGAAAGCCCATTGCTGTGCAGATACAGCAGTCGCCCCATCAGCAGCAGCAGCAAAAAATCCTGGCGAAAGTCTTAACGAACAGCAGTGGAGGACAAATTATATCGGTCGAGAGTCTGCTCGCTCAAAAAGGATTAAAATTGGCTACCACAACCGGTCATGCTAATCAACTTAATAGACAGGGCAAGCAAGTGATACAAACTCAATATCAGGTAATCGCATTTCGTATACCAAAGACATTTCAGTTTATTTGTTAAAACAGAATTAGTACAACAAAGTTTCTTACAATACTGTATTCGCAGGTGGTGCCGCAACAGCAAGCGTCCTCTGGTCAGTCGAAAATAATAGTCAGCACGCAACACCAACAATCTCAGTCGCAACAAGCGCAAACTGTCCGCATGGTCACCGCTCAACTTGCGGGCAAGCCAATCGTATTGGCAAGCGGCAATAAAAATGTCGGAGTCGCGGTAAGCGCTAGCGGCGGAAACGTGGTGTTGGGCAAGCAGCCAACATCTTCCCAGCAACAGCAGCAGCAGCAGCAACATCAACAGCAGCAGCAACAGCCGCAACAGCAGCAGCAAACGCAACAACCGATCATCTTGCCAAGCCAGTTGCTCAATATCAAAACACTGCATGGACTCAAGGTGATACCCACTCCATCCGGATTGAAAACTGCCGGAGGTGCTGTGTACGCTCGCGTCATCACTCCGACGACAATAGCCTCCACGACGCAGCCAACGGTAAATCAGCAGCAAACCCTTCAGGCGCAATCGCCGAGAAACACTTCGTACGGTACACCTTGACAGGATTGATGTTCTTTACGTATGTTTATGCTTAATCCGCTTAGCGTCATTTCTTTCACTGTTTGTATATTGCGCGCCCCTTAAATTAAAAGTTTACGGTGAAATCTCGATGGCGTGTTTCGGTAAGGATCATATGGAGTGATTATACATCGCACTTGATTAGTTTGATAGCTACCCTATGTAGCTATGTAGCAATCATAAAGATTGAAACAAAAAACATTAAACTCATAACGAAGATAGTTAAATTTTAGTGATACTCGACGTTTCGCGATTATAGTTCCGTCAGCGATCTTGGATCATGAGACTCGTCGGGAGTAACGAGAATCACGCGAATGACTCGTACGGCTCATGTACAGATAAATCATTTTTTTAGGGACATTCATACACGACACATGATTATGATGAGCTCGTAGAAAGATCTCGTTTCTGACGCTTATCGTCCAATATACTTGACGAAGCTGTCGCGGATTTTCATCGTCTACCAAGCGGCAAATAAATCGAATAGAGAGCTGGAATGTCGATTTATTTATAAAATATACCGTATATTATTAAATTTATTTTATCATGTATCAAGAAATTGTGAAGCGTAAAGTTAGTATATAAATAAACTTGCATATAATATTCAATTTGTAGAGAGAAGAAGGTGAAGATGCTAATGTCCCATTAAATGTGGTATTATATGCTAACAGTCGTAAGAGATAAACATATACAGAAAATAATGCCAATTAATTTCTTCCTAAGAAATAGACTTCGATATTTTTTGCGGTGTACTGCAGATACACGCGATTGTTCGGAGACGGCATCAACGAAAGGAACGATCGGTTATATTGAAGTGAAAATAGTGCACATCGAAAATTGTAAGTATGTTATTTTATTATATTCCAAGACGCGTACATGTGATTATATTATAAAGTATTTCCAACCAATTATGTCTGAATAGCCATATTTATCACCTATAACCATTACCTACATCGAAACGAGTAATTCGTTTAGAAGATTGATGGATATAGCATAGTAAATTTTCATTGCACCAATTATATTTCTTACATGATTAATCTTTTTTTCTTTTACTTGAAATTTAATGTCAAAATTAACTTAAGTTACATGCAACCAAACTCACTGAAAACAAATTGAGTTTGGAAAAGGACAATCCAATATCGATTAGTGATATTTGCATACGTTTTGTAAAAGCCCAAATAGAGAAGTCTAATCCATCACAAAGTAACAATTAAATATACTCTCGGCATTCTCGCCAAAATAAAATTATAAAAACTGTTGAAACAATGATGTTCTCAGATAACACACAACTATATTTGCTTAAAATTATACATTCCCGCACAACACTGAACTAATCTCGTCTAAAAAACTTCCCTTAGAATCTGGAACGACCGTCGATGCTAATTCGGGTGGTAAGCGACCAAATTTCTCCATTTCTTGCATAAGTGACATTATGACTTCGAAACGACGTTGTTTAACATCTTTGGAATCGTCTTCTTTTTCCTTTTCCAGCTCAGAGCACACCTTTTATTTACGATATAAATATGTCAATTAAATAATTTCTCCATGTATAATCATATCATTGACATACCTTCTGCAGCAATTCAAATTGCCTTGTATATTTTTGTAGATCTGAGGAGCTCAGAGTCGCTTTGTGTTCTTCCAACCAAGCCGGATACTTATCTGATACTTCTTTTAATGTTGGATAAAGTATTTCTTTTGATAAAAGTTGTTGCATCATTCCTTGCACAAAATTTAATATGTCACCGCCATCACCATCTAGAGATGTTTGCCCAAGCATAGCTACTAAGGAATCTGCATCACCCTAAAATATATTTTATGTTTTGATTATACTTTGATCTTGTTAACGAGAATAATATTCCTGCTGATGCACTCTAGGTTAAATATAACAATTACCTGCAAATTATCACTTGGTACAGACAGAGACTTTATAACTTGCGAGATAGCAGACTCAAATTCTACACTAATATTGTCTTCTCCATCTGCTGCATTACCAGTTGACGTTTGCTCAAGTTTTTGAAGAACAGACTTAAGTTCATTCAATTCATCATCACCTAATAATAGATTCTTGCAGTAATACATCTGTGTCCTTTTCATATTTCATTATCTCACCATTTTTCAGAGTTTCTGCAAAGTTCTGCAAATTTTTGTCCATTTGATCTATTGTTTGTCTAAAAAAGTCTTCTGTCCAGTCCTTTTCAGTTTTTTCAGATATCTCACATTTATCTGTTTGCTTCTGTGAATCTGATGTGGTTGCAGCATTGTCCTGTTCAGTACTTGGCACAGAGAGTTTCTCGAAATCCGCTAAAGCACCTATAAATAACAAGATTTAATGTTTAGATTATGTAATTATAATATGTTACAAAGACAGATTCGAAATCCATAATTTTTGATAGATTAGAAAAATTAATGTAATTGAATACTGTATATCCTATTAATGTTACGAATATTGAAAGCAACTCACATTATAAGACAGTTTCGTTAATATATTTTTATTGCATAGCAATTAGAAACTTATTGTGTTATTAGCTATTTAGACAATCTTTGTGAGGTTAGTTTGACCTTTATAGGCAAAATGAGACAGCATAAATGTACTTACTGTCAAGCAATTCATTTAATTCTGTATTTTCAATCTCACTTTTCGTTCCTTTGACGTTGTCACTCATATTTTTGATAGTGATTGTAAGATAATATGGAAGAACTAAAATCTCGTCTCTGTGACAGGCACTTTCTTTTATCGCGCGAGAAGCAATTAAAATCTTGAATTTAAAAAAGATAGATTGTAATTGAACGGTTTATGTTAGCCTACATAAATATATCTCGTTAAATAGAATAGGAATTCTTGTATATTTAAAGTTGATATTGCTCCTGAGTTAAAATTACAAAATGAAATGTAAAATTGATAAATTGAAATTACTTCGCAATAATACTTGATCGCGGAGTAAAGCATAACTGATAGGAATGTGAGGTGATTTTTAGATGAAGTGGTCAAAGTCCGAGAATAGGAACAAACGAATTTGATTGGCTGTACTACGTTTATCGAAATTTCGATATATCGACATAAAGGCGATGTTTTCTTCTACAAAGTGCATTATATTTCATACACTAGTGCAGAAGAAGCCGGCTCGCCTAGCATCTCTGGTTTATGGACAAACGTTATTGGCAAGAGGTTATGATGTCCTGTCTACCTGTTATTTCTAGGATAACATGTTTTTACTCGATTATTTCCGAAGGTTCGCATTATCTGGTAGCACCGGAATAATTATGCGATAACTTTCACTTATCAGGAATATCATGAACAACAAATCAACAACGCACCTGCCAGGTGAACACTTGTTGTTACACTCGTATAGACAATGTTTATATACAAGAGACCGAACATCCTTTTGACGAAATATTTTATAACTTTTCAGCCGTATCGCCATCGCTTTCGAGTTGGATAATCGTGATTTTGTCACTTTGTTTTGTTAACAGTTATGACGGAGACTTTGTTTTTGACGATGCCGAGGCTATTGTCAAGAACAACGATGTACGCGACACACCATTGTGGAAAATATTTAAAAACGACTTCTGGGGCACTAAATTGTCTCATAATCAAAGCCACAAGTCATATAGACCTCTTACTATTTTGAGTTTTAGGTATGAGAATCTTATAAAGTATATCATCAAAATATTTAAAGGACTATAAAAATTAAAAAATGTATTTAATATTATTTTATTGGTTCTATTATATCAGATTATTTATATAATATTTAAAATGTTAATTTAATTATATTAATATTATATTAAAATATAAATATATTAATATTATGTTATATTATTATATCTAAATATTACATCAATTCAAAATATATTCTTTTATGCTTGTGACTTGTGTGAAAATTGATGAAAATATTTGTTTCTCTTTATTCTTTTAGATTACACTTCTGGTTACGACAAGATTTAATTTCGCAAGACTATCATATAGTAAACATAGTGTTGCATAGTGTAATTTGTCTGTTAACTTTCCTTGTATATAATGTATTTTTGGGGCCAGAAGATCAAAACATTTCATTCTATGCTACAGCCTTGTTTGCAGTTCATCCAATTCATGCAGAGGCAGTGAGTATTTCAAATGTATCGTAGTTTGAATATTTGTATTTGAAAATAAAATTTGTATCAGATTTGTCATATTGTTTCAGGTATGTGGAATAGTAGGACGTGCAGAGTTATTATGTACCTTATTCACTTGGTTGTCAGTTTTGTCATACAACCAGGTAATACATGCAAAGAATTTGTTACACACATGTGTCGCTATGTTTGGTTGTGCTGCTTGTGTAACTATTGCAATGTTATGCAAGGAAACTGGAATCACTGCCATTGTGAGTATTAAGATTATATTGTAATACTATTGTATATAATTTTTTAAATAACTATAGAATATTATCTCTATCTTTCAGGGCATTTGTGCAATGTATGATATAGTTATTGCAAACAAAATATATCCAATTGATGTAATTAACTTCTTTTTATGTAAAAATTCCGACAAACGTTTTAGTAATTTAGTTAAATACAGAGCCACAATTTTACGACTTGCTGCACTGCTTTTAGTTGCAATAATGCTTTTGTCATTAAGACTTGGTATCATGGGGTTTTCTACTCCTAAATTCCTACCTGTAGACAATCCAGCATCTTTCATGGACAATATATTTCTTCGTATACTTAATTATAACTATATTTATTGTCTTAATACATGGTTACTCATATGCCCTGTATGGCTCTGCTTTGATTGGTCAATGGGTTGCGTACCTCTGATTACTGGATATGATCACAGAATTTTTACGATTGTGATTTTCTGGTTAATGTTTGGCGCAATAGTTGCATACACATTTATCCCTCGTAAAGATAAAACTTCAAGGTAATTTGAAGTCTTTATAAGAGTGTATCACATGTATAATATTAATATGTATTAAGAATACATATAAAGTATAACAATCTTTACAGGTACATAACAATGGGACTAACTATACTCATTATTCCATTTCTACCTGCTAGTAATATCTTCTTCAAAGTAGGATTTGTTTTGGCAGAAAGAATATTATATATTCCTTCGGCAGGTTATTGCCTGTTGTTTGTTATTGGCTTACAAAAATTCTCTGCCCAATTTTCTTTGCCTAAGGCATCATTATTGGCATATGCAATGCTTATTATGTTGTTGTTTGCGCGTTCTTGGGTAAGAAGCAATCAATGGAGAAATGAGAAATTGCTGTTCCAATCAGCATTAAACGTATGTCCTTTGAATGCAAAAGTACATTATAATATCGCGAAGAATGCGGCAGATGCAGGAAACATTGTGCTTGCCAAGTTGGAATATCAAGAAGCTTTACGGTACATATAAAATATTATTTTGATAATTTAGCAGTTATACATTTGCTCTCTCTCTTTCTCATTACTATAGATTAAATCCAAAGTATGTCCAAGCTATGAATAATCTTGGCAATCTACTCAAAGATATTGGACTACTCCCAGAAGCTGTGAATTTGTTTAAAGAAGCTATCACTTTGCAGTAAGTTTAATTATATATTACATTAATTATACATTACTTGAAATATATGACTAATAGTATTAATGTGTGCATTCTCTAGGAAAGATTTTGCTACAGTATGGATGAATTTGGGTATAGTTCAGTCAGCATTAAAGCAGTATGAGGAATCAGAAGCGAGTTATTTTACAGCTCTGCAATATCAGCCAATTTACCCGGCTTGTTATTATAATTTAGGTGTATTAGTGAGTATAAACATACATAATCAACTTAAAATATCTTAGAGTATTATATTATCTTTTAAAATTTATTCTACCAATAGTATCTGGAACGAAAACAATATGACAAAGCACTGAAAGCTTGGGTAAAAGCAGCTAAACAAAAGCCCACGCATAAACAAGTGTGGACGAATATGATACTGTTATTAGATGATTTAAGTATGTATGAAAATGTATTAAAATTATTTAGTAAATCCTTGCGCGTCTATCAATTATATATATTCTACAAAGACAGCATACAATTTCAGACATGACAGAAAAAGCATTAAAAACGGCGAACGAAGCTTTAAAATTTATTCCTAATCATGCTTCGATCTATTTCAATATTGCTAACATCCTGGGAAAAAAGGGAAGATTTGAGGAAGCAGAAATACAATTTAAGCTGGCAATGTCAAAAAATCCTACAGATCCTATGATTTATGCAAACTTAGGTAAGATATAAAATAACAGGAGAATATATTTACAAATAATTCACGGTAAAACGTATAGTTGAACTAAAAATTCTGGATTTATTTATTTAGGTGTTTTGTATCATCGTTGGAATAAGTTGAATGCAGCAGAGGAAATGTACAAAAAGGCATTACAGCTTAAAACAGATTTACACAGTGCAAGAGACAATTTACAAAGGTTATATTCATTGAAGGCGTCAATAAAATAATTTTTTTTAACAACAGGATAAGCTCATTATGTTTCCTGTATTAAAATATATTTTTAACAGGTTTATCAATATTACATGTTATTTATAAAAAGACCAGTTAATAAGGTTTTAGGTATTTTCTATCATTAATTCTGTTATATAAGGATATCTATATGCTTTGAAATTTCCAATTTTTTTGCCATTGACATAATTGTATGATTTGAAACAATTTTCACAAAAGTAGCTGGTCTCATGGGGTACTCTGTCATGTTCCATCACAACCCAACGTACATTATGTATTCCACACATAGTACAATTCTTCCCAGCAGCAGGTTTTATCCTCTCAATTTTTGGATAAGTGGATATTGATAAATCATCATCGTCGGTTACCAATCTTGAAAAATTAATTATAGTCGTTAGTCATTTTGGTGGAAATTAGAAAAACTGTATAGGTGCAGAGAAGATCTGCTGAATCTTCTAAAATTATGTGATTGGAAATTACCTGGCATCAGACAATACAATTAAATGTTCACAACAACCCTGATGCATATATACCCATGGAAAACCAAATCTTACATTAAGAGTATCTATTCGGACATTCTCCATCTTTGCAGTTTTAAATGGACCTAACTTATTCCGAGTTTCTGCCCACTTCAATATAACATCGCTGTAATCCTTGTTATTTGGATCTCTCATATCATTGTAAAAAGTATCTTCAATGAAAAAAAAGCCTGACTTATAGACATCCTATAATAATAAAAAAGAATGAGATGTTTTACATGATCATATAGAATATAGAAAAACAAATTAAACTCAAAGCTGAAATAATACCTTTGCCATGAATTTAGACTGTTGATTTGGATTCTTACTAACTTCTGTTGCAATCGACAAATCAGATATACACATTATCTTTTCACGAAGATCAGTAAGATATTGACATCCTAGTATCGATATGACAGATTTAATTCGGAGAATTGGAAGATTATGTTTAAAAAATCGGCCAATACGATTCATTGCAGAGTTAAATGGCTCATAAACTTGAACATAAACTAGAAAATCTAGGCCTGGTGTTACAATTTGATCATCATGTAATTTCTCATATATCTACAAAGGAATAGTTTATTATTTTGTCACTACTAATAAAAAACAGATTTAACTTATATTGATCACAAATATTAAGCAAGTGACATAGTATATTGTTAAACTTAGTTATGATAATTTGATTCAATTTAAAGAGATATATAATTGTTATTCTTTGTATTTTTGTAAAAGTGCTTACTAACAATTCGAGTTCTATTTTGCATATTGTACTTGTGTAACAAATTATTGTCATATATCTTCAATACTTTAAGTGTTTCTAGTTGAGCGCTATCTGAAATATTTTCAAGATTTTTATCATGTTTATTCCTGCTTCCTTCATCAGTGGTAGTTACCATTGTCCTTAAATTACTGATGCTACAAATTTGATCTAGTTCAATATTAATTATTCCTTAATTTTAACATAATAAAGTTTTACCACTGATTATGAAATACCTGCAATAATGTGACATTAAATCTAGTCTTGATTTTGAAAGTTCAACACCCATAAGTTGAAACATTTTTTCTTCCGTCGATTGGTTTTGTCCGTAGCATATGGAAGATTTTAATAATTTACTATATTCCGAAAAATAATCATTCAGGCAAATCTGTGCGGACGCGTGACGGTTATAACATCCATATACTGAATCCATTATTATATCTAAGAACAGTCACCTAAGAGTAGAGAAACCAAATCAGAGAAAATATCGATATTATAAAATATTAATGACTATAAAATATTAATGACTATTATCTGAAGTTACTGTTATTCCATTCTAATAAAATTAACTCACTGTGACATGTAAACAACCAAGGCTTATACAACTTTATGCATTATGTGTTATACTGATTTAGAAATTTAAAACGTTTCTTTTTCTTTTCTTTAATTCTCTATATCTATTATAGATTTGAATGTTTGGTTATTTAACACAGGGATAACGTAAAAACACAGGGATAACGTTTACTGATTTACTTTATACGTCTATCTACTTGCGAATTCGGTTGCTTGCACTCTCTCTCTCTTTCTCTCTCTATGATTCCAGGCCCGTACTCAGTGGCCCTTTCACCACGCATGAAGGAAGACATTTAATAGTGAATTCGGCAGCTTGCACTAGTGCGCATTGAGTGTGCGTTAAGACTTATTTACAGTACATTCTTATATTTAAGATTGTGTTTTAAATACATATTTAAAAACTAATTTTAACTAATAAAATGATTCGTACGGATGTTGTACATATCATATTATCGTTAAAAATATTTGATAATTTATTTAAGACAATCTTTAAATATAATAACATACTATGAACAAGCCCTAATGCGCACTCAGTACGCACTAGTATAAGTAACCGAATTCGCTATAAGCCAGCGGCACACGATGCTTGTTTTATGCTGGATTGCTTGCTGATTGGTGCATTTCTGAAGATGGATGGAAATACACCAATCAAAACAGAGTATTTCCATCCAGCAAGCAATCCAGCACGAAAACAAACACCGTGTGCCGTTGGCTTTAGGAAGGATGTGGTTTGTTCTTTTCAGCTGCACTGCTGAACTGGTGCAATAAGTTTGAGCGAGAAAACATATACTTGTCTCAGTTTAACTTATTGCACCAGTTCACCAGTGCAGCTGAAAAGAACAGAGCAATAGTTGCTTGCACTATTGCGCACTGAGTGCGCACTAATGGCTCCTGCACACAGAACGCGGCAACGCTTGCCGCGCGGCGAAAGTTGGTGCGACAGCCAATCAATGCCCTGATTTACATCGTGTACTTGATACGCGTGCTAAATAGTAATTTTCTATTAGATAATTTTAATATCGATAATGCATATCAACGGCGACGCATTCAATCAATACGTTTTCTTGATGAATACTATACCAGCTTAATATACCGTTGTTTATATATATCGTCGATATTAAAATTATCTAATAGAAAGTTACTATTTAGTACGCGTATCAAGTACACGATATAAACCAAGGCAATATACAATATTCTGGATGCTCTCCAATTGCTTAACACATCTTGACACACACATATATAAAGCCAGTTTATTGGTCACATATTATCTAAAATATCTTGTAAGATAATATGCAACCAATAAACTGGTGATGTGTAACACGTGTACGCAACTGGAAAGCACCTAAGTCAGTTTCAGCCGGCATTCCTCAATAATCAACTTCTTCTACATCCAATACCAATCTGTAAACTTGCACTTTAAACCCTATATAGAAGTGTGGTGAAAGAGCCATCTGTGTCTGCATACCATAGAGAGAAAGAGAGAGCTTCTTCTACACGTCTACGATCAGAACGCATTCGGTACATTCGATGGAAAATTTTGTCGACTTACCATATGCTGGTTAAATATCTTGAGAGGCGCGTAAAATTATGACAAAAGTTTATCTTGTGAGACTACTGAAAACAAATTATCCTTAGATCTTATACAAATTTCTTGATCTTTTTACCACACTATTGTTAAGATGTTATTTTACGTTACCAGTATTTATACTGCATAAAAGAAAGGAAAAAATCATCTATATCAAATTACGTTAACAACGTACGTCTAAATTTTGAGAATTTGTATGTTTGCGCACAATATCTATAATATAAAACTTATGATATATTCAATAGAAGACATACATACATACACGTGCGTATATATGTATATCACAATTTATTTTAGTTTATCTCATTAAAATATACAGATATAAACGTGATCACACTTTTGTTCGAGCTTCTCATCGAATTTACATGATTCTCTTAACCTGAGATAAATCGCAATATTTTCTCTCGCTAACATCTCTTCTCTCCCCTCTCGTTCACTCGCGCCATAAAATTTTCAACGCGTTCCCTTAAAAAATACTTGGTTTCTTCACCTCTCTCTACGCTGTAACAAATAATTAATCTACGGGCGCACAAAGTAGAATTCGAGTTTCGCTTTTGTGTCGTGACTTCTAATAATCATTTATTTGCATTCAACGTTATATAACGAGGCCGCGCCTCGTTCTCTTCTCTTCCTCCTCCTCTTCCCTTCCCGGCGAGATCGCTTGCAGTTAAAACACTCTTTTCGGCACTATATTTATCTATAGTACGAAACATAGGAGAGAACGCATGCACCAATAAAAAGTATTCTTAAAATAGTTCTTTGAATAACGCTTCGCTAACTCACACGTATCTGCCTATCCGATAATTCGGTTTTCAACATCTTTGCTTATGTTATAAAACAGAATTGTCGGCACACACGTCAGATAAATCGAGATACTTCGCGTATACTTTTGGTGCATGGTCATACGAGTACAATTTTTCTGTTATACACACGCTTGCGAATGTGGTAACTATACTGTAGGCACGTGTCATTATCATTTTCTTCTCTTCTATTTTCCTATCTATATATCTATATATTCACAAACATATATACACGCCATACATACATATATATATCTTATATATACATACATCATATATGTATCTTATATTTAATGTATGTATGTATGTATGCATGTGTAAAGTATCTATGATATGGAAATCAAAGATACCTCATAGTGTCCCTCTTAAGTGTCACTTTATTTCGTAAGTAATATTTATCCCCCCATTTTCTTTCTATCTCTCCCTCTCTCTAAATACCTCGAAATCTTTCAACGTACATATTATTTGCACAAACTTATCTACCGCATCATTAATAGCGTTAAACGCAGTTAATAAATAATCGACGCGATATCGATAAATAATATGGGTAACATTTATTTTTCGTCAATTAATTTAGCGTTCTCAGTTCTTGAATCCACACACTCCTTTCGCGGCACGAACGTACAAATTCTAGTTCCTACGTTTCAACGACACACGCACTTATCCGTGTCTTAATCAATTTTGCCCATAAAATTGCACCGAAATACACTCTTTGAATTGTTGCAGCTTCCCAGGAAGCAATACACGTTCTCATAAAGAAACATCGATCAACGTTACAGTGTAACGTGAGCTTTGAAATTTATTTGTCGACGGAACACAAACCAACGCGAAATGCAAATGCGAAGCGACACGTTGTACGTCCGTAATTATTGCGGCAGATAATGAAACCGAATGAATATTCATTCTAAATTGTCCTTTTTTTCTTCGCTTTCGTAGTACAGTATTTTGCGTGACATGAAACTACAACTTTACAAAAAAAAAAGAAGAGCTAATGGCATAGAAGACGCGACGCACACGCTTTGTTATCCCAAAAACTCTGATATATTAATATATATATTTATATAGAGATATCTAATATCATATATATATAATATTTATATATTTATAAATCTCTCTCCTGTGCCGCGCGGTAAGACTTAATAGTTCGTTACATCACTAGTATGGTATAGTGCTCGTTTTGCGTCTTGTAACACAATTGTTGTACGTTCAATATCGCGAGAAACCGGAGTCTGCATCGATCTGCATCAGCCGTATCGCAAAAGTATATATCTCCCGTCTAATTGTAACTATAATCTAGATTTTGCTATCGCACAGTCATATAAACGCTTTGTACCGAGTGATCGCTATTTATAATCTTGCGCTTTCGAGAATCTCTCGGAAAAAGTGTCACTTGGTCTAAATCGGAAAATTTCATGTTTCATGTATCACTTCACCCAGTTACCTAGGCTACGAAATATCTTCTATCTGCGCTATAGCAATGCGTTCGCACGGATAGTTCAAAGGCAACTTGCCGATTTAGCAGTCGCGATAATTACTCAATAGCCACTTCGTACGCAGCCAAGGCAGATCAGTGATTGCTATCTACTTACTAAGAAATGGTTACACGCTCGGTTTTACGTTAAACGCGATGCTTCTTCGACTTGAATGTCTGTGTGTTTATGCTTCTCGAACCGACGAAGATTGTGATCATTATGAGAAATCAAGAGCATCAGTTTGTTTCTTTTTCTTCCTTCTTTTAAACTATTAGTCTATAGAAAGATTAAGCGTTCAGTTTTCTCAGATAAATCTCCGATATTTTCATTGAACGATGTGGGACGATAACTCAAGAAGCATATCTCCGAATATCTTATAAAGAAAAGAATAAATAAATAAATGTAGTAGAATTTATATATTAAATTTAAAAAATAAATATTTTTTAACAATGTTTCTTTAAAATTATTACAGAAAGGTAGAGATTCGTCCAAGAAAACGACACATAATTCCTTTGCAGTCTGTGCTCTAACGAGCTTCATTTGCGTTTCACAATGGATTCTAAAACGCGATCGTTTGGTCGCGAATTTTGTTCGCCTAACATCAAAATCCCGAGCGACAGCTGTCACGGGCTAAAGAAGCGCATCGATATGTGAAGAAAACTTATGTGCACAGACACGTTTCTGTTCGCGCATTCGTACTTTCTTATTGTCCTGCTATTCTCTATATACATGCATTTACTTTCACATCATGTGTTATATAACATTTATCATACTATTATCTAAATATCGGAAAATATCAGAAAAGATAAGGGGACTTCTTGCTTGCTCTCTCGTTCCCTCTCTCTCTCTCTCTCTCTCTCTCGTTCACATGTGCAACAATAACTTCCTATAAATCTCCTTAAACAAAATATAGCGAGTAAAAAATATTTAATAGTGAAATGGCAATAACTTGCAATATTATATCGTGTTTTCTATGTGTTTGACTTGAGCGTGCCAACACTTAGAAACCATACGCTCGTTGATGTTCATCTGATAAGAATTAAAATTAAAAAACGAATGATGCTCTTTTGGGAAGTGCGAAATTATTTGAAAGTTGCGAATATGATGATGTCGTTGCCACAGTTCAATTCTTTAAGCCATTCTAGACAATATTACGGCTTCTCACAATGAAATCGATAATCATGTTTAACAATGAGAATGGCAGAGCGTAACAATTTATTTTACACGACAGAATTATATTTTATAAAACAAAACGGAGTACGCGCGCTCTAGTATGATTACAAAAGATTAATATAATGAATTTCGATAACAAAATTATAAATACGCATGCAGTATTTTCAGGAAACGATTGCAACGTCAAAAGTTTACAAGAATTCGCGCAACTAAAGCACAAATGCTAATTCTTGGCATATATCTAAAATAATCGTACACTTGTTTTTACTTTATTTAATTCTATATCTAAAAGAAAAAAAAAACATAAAAATCTAATAATTTACTATATGTAAACCCATTCCTAGTAACTATATTCAGTGAAAGGAAATATGGAGTTCCGAAGATGAAAGTGATAAAGTTTCAAACATATATAAAGTGTGTGTATGTGTGTGTATGTATGCATGTATATATGCATACATGTGCTGTGTACAATTGATTTACATCGCTGTAAGATAATACGCAGATGTTTAAAAAAGAATTAATAATAATAAGGGTAAGAGTATCATACCCTGAAAATCTTCGAGCTAATTGCAAATCTAGAGCCGCTAATTGTGTCCTTACTTTCCGAGACGTATGATGCGAGATCGCGTGTTAAATGATCGAGCGCTAGGATTGTAGGGCGACTTGACTCTCTTAGCTATACCAGAGGTGGAACTACAACCTGTGGTGGCGTTATTAATGGCCGCGCAAGTACTCACGCTTCCACCGTTACTATTCGCTTGTTTAAGTTTATTGGACGACAACGAGGAAGACCTGACTCTACTCGATTGCAACGATCCGCCGTTCGCAGACTGCTTCAGCTTGTTCGGTAGGGACAGTCGGTTCTGCTTCACCACACCATACTGATGGACCATCTGTGCGGATATGGTGTGTCCAGCGATGTCTACGTTACGCGAACGTAATGTTTTCACAGGTGTCGCCGCCATTGTGTCTGATCTAAATAGAGAATAAAGTGAAGAAAAGTTCTTATATATACCTGAAGCCCGCAATAGATCTACTGAACACACTTTATAGATCATACATACATTTACACGATAATCTAAAACTGATTTAGTAATAACTATGTTATATGATATGCAACATGTAATAGTTGCAATATATATAGGCTACCACATAAACATAGTTTTTCAAAAATTTTTTTACACACGGAGGTTAATGACACCAGACAGAAGGTAGGCAGAATGCTTTGCAATAACGGTTTCTATTCTAGACATAAAAAAAGTGACGATCATGAATTGAAGATTAGAGCTTAACAAAGATTAGATCAGGATAAAGAAACTCAAGATCCAACATTAATATTAAAGTCGATTCCTCAAGTTCTAGTCTCTAATCCATAATTCTCAATATCCAATTGACCCAGTTTACAAACTCAACAGACATCCGTTGAATGCTAACCTTAGCCACCTTTGCGGCATCGTCGTGTCCGTAGAGCTCATGAGCGCTACTGTCCTATTTAGTCTTCTATCGTTACAGTTGCCTCGATTGCTTCTGCCTTGGTCCCAGTCCCTTAGGCCGAAACTACCTCTTAGCTGTTGCAGTCGATTCGAGCCGCTGATAGACGGCCTTCTGATGGTCTTCACGAGTGTGGCCTTCTTTCCTAAACTCCTTCGTTGGAGTTGCTGCAGGGAGTTGCTGGACGAGGAGAGTCGGTCCTGCCCGGACAACGTCGCGGTGGCTCTGTTGTTCTTCGACAACGTCGAATCCGACGTGGGCCAGCTCAACCGACTGTTGGCGTCCTCCGTTACTTGATTGGCCGGGTTGTTCTCGTCCGTGAGACTTGGCCGGTCTTCCGAGCGTGTCCTCCTTTTCACGCACGGTTCATGCTGCTGTTGCTGCATACCGCAGCCGCCATCGATCACTTGCGCGATCGCGCTGTGCCTGCGTTTGTTACCCACCGTGGCGGCAGCGTTGCCACCGCTCGTCTGTCGGTTCGACGTGTTTTTCAGCATGTTCTCGTTTGTAGCGTCCCCGGCGACTGAGGACTTTGCGGAAGGTACCTTGTATCGCGACTTGATACTCACGTAAGTCTTGTCCGAAGGCGCGACGTCCGCGTAAGCGTTGCGATTTTGCGAGTTCAGACTGTGTCGTCGCTTGATGCTTCGGATATTGGGCGTTGTAACTGGGAATAACGGGTGCTGTTGTAGTTTGTGTCTCGGTCCGTTTAAAACAACGTCGTTTCTCGTTTCGCCGTCGTCGTAACCATTGATTTCAACAGACACAATGCCGTCACTTTGACACAGTTTGCTTCCGACGAGCGTGGTAGGTTGGATGTTTTCGTTCGCGCTGGGAAATGAGTTCTGTGGTGTCACGTCAGACGCTCCTGTTTCTACTAGAAGTTCTTTGAGCTTATTGAATTGCTCCGACTTTTGAGCATTTGACTGGGTCGAGAGCTGCACGTTATCGTGACTTGCTTCGGTTTCATTCCGTTCGCTTATTGGTTGCTTTTCATCTTCGAGGTCGGCTGATTTGGCGACAACAGCCTCGTCCACTACTGTGTTTTCCGATTCTCCGGTTTCTTCCAGCATCTCGCTGGAGGATACCTCGTCGACTTGAATACTTTCTGCAACATCAGTTACATTGTCTATCGTATTTTCGCTCGCCACTCCTGTCTCTTGTATTTCCGAGAAAATATCGATGTGAGGTGAAGGTGACTTTTCAGGGGACAAAACTCTTTCCGGTGGTAACGCCTGATCGACGACGTCCTCATTGCCGTTAGACGAGTCTGGTTGCTTGACGTCAATTTTGGGAGTCGCTGCGATGATTGGCGGTGGCATCGATTCACACGGATTCAACACCTTCGAACTGGCCTCTTCTTCCTCGATATTCTCAGGTACCATATTCGCAGTTGGCACGTACGTTCCGTGATGTATAACACGATCTTTCTTTGTGTTAAACAGCACCTTTAATAAAATAAAAATATCTTTCTAGCGGCACAAAAAAAGAATATTCAAGGCGTTTATTGTGCTTTCCTCCAGAATGATTAAAGATAGACTGTGAGGCGAAATTCTTATGCAACGAATCTACTTAATATAATAAATGAAATACTTTTTATATACATATATATACAATATTTTTTAAATTCTTTTTATCAGGGGAAAAGAGAGTAAAAGAAGGAGTAAAAGATGATGTAAAGAAATCTCTTTTTTTTGAGAATTTTTTGAGTATCTTCTTTCTCAGATTTCTAATGTTCTCGAAATTTTCAATAAACTTTTGGATTTTATAAAATATGAATTTTGGTCATATTAATCTAATATCAATAGAATGTGTTTTATATAAATAAAGTAAATAATAAAGAAAATGATAAAGCAAGTTTTCAAATATTGTATATCAGACGTGGTTTGTTTAATATGTTCATATTTAATGTTCATGAGACTTTTGAATATCTAATATACTGTGCCTAAATATCAATCTTAATAATTCCCAGAAAAGCAACAGTTTAGCTTTAGCATTCTTGAATGTGCGCGTGATAGATTTTTCCGTGATAGGTTTTCCCTATAATGTTAAATTGTTATATTATTAAAATATTCACCTTGTTCTAGAATACTTATATGAAATGTAAAGATATTAACCTCACTGCGACATGGTCCCGACGGGTCGAGCATCAGTGTCACAACGCTAGTGTTGTCCGCGCGCAACCGAGTCGACGACCATTTTTCCAGCGCACGATCCACAAGGCTTTTCGACGGATTAATCCACATTTGCATGTCGGGTTGCTGTTAAGAAATTTTTATTTATTATCTTTTTGTAATATCATTGTCAACGTGTATATTTGTATATTCCCACCAATGTAGCACATTCTAACAATCACAATACATTTATTGTATCACGTTAGATGGACCTTGGTTGGGTAAAGAGAATGGGCGCGTTCAGCAGAAAAAACGCTCAGTGAACAATCAGCGATTATTGGTTCTTACTGTTAGATCCCTAAATCTAGACCAATTACATTGACGAATTGCTCAACTGTTGTGCAACTGTAGAGTTTGCTGAACGCACCCGATGTATCAAAACTTACTCCGTTCCCAGTCTGCTGAGAGGCTATCAAGTGCTTCTCATTGTGTCTGTCTGTGGCTTGAACAATAGCCACCGCAGCCTGTGGGGACAACATGTTCCACAAACCATCGGTGCCAAATATAAGACAGCGGTGTGACTTGACGTCAACTGGAATAACCTTCACATCTGGCTCAGGTGATACCACAAAGGTGTTCAATTCGGAATTATAACTCCACAAGTCGCCTGGAAGAGGGATTTCATGTAGAATTCTTCCTGCCATGCACAGAAACGTCAGGTGTCTGGAGAGGAGACACTACACATATTTACCAAGTGATCTGGCCACAGCGAGGAAGGGGATCTCGTCCATATGAGTAGATCTGCGAACTGGACCTTTGTGCCCTATACGAGGTCGATTCCACACCACTCTAGGCACGCCGGACTTGCTAATCACTTTTCCACCCGCGTCCTGAATGCGCGTCATCTCCGGGCCGCTCTCGGGCTTGTGATCCTTCGTCAGAGCTTTCGCTCTCCACTGGCTTTCACCCTCTGCCTGGTAACCCAATATGATAGCGGAATCTCCCACGTGACCGATGTAAATCTTGCCTTTTCGAATGAACGCAATGCTGGCAGTCGTGCCAGCTGTGGATGGTAGTCCAGACGCGGTTCGTGGCCATTTGTCTGTTTGGAAAGTAACGCTCAGCTCAGGGATACGAATATACAACAGTCGCGATATGGCTGGCAGATAAAGAGCAAGATCTCCGCGACCAAGGTCGAGAGAAGCGAACGAAGTACTCCAAAACGACACAGAGATCTTGTGAAATGATCACGGACAGAATACACCTGGTTACACTTTACTCACGCGCGACGTCGCCGACCGAGGAAACTCGATCGCGACAACTCAAATTCGTGACTGATCTGATATCGCGAGAGCGCGGGTTCGTTGAGGTTTGAAAATTTTCAGGTTAGTTCCGAAGGTTACATAACCTAAACTCTAACCTAATCAGGCCTAGTCGCTATGGTGGGGGAAATACGCGGGACGGCGATAGAAATTCTCGCAAGAACCGCCGTCGCAGCCGTCGCTGGCGCGGCGGCTCTTCGGAGAGACCGTAACTCCCGGTGCGTACTATTGTCGGCGATTGCGTGAATCCTCCCAAGGAGGATCAGGATTTGCATCGCTCTAACGTACAAACACGTTGTATAATCATGTTCGTACCGAGCTCCCGCCACATCGCGTAGTGCGTATTCACGTATCCATCCCTGATCGCCCGAAGTACGTCCTCGTCGCGGTCGCTCCAGAAGTTCTTCTGCTTCACGATTATGTCCATGAGATGTTCCTTGGCGAACGTCGCGGCTTCACCGCCCCCGTGGCCGTCGAATATGCCGAAGAACGCGTACTCCAGGTCCTTGTCGTCCGGTGTGGGTTGAAATGCCACACAGAACATGTCCTCCATGTATTTGCGGCCACCCTGATTGCAGTGGCCGGTCACCCTCAGGTTAACTCCGATGCTGAGCGGCATCTTGACACGCGAGCGCTGTCCGCCCAGTGATGACTACGGCGACAACGGCGATGTCCAAGTACGTAGATTTGCCCGTACACGCCGTGCTTATTACGCACTCTATCACTGGCACACACGCCGAAACGGAAGCCTCGCATTTACTGGCTTTACTGGGCAGGTCCGCGCGCGCTGTGTTGTAGCTGGCGAGGGGTGCACACGCACACTCTCGCGCGCATGCTATCGCGCGCGGCTGTGCCGGGAGAGGGGGCAGTGACGTTGCGGTCGGCGACGGCACGGCCCGGAGAGTGGGGATTGGCAGCGGGGCGTGATGGAAACGTGCGAGGGGAATCCCGTTCTTCCCCCCCCCCCTGACCCGCCTTCGGCGCGGTGAGTCGGGTCGCGTCATTTCGCGTCGTCTCGCTCTCTTTCTCTTCCCTTCTCTCTTTCTCTTTCGCTTTGCTCTTTGTCCCCTTCTTTCCTGACGCGCCGCCACCTCCTCTTTCTCCTCTACCTCTTCCTCGTCCTCCGCCGCGCGTTGTACGATTTCACCGATATGCGCGCGGCCAACGTTCACCGACGTTTCTCGCTTCTCCGAGAATCGCGGCCCGAGCGGAAGATTTTGGAATGCACGCGCGTACTCGTCACGCGTATTTTCGAATATACCGCTTGGCCTCTCGCGACAAGCGCGCGCGCGCGCGAGACCGCGTTATGAACGATCGCTCGAACTTCGATTTTCAATTCGAAGTCTGACGTCGAGAATGGGACGGATATATGGCGCGCGGTGTAGAATAAACACGACGAGTGTATGCGTGTGTACACACATACACACACATACACGTTCGCTCGCTCTCGCGCGTCGAAGCCTTGAAAGTTGCCGCCCGAAGTTGGTCGAGATAGACGGCGGAATGAGTCGTGTGAACACGAACCTTGCCGCTTTTTAAGCCCATGTCTTACCGCGACGATATTTTTAGCCTGTTCTCTCATTGCGTCCAATTACTCAGCCGCCACGTGCTTCCTCGCGCGGCGGGCGATCTTCTAATTGGTGTGGTAAAAAGGCAGCAAATTAGAAATGGGCTTTATACCCGGGACAGCGACGAGAGAAAGAGAGAGAGGTGGTATCGCGTAGCTGGACCCGCGTGAAGTTAGCGCGATCGTTAAACTTCGTTTCCAACGAAGTATATACACAGGAGGAATATGTATTACGGGCTGAGAGCTTACTTTGAACGCGGTGAAAAAGTGCGTACGCGCTCTGGCGTTAACGTGGCGAACAAAACGCCTTTCGGGATAGGAGAAACGATACTTTCCGTATCGCTTCTAAATACAAAAGTCTTCCTTAGGGGTCAATTATGAATCTTTTCTCATAGTAAACTTTTCTCATAGTAAACTCATGAAAAATGAAAGATTTAATCTTGAAAATCTATGGAGATGTTCACTTTTTACGACTTTATATTGGAGAAAACGACACATTGTTTTCAAGTACTACAAAATTACTCACAATTTCATACTAGGGAATAAAGTTACACGATTAATAAATAAGATCGAGTTTATATGAAAAGATTCGTGATTGATATCCGAACGTGCTCTGTTTGTTAATTAGATAACGCAATTTGCAAAATAGCGCGGTCGACGTGAACGAGAGATGACGAGTCCGCTGCCGAACAGGCGGTAAATCGTTCGCCTCGATAAACCGATTTACCCACGAGAATGGTTTATCTGCCGATTACGCGCCGCTCTCTGATCATTATTTCAGATCGCCGTTCGGAGGCGCGCCGCTCTGGCGGGACGACAGTCTCCTATCGATAAAGTCGATTTATCGCTGTCCACTTTTTATCATTATCTGAGACGCTGGAGGTTCTCACATTCGACTCGACTCGCGCCAACTCTCGCCAAATTTTCCACACTCCAGTTTGCCTTGGGAGAGCCGCGCTCTAAAAACAAACCGAAATCAAGAACCGAAGTCCTTTCCTTCGGCTGCACTTCCTGCACTCGTTTTCTGTATTTTTCTCATCATACTCGCCGACATACTCGCGCGTACTCGCTTCGTTTGTACGATACGACAGACGCGGAAGACGGCAGCCGCCGGGTAGGACTTATACCGTCGGCCGAGTCAGATACGCAAGGACGAGACGGGAAATGAAGAATCTACTAAACGAGCATCTAGCGTGTCTGGAGCGTCGCTGACTAGTGGACGGTAGGCACCGCGAAATTTCCAAAACGTCCCCGCGGGCGGCAGCTTACCACGGTAACATTACCTTGGTTGTATTACACGCCAGCCGGCAGCGCGCGTCCCCTCCTGTGATGCCGCGCGTCAGGGCCGATCCCCACCGCAGCGGAAACTTTTACGCGCCTCTCTCCCCGCGCGCTCATACGCGTGCACGCGCGCGCGCGCGCGCGCACACACTCCCGCCGCGTCACACTGCAAGAACCCGCGCGATCCTCTCTTTCCCGCCATGCCCCGACAACGCGGTGGCCCGACAAACGTCGGCGCTATTCATGCCGCGCATCTCCGCTCACGCAGTCGCGGCGTTGCCGCACTTCCTCCCGCTCACTAGCTAGCCTGCCTGCTTGCTTGCCTGCGCTCTCTCGCCGTTGTCGTAAACGGCAACCTGATTTCTTGTCCAACTCAGCCGGGAAGGACGCGCTGCAAAATGGTCCAAAGCGTCCAGCGGCGAGCTTACGACTCACCGCTGACACGATCGGCTCTTATGTGTCCGATCGGCGTTCATGTCCTCCAGCGTGTCTGACGCGCGTGTTCGTTCCTTTGATCATTGGAACGCTCCGTCAGATATCTAAATTTATGTATTCTCATTTCGCGCATGTATATCGAGCGATCTATCGAGTGATCCTCGCGCAATGGTTCGTTCGCGACCACGACGGCCAAGGATATAACGGAGCGGAATTTCAATTCGGAACAGCGACCTCGTTGGGACCGTGGCAACGGGCAGCGCGTATAAAAAACCATTGCGGTGAGAGAGTGAACAAGCGAACAGAGCCGAGTGAAGAGAGCATACGTTCCGTCGTTTCGTCCAGTTATCTCTATGCCGAGCGGGCAAACGAGCGAGGCACGTGTTTGAACTTGTTCGATCGTGTAGCGTCGACGACGACGACGACGTTGGTGAGACCTACCAGGCTCGTCTGTCATTCTCTCTTTCTCCCTCTTTCTTTTCCTCTCTCTCCTTCTCTCTCTCTCTCTCTCTCTCTCTCTCTCTCTCTTTCGCGGTTAATAAACGTGGCAACGTCGCATCGCGCCGTTCAAAATAGCTCTCACCAGCTGGCGACTTTCGCCCGACCTACGGACGGATTAAAGTCCGCGAAAATGTACGCGTTACTCTCGTGAGGGAGTGCGCGCCGATCAACGGACGGACTTCGGTCTTTCCGACGATCGCGGACGTCAGCGCGAACGATTTCTGTCCCCGTGGATATCCGTACCGTTTGAAAAATCGAACGGTCCTCCGCTGCGCCGTGGCTGACGATACGGTCGAAATGTGTCATCGATTGCATCATCCTCACAGAGAAAGATGGCCGCCTTCATCTGTGCGCGCGGCGAACAGTTATGCCCATGTTGCGCGATCGAGTCGGGGTCGTAGTCGAGAGCGAATGAAAAACACTTGTTGAGATTTCGAGTACTTTTAGGGCACAGAGTATTCTGAGCGAGTTGGAGATCATTAAAAGCGGCAAACCGATGCTCACTCCGTGGCTGAGTTTATTCCACTTCTTATGGCGAGCGATGCAAACGATACCAATAACGCCATCTATGTTTTATTGCCTAAATTATAAGGGAAAGGTTACAGGGGTGAAGCTAGAGTATAGCGCTTTATATTTATTTCCCAAATGTACTTTTTACACGTACTTCAAACTGTAGATTCCGGCATATCGTGATAAATTTCAGTTATCAGCTGTCACAGTCTCGACCGCTTCTTGTTTTATCAGCGCTCGACGTTGCGCCAGCAAGCTCTCTTGCAGCGACAAGGGAAAAAAAGCAGCAGACGATCGTGCCGTCTCGGTTTGTTCGTTTGTAAGTTACAACGGACATTTTCGATATGTTTAGTTCGATTGGCCAATCAAATTCGTCAATCTACGTGAGGCGCGTCAAATTCAAACAGTTCCCCTGATTATTTGAGACTCGCCCCGATATCTCGCTCTGAGCACAGATAGTAGTCGGAGGTTTCACGCGCGACCCCATCACCAAGTGATTCTCATTTCTCACAATCTTGCGATTTTCCACAGCCGTTCGTCGTGCTGTTGCCTTGGCACGGTATCGTATCCACGTTGCGAGTCAACGTCTGTGATATACGCGACGTATCATGTGTGTATCACGTTTGCGCGTGCGGCCATCGCGATTGCGTTGGCATCTTTTTATCGATTGTCCGTCGCGTGAGCGATACGTGACACACGCTGGCATCCGGAACGGGCATTCTCCGTTCGTTCTACTAGACCGTGCAAGTTCGTGCCTGTCGGATCACGTTAAAGTGCTGGCCTCTTCGCCGGTTTATGAGTCATGAAAAGCGGGTTGGTGACTTATGTTGGCAGGATTTCATGTCACCTGAGACTTCGCCAAGCGACATTCGCTCTTGAAATACGATTGTTTATGCTATTAATAGGGTAACTATGCCTCTTTCCTATATATAAGTGGGATATAGAGAGGAAATTGGAATATTAGCGGTTTCAAGACTGATTATGAAATTGACGAATTTAACTCGTCATTAAAAACGTGATTTGATGGATTTCATTCTTTTTTTCTTTTTTTGGTTGTATTTTTATAATTTCTCAAACTTTATAATATATATCTCTCATGATTTTGTGGGATATTAAGACTTAATAACAGCGAACAGAAAGAGATTCTGAAGATATTACAAAGAATTAAAGAGAACGAAATAGAATGCGTGGGATCTTTCAAGCTTTTCGAATGACGAATTAAGTTTTTTTGACCTTCCCCACATAGCACAGAAATTTCAAAAATCTTTCAGAAAAGTTTCAGAAACATTGAACCTTTCTGAGATCTCCCTGAAATCTTTCTGAAAGCTGCTTGAAATATCTGCTGTGTAGGTTTGTTCCTAGTCTAAATTTATTTTTCACAATAACGTTTTTGCCAGGACGTCATTTCACGCGCATTTTATGATTCTTGTGTTAATATTAAATTATTCTGGATATGCGGTTGTCAGTAAAGAGAAATACATTTTATTGTTAAGTAATTTATACAATAATAAATTGTGGTTACTTTACTACTAGTTTAAAAGAAAATTCACCCGTGTAGCAGAGTGGCGCAGTGGAAGCGTGCTGGGCCCATAACCCAGAGGTCCGTGGATCGAAACCACGTTCTGCTAAATTGTTTATTTTTGCTCTCCTATGATTTTTTTCTTAATAATTGTACAAATATTTTTCATTTAGTACTTCCCTATAAAATTTAAGACAGAGTATAGGTTTGACTGCATCTTTTTATCTTCTCAAGACAATCTCTTCTCTCGCAATTTTTACAGTGTGACAACGAAGTATAAAACATCAAAATTAAAAAATAAATTAATTAAAAAATTAAATTTTATATATAACTAATGTGTTTTTCTTCTGTAAATATAACATATTGACTAGCTTTTCTTAAAAAAAGAACAAAAAAATCCGCCCAACGTGGGGCTCGAACCCACGACCCTGAGATTAAGAGTCTCATGCTCTACCGACTGAGCTAGCCGGGCTACTTGCTGTTAGTTTGTTTTAACAGCTACGTAAGGAATTCTTTGACAGCTCTATAATCAATATTTACATTGTATCTGATATAATCATATTTAACTGAATATTATCGCGTGTAATTGCAGATGACGAAAAATAATTCACTTTATAGGGAAAATAAATATGTACTTGCTGCACAAAATAAATTTTTATTAAGATTTGTTACTTTAATAGCAAATAGCTTATTACAATTTTGACAATAAATATATATTTATTATGTACACAATTGTTTTCTTTCCCTATATGTAAATATATATTAAAATGAACACAAACAAGAATTGCTTTAGCGTCGCACTGACTCAGATCCATATGGCACTCAATTCTGTTATCGTCGTCGATGTACACTTTACAGTGCAAACTTTACACGCTCTCTAGTCCTGTTCTCCAGTCTTTTAAATTATAATCTCACGACGCATTGAACAATCATCGCGGCAACGCCCGCAAATAAAGCTTGTTGTCAGACGAACAGTATGTTACTGATAATCTAAGCAATCTAATAAGATCAACTATAGCGTCATATTCTTATTGATATGTTATCCGATACACGGTATTAAAACTATTCTAAAATGACTAAATTTAAATATATAGGCATTCGCGAATATATATATATATATATATATATATATATATATTCATTAGTTTAAGCGTTTTGACATATGAACACATTGAATGACAACATTGACAATACCGAATCTATCCGCGTGTTTCTCTCTTTTTTCTGCAAAGACACAGTTCTTCTCCTGAGATTCCGTTGTTTACTATCTTAACCCCGCGCCCATACTTCGATCGCATTAGTACGATATTCGCATCGCGCGATTAATTCGACTGGCGTCGTTAAAGCAGGAGACAATTAATGCATCCGCATTGCGACAAGCATCGCAAACGCTATGAAAAACGTCAAACATTTCGCCTGTTCGACTTGAGTGGCCGTGGAACAGCCGGGTGGACATTCCAACGGCTCGCTGGTGCGATTCTGGTACAGTAAATTCCTCATGATCTTCTTGCCCTCGCACGAGTTCTCCACCTTGACGAACTTGATCTTACGCATCTCGAGGAACTGCTCCAGATCCATCCGGCAGCGCCACTTGAGCGGGTTCCCGGCGAACTCGACGACGTGTAGATCCGGCATGTCGCTCAAGTCGCTCGTGAAGATGCACTGGAGATCGTTGCCTTCGAGATTCAGGTACACCAGCTTGGGCAGCTGACGGAAGGTACCCGGTGCGATGTATCGGATTGAGTTACCACGCAGATCCAGACGCTCCAGACGCTCTATGTTGAACCAGCCTTGCTCAATCGATGTCATCGGATTGTGCTGAATGGCGAGTCGCTCCAAGGAATCTACACCCCTGAAAGCGCCAGCTTCGATCGTCCTCAGACCGCAGTTTCTAATGACGAGTTCCTGCAGCTTCGGGAAATTGTAGAGAGACCCAGACGGGAGGCGCGGTAAATTGCCTTCGTGAAACTCGATGGCGACGACATCGCGAGGTATACTCTTTAGCAGCGACAGATTGCCGCCAGTACAACGATACCGAAGTCCCGTGGGGTCCTGGTGGACGGTGCAGGTACCTGTGATAGGTTCTTCGTGTAACGGTACCGAGGGTGGCTCGGTCGTAGTGCTCTTCGAGGTGGTCACCGTCGTGGGTGTCACGGGAACGCCTGTGACGTAGCAGTCGCTCATGTTGAGCAAAGACTCGCGGTCGTAGCGAATTCTACGAGCGTCCAAGAAGCTGGCCAGCTTAGTGCCGCATAGGCAACTCCAGGGGTTGCCGGAGACCCGTAGAGAGAGCAGATGCGGCATTTTGCGCGCCATGTGCTCCACGCCGATGCAGTTCATGTAGTTGTCGGAGACGTCCAAGCTGCGTAGACGTGGTAACACGTCGAACGCGTCGTTCGTGAAGCGGTAGATGTGGTTGCGCGACACATCCAACTGTTGCAGACTCGTTAGGCCTTCCAGAGCTTCGGACGTAATGGACTCTAGCTGGTTGCTGTGTAGCGACAAATACTCCAGGTTATAAAGGTCGGCGAAGGCGCGATACTCGATCTTCTCGATGCCACAGTCGCGCAGTTCTAGTCGGGATAGGTAGCCGTCGAAGCGGGCGAACGCTTGTGTCGGGATCGTCTTCAAGTTTGAGAGTATGATGCGAATGGTATGGGCGGAACGCGGTATGGTCTCTAGCTCCTTGAGCGAGGTGATGCCGCTGCAGGTGTACGCTTGTCGTGACTGCTCGGTTTTGTCGGGCATGCAAACACCCCTGTAACTCGGCGGACGTGGTCTCTCCGTGTGGACCTGAGTGGTTGGAGCGACAGTGGTCGGCTTTGTCACGGTGATGTTCCTTTCGAGTAGCGTTTCCTCGAAGGAGGTCCAACGCACTTGGCCAACACCCGTCGTTGTCATGTGATCGATCTGAGGTGAATTTAAACAATAATTTTATAAGTCGAGCAGAGGTCTAGTCGAGACATAGTTATAAATTCATTACATAATAGTTATAAATTTCAGTATTACATGTTATATAACGTGAAAGTTGCTGCAGTGTTGTGATTATATTGCAATTTTACTCTTTCTCAAAAATACAAGTAATAATATATACATATTAAATATATAACTTTATAGTTCATGGATGTTATAAGTATGTTGTAATGAGTGCTTTGCATTTAATAACACAAGTCGACATAAGTATCATTCTGTCTTTGTTCCATATTCAATGAGTAACTAAGATAGGATGATGCTTGTGTCAACTTGTGTTATTAAATGGAAAGCACCCATTATCATTTTCATAACAGCTACGAAAATGTGATCTAATATGTTGACAATATTGAGTATATATAAAATAATATATATATTACTAATATTTATTCAAGACATTTCATACAGTACAAATGTGCAAAATACATCTTAGAGACGTCTGATAGTAATTTTGGGAAGAGAAATTTTACAGCTTTAGGAGATAATTCAAAGTGTATCCCCAAAACATCACAGGTCACGTCCGAACAGGTTCGATCGCGTCTTCACGTCTCGTTTGGCGGTTAAACCACACTTATCAAATTGCCACTTACGTGCCAATGCTGCCCTCGATCGTCGCCGCCGGTCGACTCGCCGACCTCGTTCCCGTTCTCGTAACAGCGACCACCGCTAATCTCGAAGCCCACGTTGTGTTCCACCAGCACTTTCTGCAGATTCCTACGGCACTCGCAGTTCCACGGATTACCGACAGCGTCGAGTCGCTCGAGTCGTCTCAGATGCGTCAGCTCCTCGGGCGACAGGCACTGCAGTCGGTTGTATCGCATGTCCAGATGGCGCAGGCTGTCGGCCAACGGGCGCAGCGCGCCCGGCTCGACGCGCTCGATGGAGTTGCGCGCGAGCACCAACTGTTGCAGCGCCACGAGATCGCCGAACCAATGGGCGGCCACCGCGGGCAGACGGTTGCCAATGAGCACGAGGCGCTGCAGCTGATGCAAACCGGCGAACGCATCGGGCTCGATAGCGTCGATCGAGCAATCGCGCAGCTCGAGGATGCGCAGGCTGTTGCCGAAGCGGAAGAACGCGTACGCGGGCAGACGATCAATCCGCAGTCCCGAGATCTCGATCCACGTACTCTTGTCCGGCAAACGGTCCAGCGACGTCAGCGCGCTCGTCTGGAAGTGGTTGCTGTGGCGCGGCTCCTGAAACAGAGATTCCAGGAAAGAGATTCGGGAGATGCCAGCGCGCATCGCAAGCAACGCGTTAGCGTCGCAAGTTCGCCTTTTCGCGTGGGATCACGCCGACGGTTCGTCTCATTGTTTTCTCTCCTTTCTCTTCCGTTTACGCGATAGTTTCGTTAACTCGTCAGATCAATTATTGTCGAGATTAAAGATCTGGAACTTGGCTAGAATAAAGCGAGCCAAGATCGAGATTAGTGAAGGATTGTAGGTCAGCATTCATATAATCAATTTTTTTATATTTATGGGTAGCGATAATGAATCTTTGCGAACTCGTCATTGTTTCCTCTCCTTTCTCTTTCATTACACGACAGTTTCCTTGGATCAACTCGTCGGATCAGTTATTGTCGAGATTGAAAATCTGGAACTTGGCTAGAATAAAGCGAGCAAATTGAGATTAGTGGAGGATTGTAGGTTAGCATTCATATAATCAATTTTTTTATATTTACGATAGCGATAATGAATCTTTTTGCGAACTTGTCATTGTTTTCTCTGCTTTCTCTTCCGTTTACGCGACAGTTTTGTTAACTCATCGGAATAGCTATTGTCAAGATTGGAACTTGTCTAATCAGAATAAAGCGAGCCAAGATGCGATTAGTTGATGCGTGAAATTGTAGGTTAGCGTTTATAATCAATTGCATATTTACGGACAGTGATAAATAGATCTTTTTCTAGAGTGTGAAAAGTAAACATTTTCGAATGCCTAAAATTTCAAATTTCAAATCAGGAAACTCACTTTTTACGAAACTACACTCAAGAGGGAAGGATTTATAATCGACCTCTAGTGTCCGTTTCTATCAACGTCAATTAAACTTGCTGTTAAGATATATGGGAATTTAAAAGAAAGCGAAAATAAGGTGATATATTTGAGTAATATTCGACTTTCGGTCAATTCAACCGAAGCTCAATAAAAGTGATCTTAAAAGGAATAGAAAAAGCCCTAGGGCTGATTCAACCTCTTGGTGAACTAGCAGTTATATGCCTGTCTTTGTGTAATTGAAAGGGAAAACAAAGACATCCCAAGTAGCACAGAGAATTCGAAAAGAATTTAGTCGTATGTCCCAATTCTTCATTTCATTTTTTGATGCAAAAAGAATTCTTTTCACTAAATTGAACTTTGAAGAATTCTTTTTGCACTTAAAAATAAACTCAGAATTGGTGACATACGACTGTCCACATAATATTACGTAATATTACATAATATCGCAGTAATATTTCCGTAATATTGCAATATCGCAGAAATATTACGGAAATATTATCCCACACAGCAGGAATGACCCAAATACATCATAGGGATATCTTGAAGATATCACAAATATATCCTAAATATATCTTTAGGATATCTCTATATATATTGGACACCTCTTTAGAGTATCCCTGATAAATTTTGGACACCTCTGCTGCGTTAGATATATATTACGTGCTATGTGGATGAATTCTTTTTCAATTCTCTGTGTTATCTGGAAAATGATTTAACTGTTGTCTTACCGAGAGATTGAAAAAACCGAGCGCTAATCTGACACAGGCTCCGTGCTTTTGTTTACGTCTCTCGTCCGCCTGATTGACTGTACGCTGGGCGGTGCAGCCGCCGAGCGGGTATAATCACAGGACAGCGGAGAGATCGTGCAGCAACTTCAGGGCGCGCGATGTTTTCAAACATGACAGACGCGTGACGGTTAACGGTTCACGGTTGCGACATCTGTGGCGCTCGCTCGGCCGCCGCGTATCGGTTCGATTGCATATCGCGCGCGATTCCGTCAGTGCGCGACGGTGAGAGAGCCAATCGGGCTGATAGTTCGGCGGGTCACGTGACTCGCGGCGCACGCAAGCTCGTATTCGGATAGTGATCAACGGTTCGTGGTGCGCGCGATCGCGATGTCGTTACGTGGACGATTAAAAGGAGCCGACGCGTGTTGCCTGCCGTAATACTGACCGATCCGCCGCGTCCTGTGGCCGTTTCCGCATCGTGCACGTTACTGCGTGCGCCTATCACGGGCGCGGGATTCTCTCGCGGGGCGCACGACGAGAAGTGGTGGCTAGTCGGCTCGATTTTCAAGTGGCTGACGAGAAAACGAATCGAGGAAGCCGCGTCGTCACGGTGACAATCGCCTGGCGAACGATCGTCGCGTATGGCGTACGCGAGATCTTTATCGTGGAAGTGATCGCGGCGACAGCGTGTGTGTTCGCGAGTGACAATAAACGTGTGCCAATTGGTCGTCGGCGTCGGTTTATATATGTCGCGCGAAATCGTCGACGACCGTAAGAGGAGCTCGCGTGTGACCTTTCAAACACGGGAGAAGCCGCCGAGGAAGGACAATGACGCCCGACGAGGATATCCGAGAATTCACCGTGGAGATGGCGACAACGCAATGGTGTCGTCTGATAGGGTGAGTCGATTGAATTGTGTTAATCTGACATCCCTCTCTCTCTCTCTCTCTCTCTCTCTCTCTCTCTCTCTCTCTCTCTCTCTTCCTCTCTCGTTTACTGCGCATCGCGCGACATAAATTTCTTTACGCGACTGCGAGACAAAGTTTACGGGAATAGCGCATAATCTTGTGCGTGAACCGGTCGAAAAAAATGGCTGATTGGAATGCGAAAGAAATAAAAATCGACGCGGCGTGTACGGTTAATTTTTGCATCACACACACACACACACACGGTGGTTGGATAAAATATAATCTTGATGTGGATTCAAGTTGATATATACTAAGGAACGATATACACTGAAGAAAAATACTTAGAAATTAGTAAATATTTCATGAGTACATTAATAGAGCATATTTACTTGTATTAATATAAAATGATTAAAAAAGATGATATACATTTTCCTAAAACTTTAAACCTTACTCTTTTTCATGAAAAAGTAATTTATTTTGTTCAAATAAAAGAATTTAGATTTAAGTAAATATGTTAGTACCTCCACCAAATATTTACTAATTTCTCGATATTTTTTCTCAGTATAAATATGATATTGTGACGTTTCTCATTCTTCGTTGTTGACAAAGTATTCATCATAGCTTTCGCATTTTGATATTTGTATTAACACGCGCGTACGAAGTTCGTAATGTATATTAGAAGTTGAAGTATAACGATATAACGGTATTGCGCGATGATTAGATGCGCAACTGTGTCTTTAATCGACAATTAGTCAGATCTTTGCGTTAAATTTCGATTTTCTTTCGTGGCACGCGAAAAATGGTCCTTAATATGGAAAATCGAGGATCAGAGGAAAATGTCTAGCAGTGCTGTCAGTTTCTCGGGTCTTTCAGATATTATTTCAGATTGGGTACTCTCAAGGGTTTTACCCGAAAACCCGCGGGTGCCCGTATCTTTCGGATATTATTTGAACACATTAACTTATTTTCGTTTTCTTTTAAACCTCCACATACCATAATATACCCGACAGTATCTGTGCGAGTTCAATTGACGTTGGTAGAAACGGGTCTCTTTGAAAAAAGAGGTTCTTTAGATAAACGATAAGACAATCGCGGCAATAAAGACCGCGATACATTGTGCGATTATCACGTATGCAATCAGAAGTATCTCCGTCTCATTCCACGCGATGACCACGGTTCGCGGTGCTAAGACATCGCGATATCGCGGAGGAAAATAAGACAGCACGATTCGCGACATACTGCCTTATCATCGGGACAGTCGAGTGCTCGACAGATCCGCAAGTTGTTTTCTGAGATATCGCGTGCGTCGTGACGCGCGACGTAGAAGACGTTAAATCGATAAAATTTGATAACTCACTTCGTAACCTCCGGTCTGCTCGACGGTCACTATCGGAATTAAGATCGGGATATCGATCTGCGTCATACACTGCAGACTCCGATGGACCCCCGGCGGGAGCTTGCACCGTTCCTCCTGAACGATCGATCTCTCGCGGAAGAAGCGATCCAGTCTCATACGACACTCGCACCACCACGGGTTGCCGTCTATACGCACGGCCCTGAGCATCCTCATATGCGACAGTTCCTCCACCGGCAGACAATCGAGGTCATTATCGCGCAAGCCTAGAGTCTCGACTCGCGGTAGCATGCGAAAAACGTCGGGCTCGACGTGCACCAGGCCGCATCTGGAACAAATGAGTGTGTCTCGTCCTTGATAGATTGATGTGTGTGGACCTTTCAGTGACTTTATGAGCCGATTTTTCCGACTTCTTGGTAAGCCAATAGTTAAATTGTGCGTCTGTCTTCGTCTCATTTGAAGGAAAAACAGAGACAGACGTATGATTTAACTGTTAGTTGACTCATCAAAAGGTTGGAGAAATCAGTCCTAAATATATTAAATCGTTTAGTAAGGTTGAATACCTTATGACTGATCAGGTTGCACTCATACCTATCATATAGAATAATGAAGTAGAAATACGAAAAGAAATGATCAAAATTTGTCCCAAACAATGTGTTATATTGGACATAATATGGAAAACTGAGTGTAACTTTTAGTAAATTTGCTGCCACATCAATACAACAAAAGTTTTACGTTATTGCATGATGTAAATTCAATAATTAATTCAATATAGTATATTTATTTCATAAATATAATTGAAAGAATTGTCAAGTTTCCATCATCGACTGTCTCACGTCGTGATAATTATGAAAATCTATCTGGAATGTGTCGTGCGTATTTTCGTATTGTAGAATCACAGAGAATGTCAAGATCCAAATTGATAGAGTCGCCGAAGAACACGTAAGGATATCGGTATAAGAGATCAATTTATGAGCCTTGACGCAACTCTCTAAATTTCTTTGGGCGAAATCGCACTCGAGAGTAAGATTTCACCTGTGAAAATTCACACGAAGCAGAAAGCGAGAATACCACCACTTGAAATTGCAAGAATAAAGCTGATATATGTTGTGTAGCAACCTTAATTATATTAAATTACGAAATTACCTTAATTATGTTAAATTACGAGCAACGCTGAGTTGCTCATGACTGATCAGATTTCACTCATATTTATTCCATGGAATAATGAAATAGCAATAGAAAAAAAATAACCAAAATTAGACCCCAAACAATATTTCTTATTAAACATAATATGGAAATCTGAGTGTGTGTAATTCTTAGTAAATTTATTACCGCATCAATACAACGAGAGAATTTACATGATTGCACAGTTTAATAATTAATGCAGTACAAAGTATGTATATTCATTTCATAAATGTAATTGAAAGAATTGTCGAGTTTCCAATCATCGATTGTTTCATGTTGTGATAATCATGGAAATTCATCCCTCACAAATCAACTAATAAACTTGCTGCTAAGTTTAGGGAGAAGAGAGAAGGTGGGAATATGAAGCAGGATGGTAAAATACGAGACAAGGCAAATTTCTCAAACAAATGCTGCGATTCTGTCTATTTGGATAGCTTTGTTGGATAGCTTTGTTTAAATCGTGAGGGACGATAATACATACCTGTCTAGAATCAATTTTCTGAGATTCGGCAGATGTCGGAACCACGCGGTCCTGGCCACGTGGATCCGCGTGCCGTGGAATATCAGCCAGTCCAACCGGTGCAAGTTTCGAAACGCGTCAGGTTCGATCGCGTTCACGTGGCAATTGTAGAAGGACAAGCGGCGCAGATTTCGGAATCGTTGGAACGCGTCGTCCGGGATCTTGTCGAAACGCGACACCGAGAACTCGATCCACTCGGTCTCGCTGGAGAGCTCGTTGAGGTCGCTCAGGTCGCCGTGGATGCACGCGTAGGCGATCGACCGCTCGTTGTCGACGATCGGTGCTAAGCTGCATTTGCCGTGCACTCGGCCAATTAGGCCGACCAACGCCCAAAGCAGCAATATCGAATTGACCATCCTTCCTCGTGATCGCGAGTAGTGGTGGGTCGCCTGCAGAAACATTCTGATTTAATGGGATATATCGATATCGCGAGATTGTATATGTAAAGAGACACGATTATATCTGGGTTAACACATAAATCAAGGAATTTAAGTTTTATGCTCGACACGGAGAAAATACCGCAGTAGAAATCACATTAACATTATATTTCTGTTTACACAGTGTTTTTTTTTTCGTAAAGCTGGACTTAAATTCTGAAATTCTGTACGGAGATTGTGAAAATTTTGTTGCAATTTTTACTACAATATCTTCTCCCTGCGAGGATGAAAAAAATTCTGGCGAAGAAGGCATCTTCCCTTACGTCTAATAACGCTTTCACTACACTTTTTCCTAATAGTGAGAGTAGTGTTACTTTATATTAAGTATAAACACGGAGAGAGAGCGCCTTTTTCGCCGGGGTGGAGAGTCCTCGAGAAAAATAATGTTGAAACGCGTTCGTGCGCGCTGCTCTTCGTTACGTTAGCGGCTCGTTAGCACGTTGAATGCCGTAACGTCACGATACTACCGCATATCTCGTTAAGTTACGCGGGGCGCAATTACACATACAGCATATGACGCACGTGTGGTGTAATTAATTACATCAGAAAAATTGCACGTACGGTCGATAGGTAGCCGGCGAAACGGAGCTGAAAGATCGACGCATCTCTCGACTCGCATTTATTTACTATCGTATCCGCAATAATTGAATGCGCCGGTCAAGTCAAGCCTGTGTGATCGGCAGAGATCGGCGCGAGCGAGTCAACGTGTTAACGGTTCGCAAAGCGCAGGGATGTGCGATTTATGAAAATGTGCATCACGATGCGATCCTTTTTAAAGTCTAATCTATAATGTGCTCTTTATTTCGTTTCTTATTCTGTCTTTTTTTAGTTTAAAGCCTGATAACAATGTGTAATTTGCTTCTTGTTTCTTTTTTTATCTCTTTGCGACTCACACCTTAAGTTTTAAGCCAAGAACAGAAGACAAGAAACAGAACGCAAAGAGCATATTGTAGATCAGCCTTTAAGCTTAATCTACAATATGCTCTTTGCGTTCTGTTTCTTGTCTTTTGTCTTTTTCTGGCTTAAAGCCTGATCTACAATATGCTTTTTATATTCTGTTTCTTGTCTTCTGTCTTTTTCTGGCTTAAAGCTTAAGGTTTGAGTCAGAAAGAGATAAAGAGAAAGAAGCAGGAAGCAAGGAGCATATTGTAGATCAGGCTCTAAGCCAAAAAAAGACAGAAGACAAGAAACAGAACGCAAAGAGAGCGTACTGTAGATCGAGCTTGGGAGTCGCAATGCGACATGTCGCATCGCAACTTTGTATGACTTTAAATCGCGCGCAATTTTATATCGCCAATCCGATTTTTAATCATAAGGAAAAATAGATTCCACAAAATGCACGTTGATTTAAATGTGAAAATTTGATCTAAAACGTTTCAAAGAGGTGCTGCTCAAATTACTGTTTATTAAGGATAAACAAATTTGAAGTCAGAGGCAATTCTCCGGTCCCTCTGCGCGTTCGCGTCGCCTCGGAGTCTCAAAACACTCACCGTGGGCGCACGTACGTCGTCGTAAATAACGTCGGCGCGTTCACTCGACGGGCGCTGCGACACGTCGCGCGGCACTGACGCTCGCATCTGTCAAAAAGAGCCGAAGAGCTCCGGCGCGACTCGTGCCGCGCTCAGTCCGCCGCCGCCGCCGCCGCCCACGAGCTGCCTCCGTTTCTGCCAAGAAGAGACGTTGATTTTCCGCGAGGTCTCCCCCTGCCCTCCCTCGCCGCGACAGCGATCCGCCGAAGTGGCCGTGCGCGCGGCCGCTCCTTTAATGGCTCCTATATTTTTCCGATCGCGCGACTTCGACCTCGCGTCGTCGATTGCATTTTCAGCAACCTCCTCGTAATTGCTCCAGTGGAAGTTTCCGACGGTGGTGGTGGTGGTGGTGGTGGAACGTGACTTCCGAGCGGCGACAATTATCGCGGGGAACCCGCGGCAGTGCGCGGTGAAAAGATTTCAATTCGGGCGACTGAATGGGAACCAAACGAAAGACTTAGGCCAAGTTCCACAACATTCGTTTAATTTCAACTAATTTCAACCGGTTCAGTCCCAATAGTGATTGGTTAATTCTGACTAACTCTTCTTAATATCAAATGCGATTGGTCAGATCCAATGGAATAACTAGCCAATTAAGTTAATTGGAAGTTGTGGAACTTGGGTCTTACTGACGAGAAATAAGAGGTTTGCACTTTTGACAATTTTGCATCTAATACCCGCTGCACACTAGACGCGATGAGCGAAATCCAATGAGAACTTTTCTTCTAGAGAAAGATCCAACAAATGTTTGGTAAGCGTTAAAAGTGCCAAAAGTGTAAAAGTGTCAAAAGTGCAAGCAACACGAACAAATCTATCGTCTGCGCTACTGTGACTGAAAACATTCGTCTGAAAGTTCAGCCGCGCGTTAAAAGTCGCTTGGGATCACTGAGAGCAATCGGTTTCAGCAGAAACCTCCTATAGAGAATCTTTCTGTTCCCTCACAACCGAACTTTTCATTCGATGTAACGGAAAGTTCAGTTGCACTCTAACGGAATGATTTTTTCCGTGTACCCGTGACGAATGCCTCGCAATGCGCGCGCAACGCTCCGGCCTGATGATTTTCGTATTCCAGCGAAAAAGACGAAAATGCTTGAGCGCGGGGAGACGCGGGGAGAACGCGGTTGAGCAATCTGCGCGTTGGCGCGAACACACAGATGACACGCGGCAAGAAACGCTCTAACGGCGCACTTCGCGCTCACGTGGAAAGACGCGGTCGTGTTCGATTTTCCGCGGACGATTTCCGGAAGTCGAGTCGTCCGATATTCGCGGCGGGATAGCGCGCGACGGCGTGAAAATCGTCGGAGACACGCGCGCGCTGACGTTCGGTCGCGGATGGTGGTGGTATCGGTTGCACACGTCGTCGCGTCGATAGGTCGAAACGACTGAGCTCGCGAATCGGCCGTTTCCACGTTATATAAGCTCGTAAGGCCAAGGTCGCCCTTGTTCCCTGCGCCGGTAGTGTGGATGCACACCGATTTCTGCCTGCATACGAGTACCTATCTTTAGCGCGGCGCGCTCTAGTTTGGCAGAAAACTAGATGCGCGATGCAGTTGCGTGTGTATGTGTGTGTGTGTGTGTGCGTTTGTGTATGATGTGCATTCAAAAAAAACGGGTGCGCAGTCATAGCGAAAATCTAGATGCGAGAAATCTGCTGAGATGGATAAATTCCCGGCAAACATTGCGATATCGCGTATGTTTCGTATTTAATCGGTATAGATGAGTATGAAGAATTTCTATCTGAAATCTGTATTCGTGAAATGTAGCGAGAAAGAGTCTCTCCGTGGCGTCCATCCAGATTAAAACGAGTCACAGTTCTTATGCAAATTGACTGATGCAGTAGATAAAAAAAGAAAAACTAGAGACAAACAAATGTACGATCCTCACATCCACATAAATCTCTTGCAGAAACGTTGCTAGAACGCTACTGCTGCAAATTCTACGCACCAGAGGCGATTTTCTAGCAGAAAAATAGCGATACATTTTAACTGATGCATTTAGAATTCTACGACCAGCAAGATTGTTTTGAGCATTGTTTTGAGCGTATGTAATATTATTATAATGTGATTTTCGCAACAAGCGCGCGATTTTTGCTCGCGAGCTCCGTGACCGTTGGAAAAGCGTGAGAGAATGTCATGATCGCGCGCGCGCCCCTTCTGCTCTTTAAATCTCTTCGAGGGATTTTACTCGAAAAGCAGAGTGACAGTCGAATCGTACGAAAGTCGAGTGGGATTTTTCACTCATATGGAGCAAATTCTTTCACTTGGATTACTTGTAGTAAAAATATTTTCCTTCGAAATTTAAAACTGATTCTGATGTACTTCTACACGGATATAGTAAAAATGTAATAAAGATAATAATAAGATTTTGTTACTTGGGACTATACGCGGAAATTATGACCGAAATTATCATACAAATATTATCATATATTTCGAAATGTTATGCACGTCTGACTTTTTACTACAAATTTATTGCATTTCCTTTAATGTTTTTTTTTTATATCGTGTATTCAGTAGATCGTCAAGTTATATAAATATTACAATGTCAAACTAGCTTCGTAAAAAAAGAACATTGCAAAATAAAATACAATCTCAATATAAATTCTTGCATAAAAGCAAACTTACAAACACCAATTTGCTCGTGTGAATAAAAATTCCGCTCAGAATTTGATTTTCAACACTCACTCCGCCGTCTCCACTGCCGTTTCGAGTGAACTTTCAGTCGTCGTCTCGAGGGAGACTTCGCTCCGAGGTGAACGCGATAAAAATGTGTGATTTTTACGAGGTCGAGCCTCGCGATCGAACTCCGTCGCTCCGCACCTTCGCACTTTTTCTCTTCTACCCCGCGGGAGAACGTCGCTCGCGCCCCTTCGCGCCACTTACGTGGTGCCCCACCCTGCGTGGCACCGATGTGTGGTGGTCGGCCGGTCGGTCGGTCCACACCTGCGACCCACTACCGTGTCCCGCGAAAATGGCAGCGAGTCCTCCTCGGGCCCGTCAAGGTCTCCTCGCGGCGCACTCATTGCCGACGACGACGCGACGACGGTGCTCTTGGCGTCTCCGTCTTTGTCTATCCCTCGCAGTCCTCTTTGCACTACGTAGCAGTTTACGACGAGGCACGCATACACGGTGCACACGTGCCGCGTTACCAAGTACGCACACTCCGCTCCTCGAAACGCTCCGTTTGTGCCCCCCTCGACGTCTCCCTTCTTCTCCTTCTCCTCCTCCTTCTCCTCCTTCTCCTGCTTCTCCTGCTCTCCTCTCCTCCTCCACCGTGTCCTCTTCCGCGTACGTCACGTCGCGCTGTCTAATTTCTGCGCAAATGCTCGGCTTTGGCCGAAATATAAATACAGTCGGACGCATCTCTTCCGCGAATCTGACCAAGTGCAGTGTGCTTTCCCAGAGTCTTTCTCTCTCGGATCGAAACGGCGATGTTTCTCGATGGAAGAATCGATGAATTCGAGGGGTGTCGCGACCGCGTAAGTCGATGGAGAGATCGGCCGTCTCGCGATCTCGAAGTCGATCGTGGTTAACGGTGAGCGACGTTGATGAAACCCGCCTACACCATAGACGAATTATCTGCTCTTGCCGACAGGAAGAGCAGATCGATTATTTCGTCGTGTGTGTGCGCTTGGCTTCTGTACGGGCGTATCGCGCGTTAGAAAGCACGTTAGAGTATTAATAGACTCGTAAAGCGTACATGGTCGCGCTCGTAAGAAGCTTGTAATTACGATGAGACGACAATATATGGCACTATGTGTCAGCCGAACGGACGGATGGACGGACAGCTCGCGCTACTTGTGTATCGCGATACGCGGTTAATGCATTTCGTTATGCAATGTCACGGTCTAGTCCAGAAATGCGCATTACGTCATGCAGCCCGCCGGTGGTGGTCCGATGTCGTGCGCTTTGGGAAGGCTCAATCGCGAATATCGCATCGATGCTTCCCACACACGCATGCGCGTTTCTCTCCAATTGAACCATTTTTTTTTTATTTGTATGCAACCGTGCTATTTTCATTTCTTCCATTTATCATTCGCGTGACATTTATTATTCTTGTCTATTTTTTTTATTTACTTAACTTTATCATTCTTGTTTATTTCTTATTGCTGTGACACTTTTGCATTGTATGTACGCACCTATTACTTCAGCTACGTAGTCAGGAAGGCACTTGGTTTACAAACAAACTCCTTATTCGCTCACCTTTCCAACTGTCACTCCCTATCGCTTTTACACAACTAATATTATCTTATCTTAATGTTACAAACTTTATTCAAACTCCGTCTTATTGCAACATAAAATTTCTTCTTAATTCTGCCTAATTTATTCCTAGCAGGTTGGTGCTCGAGACATTGACATTCGTTGCGTATAATACTTCTATCGAAAATACGTCGCCGAGTTTGCCTGGGATTTCTGGTAAACAAATTAATCGATCGTCGCGATGGCGCTTTTAATCTTGTCTGTCGCGTATCACACATGAGCGAACACATGTTACGCTGAATAATGCGACGCGTTTGATCGAGCGGAAGAGTAAAAATGGGAAATCAGCCACGAACCAACTGATGTCGCATCGCAAGGTCCTCTCGCGTCCGCGAAGCTCCTCCGTTCCAGGCGAGGCTCGACAAGCGCGCGCTCGGACGACCCGGAGCAGACTCTTCCGGAACTGGAACGGAACTTGCGTGCGCCGTCTAATTGGTGGAACGAACGCGTCCGATGTTTAAAGAAGCTAGGAATCGCGCGAGCGCAAACTTGGACGCCGTCACGGCGTCTCCTCTCGTCTCCCCGTCCAGCCGTCTATCCATTAATCCATCTATCCATCCACCCATCCATCCGTCTACCTTGCCCATCCAAGCCGATGCGTCGTCGTCATCGGCCGGCAGTCTCGCGCGGGCTGTCGTTCGCGACGCATGCGGTTCCGCGTTTGTTCGCTCTCTCCCGTACGTTCTTGTGTTTCACGGGGGGTTTCCTCCTCCGTTTTCATTCTTCGTTCCACTCAATGGACATTACGCGATTCCACGATCACGTCACCTTCGAGGTATCGCTAGCTTCACCTTCGGGGAGCTGCTGGCTGAGTACACACACATTGCCTGTTGCCCACGAAGTCGATGGGCTGTAACGATCGATCGGGCCGGTGCGATCGCTGGAGAACGTACTCCGCGTGTTTTTCCATTTGTCAGTAACGTCAACGAGTCACGAGTGTATCGGGGTGTTGTCGTCCATCTCGCGGGATTTTGATTGAAGCGCGCGGAACGTGGACGCTATGAATTGTCGAGTGATTTCCCGGGCGTTTTCGTGCCACGAGCGATTCTCGCGCGTAGACATTTACCGTGGATTACGATAGGAAGCGAGGAAGGAAGGAAGGAAGAATCTGTCGTCGCGAATACTCGACGACACGAGGATCCCGATCGAGGGCGACCGGAAAGAGCGACAACGCGCGGAAAAATGGATTCTCACGGCGGTAGCGCGAGGTTACCCCCACGTCGTGATCCGCGACTAGATTTACGTGGGACGCCACGAGCCATAATCACGGCAGGTGGGTAGAGCCGAACAGGTATTTGGAGCGCGACAGACAGACAGAGCGGCAGGCAAGCATGCGAGTTCTCTCCGATGCTCTCGTGTAAAAACGCGAGCGAGCTAACTGGCGAGACCCGCCGCGGATTCGTACGACGAGTATGTCGAGCGAATGAAATTAGCGGCGATTAGGTCAGAAGGTCACCCACTTAGCGTAGACCGAAGTCACGCGGCGAGCGGGTCGTCAAAAGTTGCGTCGCGGTGCACGCTCGCCAACTGAGAAGAAAGTGCTCGATTACTGTGACTATAATATAATTGCACTGTGAGATCGTTATAGTCGGGGAACTCTTGTACGCGGAAAGGAATTTCAATTGAGGCAATTGAATGGGGAACCAGACGAAAAACTCACTGAAATAGTGTCTCCGTTACGCAGAAAGGAGAATATTCTTATTTGCAGGATATCTTTATTGTTGTCATTTTTTAAATAAGATTAACGTTAAAGTGAAATTATATGGCGTTGAACGAAGATAAATTGATCTTCAATCAAGACGAGTGTAGTCAATTAATCATTTTCTCATAATAATTAACAATATTGATATTCTTGCTTTTTCGTTCAACGCCATATAATCTCATTTTAATATTAATCTTATTTTTAAAATGTCAACAATAAAGATATTCTCCAAACAAGAATATTCTTTTTTTCTCTGTACTGTGACTGGGAACATTCGTCTGAACATTTAGCTGTAGGAAAACTCGGTTGAGACAACTGAGGGCGCAATTAGAATTAACTAGCTACGTAGAAACTTTCTACAGGAATCTTCCTGCTCTTACATCCAAGTTTTTTAATCGATCCCCAGATAACAGAAGATTCACGATAACGAGATCTACGATAATGTTTTCGCGCGTGCGATTTCCAATGGCGGTCACTTCGTAAGATATAAGCAACACACTTATGAAATGACAAGGTAACGAATTATTGCAGAATGTCGATTTATTCTTCGGTTACAAGAAATCCTAAAGTAATTTTTTTATTATAAAATTTTCCCGCCGTACACATGATCACTACGTAGTAAGCGATCAGGATGAATATATCGAAGAGGACAAAAGGCGGCGGCTTCTCGTGACGTTCGTTAACGATGATTAAACGACGCGTTATGGGTCATCTCGCCGATCTGGAAACGCACACGCCCGACGATGACGGAGGCGTCGCGTTTAGAGCAATCTACCGTTTTGATGGAATGCGGGTATAATTCGGAGAAGAAAGTGTCGGGGGAGGGCAGTAGGTTCGCGGAAGAATCTCCAGACTTTTCGTATATACTCGTGAAATGTCGCAAACGATCGTACATCGTTGTAGAACACGCCACGAACCGCTTCTCTTGCGTGCAAACGAAAATGAAAAACCGCCTTTTCCTCTCCCTTTGATGAATCTGACCCTCCCTTTTTCAAATGGCGTTTTGACTAAATATATACATACTATTTAAATATATAATTTAATAAATTTCTCTTGATTGAACAGAAGTTAGAATATTGTAGGAAACATATATAGGCGAAGTATATAAACAAATATAAAGAAGTGACATACACTGACTATGTCCGATTCTTTAGTGCATACTTTTCGTGGGCATTTTACATAAACAAAATTCAGGGAGTTAGAGCAATGTAGCGATATAGTGATAGAAGTTTGTGGTGTAATGACACGACGAAAGCCCGAGTGATGGGAGCGATGGGAGGAAGGGGTCGTGTTCCAAGAGTGCGAGAGAGAAAAAAAGAGAGAGGAGAAAGAGAGAGAGAGAGAGAGAGAGAGAGAGAGAGAGAGAGAGAAAGAGAGAGGTCACGAAATAAGACCGAATGGAACGGTGGCGGATTGGAATGGTATAGCGTGGCATGGTGTGGCTGGCATGGCATGGGACGCGATGGTCAGTTCGCATCGAACTGTCGAATCGAACGCGTCTTGGCGCGCTTCTCTCGTCATCTCGCGCGGCCTCCCGCCGATCCTCGGTCTTCGATTACGTTCTTGCCGCTCCGAACAGGACGCACTGGCAGCAGGCGAAAATTGGATACCTATGTGCAGGTGCGCTCTTCGTGGCTCACGTCGATTCGCGCCCGCGCGTGTGACACGCACGCCGACGACACGCGACATGATGAGCGGCAACTTGAACAAATCTCTCAGGAATTGCGACCGATTTTCGTTCTCTCTTAGTAGAGGTCTTTTCGAGATAATTGTAAAAGGTTTGGTGTACATGTGTGTGTGTGTGTGTGTGTGTGCGCGCGCGCGTCTGTGACGGTAAAGAGGCGAGATCGTGTTGACACCGACGGCGCCGACATTAAGGAGATTAGAGGGTCAGATTGCCTGAAAATCGTGCTTGCTTTTCACAATTTTTTGTGACGAACTGAATGAATATGCGAAAGTGGTATTTTGACGTGTATTTATACAACATATAAAGAGAAGAAAGATATAATTTTGATGAAGAAATACTCAATATAAGTGTATGATACATGCAAAATATATTTCGGTTTTTTTTTTCAGGTCGTCATTTTGCAGTAATATCTTGACTCTTGGTGGTTCAATTAAGCTGAATTTTAGGTAGAAAATTTCCGTAAGCTTGTCATTATCGGGTGAACTGCTGATAAACTCGTGAAAATATTTAATTTTGAAATATTAATTTTTTCACTATAAAAGAACTGAAAATTTTAATAATATTCCATTAAGATATTTGCAATTTTGTTAACTTTTATTTAATTTCTATTATAGTGGGTTCACCCGATAACGACACGCTTATGGAAATTTTCTACCTAAAATTCAGCTTAATTGAACCACCGAGAGTCAAGATATTATTGCAAAATAACGACCGTGAAAAGAAAAACGAAATATATTTGAACTGCATGTACCATATACTTATATTGAATACTTGATCATCAAAATTATATTTTTCTTCTCTTTATATGTTCTATAAATACACGTCAGAATAACACTTTCGCATATTCATTCAGTTCGGCATAAAAAATTGTGAAAAAACAAGTACAATTTTCAGGCAATCTGCACTGAAGGAAAAATTACCTTAAAATCAACAAATATTTCTTTGATGAGTGCCACTAACATATTTATTTAAATCTAAATTCTCTTTATTCGAACCAAATATTGTTTACTTAAATCAGGTAAACAATATTTGATTTAAATAAAGAGAATTTAGATTTAAGTAAATATATTAATGGCACCCATAAAAAATATTTGTCGATCTTAAGATAATTTTTTCCTCAATGTGACCCTCCAGTCCTCTTAATTGGACCGCGATTGCCGTGGTGGTGCGGCCGAAGCTTCGAATAGAAGACAGCTTCTGGACGCGCGTTTGACGTAGCGAAACTCGATTAACGTCGTGAACACTCGAGTTCTGCGCGCACACAGGGAGAATACAATGCACACGGTTGTAACCGTGCCACACCGTCTCTCAATTGAATAGAAAAATTTCATCCGCGTCCTCGCAGTCGTACGCGCGCGCGCGCGCAGCTGTCTCTCCTTACATAGTCACGCGACCTGCCGGGCCGATCGTCAAGGGTTGAACTCGTCGTCGCGTGCCATCGGCTCTCCAACACACGTGTTGCCTGTGACGATGCGCGCTCGACCCATGTGTGTCTCCGCGGCGTGTCTCCCGACGAACCCCTTCGCTTATTTCCGCGGAAAGCGACATTTAGCGGCGCGTAACACGCGCGCAACAACGAACGCGCACCTGTCGCGCGGCAATTTCGCGAGCAGCCGGGCTCGCAAAGGCGATCATGGCCCAAGATAGACGGTAAAGGTTAGCGATCCGTTCGATCGCCGGTTCGCCGTGTGGGCCGTGCCGCTTTTAAGGCTGTCTCCACAACTGTCCGCGAAAATCGCTCTTGCACTGAAGAGAAATTGTTCGATAAGAAATTAACAAACGAATACTTCCGATCAGGATATATCCGATGAGAAATATCGGTTCAACATTTTTTGATCGGTTTATACGGAATGCCATTATGATCGGAAGTATTTGATTAAATTTAATAAAAATTGATCGGAATTTGATCGGAAGTATCCGTTTTTTTAATTTGTGTCAGATAAGAAGATTCTCTCAGCGTAATACATGTTATGAGAAACATTCGGATGATTACGATAATTTTGTAATAGGAAGTACAATATGCATAACATTTTTGAACATACAGTGATTTTAGTTAATTCTGCATGTGGCTCAAGAGATCACAGAGATTTTGTTGTAACTTTTACTACAATACTTTCTCCGCGAAGATTAGGAAGAAGATGTAGATAAAGAGTGTTTCTTCGCAAGTGAAACTTCACTTAAAAAGTAGCGTAACTGTCGAGGCGTTCGAATTTGAGTCTTTTCAATTCTCCTTTGAATTGGCGAGTGAATATCTCTATTCGGTATCGAAGAGTAAATCTGATGTATCTTGCGTTTATAGAAATAAATTCATTCCAATCGTGATTGAAATGTGGATCCACTTTAGTGGATCAGGAATTCACTCTAAGTTTCAATTACTTATTTTTGTGATCTCAAGTGATCGTATTTTTGTTGTTTCAAGTAAATTGTGTCGAGTGATACTGTACTCCGACACTGAGACAAAAAGTGGTTGAGTTAACGAGACTTTGCTTGAACGAGCAAACTTCGTTCACGCAAGCGTTTAGTCGATTGAACGAATTATATAGTTGCTGACAGTTATCGATCGATTCAATGATTAACGCGCATTCCAATTTGGTTTACGCAAAAACCATTCCGGTGAAAATGCGTCGAACGCACTCGGGCGAATCGAGGAAGATAGATAGATGCGTTTATCCGCACTCTAGGGCTTTGCTTTCTGCGAGCGTTGCGCAAAAAGATAAATACAGGGATTTTTGCGCAGCGAGTCAAGAGAGATTCACTCGTGGCACACGTTTAGACATACATTGAAAGAAGAGAATGTATGATATTTGTAACTATAATCACATGAAGAAATAATTATTATAAATTATGGCCAAGAAAACTATTTTTTTAAATTAAATTCTACTATAATGTTAATGATAATATAACCTTATGTGCACGTTACTACTATTATTTTCGTGTTAGAACGACCAAGGAATATGGTTGGGATGGAAAACAACTACACTGAGAGAAAAAAATAATTGGAATAACTATAACCTCACTATATTTTATAGTTTGTTTTGGCCTCAAACATATATTTACAGTTCATCTAAATATGAAGATATAGCAGAATGAACACAGATTTATAATCACCATCTTATTATTCTATGTATATAGTAAAGCACACTTTGGGAATATAGTTAAATGTACTTATATTTGCCAAATATTCCAATTGTATTGACTGTATGAAATAATTAATTTCTCTTACCATTCAACATTTGTTACCTTACTATATTTATCTCAAATAATTATAATTCTTGGTAAAAGTTTTACATGGATCAGTTATACTGTGCTTATATTGTAAATATGACAAACATTATGGTGACATTTGCTATAAAAATGATATTCTTAACTATAATCTTTTTACTCTGACATTATAGTTCCAAATATCATACATTTTTCTCTCAGTGTATAATTATATTTAAATCAACTGTTGGTTTCTTTCGGTGTGCTATCATTTTTGCGCTAGAACAAGCAAAAAATATGTGTGGCTGGGGTCAAAGATAATTGCAGCTTTAGTTGAACGAAACTTTTCTTCTCTCAGTGTACGAAAGCTGTTAAAGGAAGGAGGGGTGTACTTCACCGCGAGATGTTATCCGCGCGACGTGGAATAGACGCCTCACCGTTAATACCGTTGGTATCTATCGTCGATGTCGGTTGAAGTTACCGGTCAAATGTAGGCAAAGTGTAGGCAAAAGACCTATCGCCGCCACACCCTACGGCCAGAAGTGAAAAACAACATACTGAGACGACGACGACGACGACGACGACTCGGCGCGTCGTTGATTACGCGCCGAGTAACGATCGTTTGCAAATGTATGTCTCGCTCGATGAAACACAGATCGCCTTTTTAGCGCGCCTTCGGAGAAATTGATACGCGATTGCTTAACGCATACGCAATCGCACGCGCTCGTGTATCATAACGTAGTAATAGTCTCAAGGCAATTTCCTAGGACTGTTGAACTCGCGAATGAATTCTAGGACGCCCGTGAATACCAAGTTCCGAGGCGTAAAGTTTCCGATTTCGCAAATTTTTTCACTCGAGTCTTTGGATCTTTCTCTCTTTCTCTCTCTCTCTAAATGGTGCGGTGTGTGTGTGTGTGTGTGTGTGTGTGCAGCTTTTAAATTCTTTTCTATAGATTCATTTTTAGATTCTTATCATTAACTCTCGTATACACACTTATTTTTTCAATCTTCGCATATATACTGGGTGGTTACCACCCTTGGCAGTTTTCGAACAGTTGTATTTTTTAAAATATTTATGTTAAAATTCTAAAAAAATTCATGGATTAACTTTAATGTTTATAGAAAGTATTTACATATTTTTGGTATTAAAATTTAAGAAATTTCATATTAAAAATTATTATATTTCGCGATTTCAAAAGAAAGTGAGTTTTTGCAAAAAAATTTGTAACTTGTAATTTTTATTATTTTTAAGTAAAATTTAGCATTTTATTGTTGAAATGTTTATCTTTATGTTTATCTCTAAGGAAAAAATTGTCTCGTAAGTCATCTCTGGAAAAAGTATATTTATTTTGAATATCAAAGTTCCATTATTTTCACTTCAGACTGCCAGAAGCTAACGCTTATTTTGCTAGCAGAGTAGAATCAAAGCATAGTTAAGACTCCAAACTACAATTAGATGGCGACATTAGTTCCATTTATTACGGTACTTAAAAGATACAGAGCGCTGAATTTTAGTTATGAATGGTAACCACCCAGTATGTATACGAAGAGTTAAAATGATAGTAAAATTTAATAAAAAAATGATTTACTTGACTATAAATTATAATAATTATAGCTCTACGTGATTATAGTTATATTTTTCCTCAGCGTAAACTCAAGGCAACTTTTTCTCCGATAAAGTTTAACAATATTCTTGCAAACAGAATAAATGCTTTTGAGTACATGACAATGAGCGCTTCTCAAATTCGTGATGAGTATACTTATCGAGAAAATGCTCCTCGTTGAAGGTAGTCATTGCTTAAAAGGAGGAAAGTAAGCTGAGTAATCGTTTTTCTTAGCGGTGGAATGATATTTTTCCCCGTGTGTAATGTCTCTGCTGAGCGGAATAACGGAACGCGTAATAACGCCGTTGATGTTTGTCCCGAAAACTCCGTTTGTCACCGTGACTTTCCTAACACGCGTGGCTAGCACGCGAGGTCGGTGTATCGCGTCGGGCATTGCGATTAGAATAATTTCGACGTGAGCTGTAGCTCACGTTGTTACGGTGCAGGGTACAAGTGTCGTAAATATCAGCGAACGGCGAGGATACCCGCTCGACTCGTTCCGCTATCGTGTTTCGCTGCGGCGCATCGCGGCAGCAACATCAACATTATCAGCAGCGGTACCCTTTGTGTATACCTTCGCGGTTTCGCGACGCGCAACGTCCACCATCGGGGATTTTTGCTGGGCGATCGCGGAGACGTTATCGGGGAGCCAATGATCCATTCCGCAGGAATTCCAATTTCCGCGCCCGCCGTCGTCGGGAGAAACACTGCCACTAAGTAGGCAGGCGTACGTGCGCGCGTACGCGTTGTATACGGGGTGTCGCGTGGCGTACGCACAGGAATTTCGCGAGGGTGGGGTTCGTTCGCCTGGAGTCCCTAGAAGATAGAATCTAGCCATTGTTCCGGATCTTTTTTCGTTGGTTCAGCTCACGGGCTTCTCGAAATCGCGAAACCCATCACAATGCACAAAGGTCGCATAATAATTCATTGTATAATAATTTATTTCACGATACAACGTTGTTATTGAATTGTAAAAAGCTAAGAAAATTATACATGTCGCGGATATCGATAAAGAAAATGTGTCTTAACGAATTTCTGATAGATCTGACCAAACGATTAACTTGAAATAGAGTTCTGGTAACTCCAACCGCAATTTCGTTCATATTTCATCAGACTAGTCCAGTCGAACTCTTTTTCTCCGGGTGTTGTTTCGCGCATCTTTTTCTCCTTCACCCCTACGACTCGAAGCAAGAAAAGGAGCGGGCAAAACGATAACATCGATATTCTGAGGATGTTGCGACTCGCGATCCGAGACGGTCCCGCCGGACGTAACGCAGCCTCGGAATGTTGCAACCTAGAATTCGCGATCCGAGAATGTAACGGTGTTCGAGAATGCTGCGATCCAGGATTCGAAAAACCGTACCAGGAAAGGGAAAGAGAGAGAGAGAGAGAGAGAGAGAGAGAGCGAGAGCGAGAGACATAGAACGTAGTTCTCTCCGGGAAGGCGGCCAGAAATTCCACGACGAATAATAGCCGAGTCGCGATGTAATTTCATTTGTGTCTCTCTGTATGCGCGATACGCATATCGTGGTTCGCAATACGCGTCTTATTACGCGTCGCGATACCATTCACCGCGGTTAAACAACCCTACATAACAGTAATCGATAATTAATTCAAGCCGAACAGTATAATCGTTTACCGATGAATAATGGTGAGGAAGACAGGCCAAAGGCGTAACTTCAATCGGCATATACGAGTTAAAATATCCATTAAAGGTCACGCGATAAAAACATTTTGTATTTTTCTGATAAATCTTTAACGTATCTTGTGTGTTTATTTAACGCATTGTGTTGTTTTGACGCTATTCTGCGTTCACACAATTCATATTCACAATTTCTGTTAAAATACATAATTATATGTGAATGTACAAATCTTGATGACATATTTTTATACGTGAGATGTATAGATAAATTGTATTATTTGCTTACATATTTGATGTGCAGAATAAATAAAAAAATTGGAGCGAATAAATTGGAATGTATGAATTTTGACAAAATTTTTGTGGATAATTACTTGATAATTATTCTTAATTAAAAGATTAGTCGGTCTAATTGAGATTTATGATTTATATGAGGTCTTCTTGGGATTAGTGTTGGAATTATTTTGATGAAAGGATATAACCAGAGGGAAAGGAGAGGAGAGAGAGAGAGAGAGAGAGAGAGAGAGAGAGAGAGAG